>NC_071423.1:6653035-6955446 GCF_017976375.1 Cuculus canorus
TTTTGCTTGAGACTGAGAGAAGAACGCAACCCCTTCATCCTGGCTGGCAGGGCGATGTAAGCTGGATAGGAAACAGGCAGCACCTTGCCACACTGTGTCCTTGGACGTCGTAATAGCATTTCTCAACCCATTAAGACTCGTAGAAGGCTTTGGATTGGAAGAGACCTTTACAGGTCACCCAGTCCAACCCCCCTGCAGGAGCAGGGACACCTTTAACTTGATCAGGCTGAGCCCCATCCAACCTGACCCTGAATGTTTCAGGGATGGGGCCTCCACTGCCTCCCTGGGCAACCTGTGTCAGTGTTTCATCCCCTTCACTGTAAAAACTTTCTGCCTTATATCCAGTTTAAATCTCCCCTCTCGCCCGCCTGATCCAGAGCCCCTCCCCAGATTTCCTGGAGACCCTTTCAGTGCTGGAAGCTGCTCTAAGGTCTCCCCAGAGTCTTTTCTTCTCCAGGCTGAACTCTTTCAGCCTGTGCTCATAAGGGCAGGAGAGGGATGTGGATCTTCCTGCCTCTCCTGTCCTATCTCAATATAAGTGCTGGCAGTGCGAGGAGAGATGGGTTTTCCTTCTGAGCAGAAGTGAATGACTGAACAGTGACGAATAGCAGCCTCATGAGGACTCTGACCTGGACTCTGCTCCCCTGCAGTGAAAGCATCCCTGTCAGAGAGCTGCAGGCAGCAGAGGTGTGTTGGTGACTCCCCACGGAGTGCTCTTCCCAAGCTGTGGGCTGGGGTGCTCTGTGCTTTCTTACCCAGCCAAAAGCCCTTCCCAGCCCAGCTGGTGCCTGTTGGAGTGAAGGAAGTGTCATTAACTCCAGAGAGCATTGGGAATGAATGACTGAGACAGAATCGATGAGAGGTTTTAGCCCTTGCACAAAGCCTAATTTAGAGCAGTTCAGTTCAGCCTTACGTGCATGAATAGCCCAGGGTCATTCCACCCCTATTTGTGTTTGTTGCAGGGAAGATGCTGACTTGTGCTTGGCGAAGAAGTCACCCTGCCTGCGACTGTAGCCTGTGCTGTGTGTGATCCCAGTCTGGGCTCCGAGACACCCGTAGGGGAGCCCAACAGGGTGACTTGTCACCAAGGAAAGCTTCAGGTCAAGCTTATAATCCTGTATTTTGATGCTTCTGTTTTGGTGTTTTGAGTTTTACAGACATCTCCCCTGTTTTGCTGGAGGAATGCATTTCTTTGCCCCTCTCTCATCATACACATAACCTCCATGAGGCTGATGAGCACTGGGCACTATTCCAGCTCTGGGTGCTCGAGAAATTGCCTGACATAGCATCCTTTCAGCTCTCTGAGGCTGTTTCCATAGCACTAAAGGAATAACCAAGTATTTTAAGGCTTCTTCCCCACTGCTGAGGGCAATGTCTTGGTCTGCATCCTCTGATCTGTGTCTCCCTGGGAGGCGGTGAAGGCCAGAGCTTGTTAGGGAGGAGAGGAGAGCTGGGGAGTTAGCATGCTGCCAGAGCTGAAGCAACTCATTAAAGGGATTAAACCACCATCCCTGACTGGATTTAGGATGGTGGCTGTTGCTATCAATAGGTAATCCTATCTCCAACCCTCTCTAGTGGCTTGGGGAAAACTGAGAGAGAGGAATGGTGGGAGGGAAGGAGGGACAGTAAGAAATGAGAGGGATACATTAAGGAAAACGCTGGAGGCAAGGAAAAAGTCATCCCTGAGAGAGGATGGCTTGCTGAGGAGCAAATTCTGTCCCTGCTCCCCGGGCTGGGCACTGGTGAGGAGCCAGGAGAAGACTGGTTTGCAAGGCACTGGATCCTGCAACTGTGTCACTAGTTTCTCCCTCCCCAGAGCTGGAGATGTTTAACTCCTATGAAGGATGGCACTGCAAAAGCAAGCTCTGGCATGGGACCATGCTTTGACACTCTGCACAGGGCTTGCAACCATCCAAGTCAGACTTGCTGGAAGAGGATTGTGCTGTGCAGTGGCTGGGGGATTGAATTTTGATTAGCTCTGACACAGTCGCTTATAACCTTTTCATTAGAAAATTATGTTTAATAGAAATTGTTCTGACACCTCTCAGCAGCGTTTTCTACTAATTCATTACAGACTCACATGGTGGGGAGGGAGGGGAGGTAAATGGAAAGGTATCTGTTCAGACAGTTTCTGTTTGGTGGCAATATTTACACTAATCAGGCTGTGGCGTGAAGTGACTGGAGAACAGGAGGTGGTAGCGGGGGTGGAAGGAGCAGGAGCACAAAAGAGAAATGCTACTGAGAATGGTTTCCTGGAACCCTGAGGGAGAAGAGGCGAAATCAACGTGATGCACACAGCAGGGAAATGTAAAACAGCCAGTGGATACAAACACCAGACAGACAAGGAGTGGGAAGCTGCTACAACAGCACAAAAATTTCTCCTAGTTCCACAGAGGTGGTTGATGCCAACAGCATCTGCTGCACTTGGACCTAAAGCCCCAGTGAGCATCCCCAAGAGACATAGAATGGTTTGGGTTAGAAAGAACCTTAAAGCCCATCCAGTCCCACCCCTGCCATGGGCAGGGACACCTCCCAGTGGATCAGGGGCTCCAAGCCCCATCCAACCTGGCCTGGAACCCCTCCAGGGATGGGGCAGCCATCACTGCTCTGGGCAACCTGTTCCAGGGCCTCCCCACCCTCACAGCAAAACATTTCTTCCTAGTAACTACCTGCTGAGCTTTCTACTGTGTCCAGCCTTCCACTCGCACTTGTATGTTCATCTGAGCATCCCGTCACACCAATTCATCCACTCACTTCTGTTTCTCCCAGTTAGGAATTTATCTATTCATCCATTTACAAATGTCATTCATCTTTGTTTACCTGCTCACCTCTTTGTGAACTTGTCTGTCTATTCCTGTCTGCAACATCCATCCAAGCCAGGAATGCAGATGTCTTTCTGTTCTGAATTGGAATCCAATGTCACTCTTTTCTGTGAAATACAATTTTTTGAAAGAAACATTGTTTTGGGCCAACTGCAATATTTCTTCTCAGTTGTGCCTTGAAAAGACAATAGCATAAAAGCCATGTTCTGACATGGCAGGTCTTAAAATGAAAAATGAAGGTGTTCCTTCTTAACAGTGTCAAAACTATGTTTCTGCTTTATCAAAATGTGCCTCTCCCAATTTTTAATCAAACTTTCTTCCCAGTTGATGGATGTACAGGTGTCGGAGGTGAAAAGCAGCAGAACAAGCATGGAAATTGCTTCCATGTCCTCGTGCATAGTGCAGCCTAGTGTCAAAAAGCAAAGGCACGTGCACAGCTTAGACTTTGGTGGGAAGGATGCGTGTGGGGATGTTACTGTGTCCAACTTAAAATGCCACTATAGATAAGTGCCACATGGGACAGTACATCTGCGTGTTTTGGGTCTTGTAGATGGCAAGAGAGGTAAGGCTTGGCAGAGAGTTTGAGTTGGTGGCAGCAGTGACAGCGCATTTGTCAAATTAGTGATACAAGGTGCTGTTGTGTAGTTATTGCATTTCCTGACTTCAATTACAGCAGAGACCAAGTCCTTGCTATAGTCGATGAGGGAGGAGACTCCTCATTAACAGTCCTATTTTTCTGTTAATTCAGAAACAACTTGATTAAACTAAAGTTCCTCTTCAGTCCTGTGGTGTTAATACCTCTCCAGGCCCCCATCTTTCTTGTGGGCTGCCCTGAACATCTCAGCCAAGAGCAGGTTTTTGCAAGTTCATTGCAGCTTCTTGGAGAGGCTGTGCAGCCTGGTGAGGAATGGTGGCAGGTAATCCTCCTCTATCATGTATGATGTGGAGCAAACAGTGTCATCTTAGCCTTAGCTTTCCATATCTGTGATGGAAGAAGGAAATACCATGTGGTGGAAGGTAAGGAGTAATAGTTATTTGCACAGCTCTTTGAGATCCTTAAAGGCAAAACCCTAGAGAGATGTAAAGTGTTATTATAAGGGCTGTAAGTTCTTTTCAGGCAGTTAAAGGGATAATAAATTCATTGCCCGGGAGATCTGGTAGTATAAGTTCTATGCAGAATTGGGTAAAAAGAGAAGGCTGCTGGAGACCAGGAGATTTTAAAGATTGATACTGAGCAGAGGGACAATATAGGTTGGGTTGTCACACAGTTATCCTGGTTCTGGGTTAAAGTCAGTGGGATGGGAGGAGACTGGGCAGTGTCAGTGTGCGTGTGTGTCCTTGGGCTCTGCTGTGTGTTAGACCTTGGATCTGACGCTCCATTCCCTCCAGAAAGATGGGTTGTGCAGCTTGGAAAGGGGACAGAGTGGTGCATGGACAGCCTGGGTCAGTTGTTTGTCTTACTTGATTACAGAGCAGTTTTTGCCTAGGCAGTATTAAATGGAGCCCTTGCAGAACCTTCTTCTGTTTCCTTTCTCACAAAAAGGAATGAACACAAGCCCAACAACTTTGTGTTGCTTAAAGCAGCCCTTTCATAAACTGTGTCTGGAACTTGAGAGTGTTCTGTTCACCTAGCAGTTTATTAGTATTTAATCACATTTTAGTTCTATATTTGGGCCTAATTTCTCATTTCAATATCTTTGGCTTCATCTTGCAGTCATTGGGTTGTTCTCCTGTCTTTTTTGGCAGATTAACGAGGCCTTTAGTACCTGCTATTGTCTCCGCAACAAAGCTTTTTATCTGTTCTAGTCAAGTCACTTCTCAATCTCTGTTTGATAAAGTAAACGGATTGAGCTGTTTATGTCACCCTCCAGGGAGCAATGGATCACTGCTCTCAGCATGCTCTGCATCCGCCTTTGGTCTTCACCAGGGAAAGCTCTTGTCCAGATACCAGCCCTGCTTCAGTGAATTCCTGCTATAAGGCAGTTTGCTGGCCAGTGCACCTTCCTAGTCAGATTATTTGGGAGGCTCCAGGTTTGCAGCACCTTTTGGAGAGCAGGGTGGGAAGCAGTGTTTGACCGCTCTGGTTGGAGCTGTGCCCAGTGGAGGAATTGCCTCTGCGCTCTGCTGCAGCTTGTGCAGCCGGGAACTGTCTGCACCAGCTCCTGAGTTACTCATCTGCCTCCTGTCCCTGCTCATTCTGGAGCTATAGACACACTGTTCCTTGTCCTGTGAAGGTAGGATAGCTTCCAGAATGATGCTCAAATCTCTCCCTGAGCAATTTGTTCCCTTTATTGTTATATATGTCTCCTTAGATCACAGAATGGTTTGGGTTGGAAGGGGCCTTAAGACCTATCCAGTTCCAACCCTGCCCTGGGCAGTGACACCTCCCACTGGATCAGGGGCTCCAAGCCCCATCCAACCTGGCCTGGAACCCCTCCAGGGATGGGGCAGCCAACACTGCTCTGGGCACCCTGGGCCAGGGCCTCCCCACCCTCACAGCAAAACATTTCTTCTGTGCAGCCTGTGCCAGTGTCTCAGATCCTTGGGCTTTCTGCAAATTTCATTAATACTAAATTAATTCTTCATATCAAAATTACTGAGGAAAATTGAGTCCAAGTGTAGAAATGTTAGAAGTGTCGCTTGTGCCTCTCCGTTGTTCAGTGATACCCCTCCATTGTCAACCCCTTTCCAAGGAATTGCCAGAAAGCTGATTCTTAATCCATTTAACATGAGCTTTACTGATATTCTATAGTGCTAATTTTTTAATCAGAAGGTTGTGAGATACAAAGTCAAACATCTTACAACAGCTAAATATATTACATCTTTGCAGCTACCCTTATCAACCAAACTTGTAATCTCATCAAAGAATGAAATCAGATTTGTCTGACAAGACCCATTTTCCATAAAACCGGGTTGACTGATGTTAATTATATTTCTCCCCTTTAATTCTTTATCAATTGAATCGTATATCAACTTTTCTGATTACTTTGCCAGGGACAGATGTTGTCTGGCCTAGATTCTCTGGTTGAGTTTTGTGGCAGTTGTGAAACAGGCACTGTGTTTACATTTTCATTCTGTGATTTCCTTCGTTTTTTAGGGGATGGGGTAGGTGTGAGCTCTAATTATAGAAAAGCACAGCTGGGGGAGAAAAGAGAGCAACGGCTCTGTACAAACGTCAGCGGAGGGGAAAAGCATCTCTCTTGGGCTCTTTGCTGTTGACTTCCCTTTGCTTCTTTTACCCCAGAGCTGGGATGTCCCCCAGGGCGTGTATCTGTGGTTTGGTGTGTCTATAATGCTGATCTTGGCAAGACTCATCCCTGAAAACATGGTGAAAGTGAGTCCCAGGAAGCTTCCTGAAGCTGGAGCTGATTCAGGATCATGTTTAGCTGGTTGGCCTTATTTATGTTGGGAATCACCTCTTCTATGTGCTGGGAGCACCCAAGGACCCACTGGAAACACCCCTGGCATATGCATCAGGTAGAGCCTTTGAGATCAAATTCTGTAATGACTAAGATTCTTCTGAGCCAAATGTATCTCCGTGCTACCATATCTCTTTCACAGTTACCGTATCTCTCTGGGATGATCACCACTGTCCCAAGAACGTAACTGCAGCCAGTGTCTCTGCTGACAGGAGGTACAAAAAGGTTGTCCCTTGCCTCTTCTTTCTGCCCTGGATGGCCAGAAAAGGGCTGGAGTGAAGGTGGAACCCAATACGAAATAAATATCCCTGTCACCTTGATCTTGCACCTGGTTGGCCCAGTGTCCCGTTCCGACCCCTCTGGACTGGGCAGCGTGGAGCTAAGTGATGGCATTGCCTTCATGCATCATCCTAGGAGAGACGATGTGAGGCTGCAGAGTCATGCAATCAAGCAAGAAGCCCAGTATTTGAGGACTTGCTTTTGACTCTGGAATAGAACAAAGGAGATTTCCCTTCTGGGCTGCAACTTTTCTTGTTTCCACTCAGATGAATGTCCCTGGGTCTCCCCAGGGATTACACCAGCCCCAACGTGCTTGTTCGTGCTTTGAGACCGAATTTATCAACTGCTGGGCTTGTTTCCACTCAATGCACAGGAGAAAAATCCTTTAAGAAGGGTCTTTCTGCTTCAGGGCATGGCAAAGTGCTACTGAACAGGCATGAAGGACTAGCTACAACCCCACCCTGTGTAGCGTGGCAAGCTTGTAGGTATCATCTACCCTTGGAGCTCACTGCCTCAAGATATGAAGTGTGGTGAAATACTGGCTACAACTTGTGCAAAGCTGCCTGGTTTTGGAGCTACTGAGCACTTACATGGGTGTGTTGGCTTTGTTGAGCATCTCCATTCTGGTTTCTGGCTGCAAAGGTACAAACAATCCCCAACCAGGATTTAACTGTGGGTTAGTGTAAACTATTGGTCCCTTTCCCAGGGAGGAGGAACGTCACCAGGCTGCTCTGATCCAGCACCAGTCCTGCTGTAGCGCTTCTCCTCTGCGTTTCCAGACATCAGAGGCAATCAGCTATCTCCCACTGCCTGACAGTGCTAGATTTTCTTGCCTCTCCTGATAAGAACTAACCTAGCATTTTACAACTGTGTATCTGAAATTAGTAGCAGCTTAATCTCCCTCTGCTGGATCACTCAGAGGTGTAATTGTGCAGAAAAAAAGGGTATTAAAATGCAAAACACTCTCCTATACTTTTTCATGTTAAATCCCTTCTTCCTCCTAGTCTTTTAATTGTACAAGAGGTTTTTTACTTTTTTCCTCCCCCTCATGCGTGTGTCTGTGTGTCTTTCATAAAGAGAACGAGCTGGGCACGCAGAGAGAATAATTTCAATTTCTACATAAATCTCAGAAATGAATACTTAAATTCAAGCAAAAAATACATTCTTACACCTTTAATTTCCTCTCTATGAAGTATAATGAAAAAGCCTGATTATTTTTAATTCTTGCCTTTAATAATTCAGCAGCAGAGTGATTTAAAGCTGGGGACGATAATTACCTTTTCACTTCCCTGGTAAATGGAGTTTTAATAGAAATGGAAGCTCAAATGCTGGAATTAATTCAAACAGGTCAGCATCAGGTCATCCATAGCATCTTCTGTATAAATCATTTATCTGAAAAATGGCCTGCCTCTCGGTTTCACAGGAATCCCTACCCAGAGGCTACGTTTAGAAAGAAGACGCAATGTTTATATGCTTGTAAAGCATGGAGGGAGGGAAAGAAAGTGCAATCCGCATAATCTTGGAAGAATTTCTTAATGCAAATTAAACCATGAGTTGAAGGACAGGAGAGCAGGGGCTTGTCTAGATTAGGGAAATTCAGCTGTAGCTACAATGATCATTTACTGTGCAACTTTATACAGATTCCATTATCTGAGCAGTTTGTGCTACTCAGTCTATTTATCTTCATACAACACCTGCTACACCCATTTTATAGATGAGGGATGGAGGCGAGCGGTGTCATCCAGAAGGAGTAGAGCACCTGAGACCAAACCCCCAAACCGGGAAGCAGGCACAAATTACAGCCCCACGTAGCTGTGGAGGAAGAGGAAAAATTGTCTCCTTGGTTCAGCCAGCTGTGGAAGAGTGCTTTGGAAAAAAGAGGAGGAGAACAGGGCAGGTTTAGCCTGATCCTGCCCTAGGGATGGTGACTCAATGGTGTTGGTGCACCAAATCTTCTCCTGGCACAGGGAGAAAGGCAAAGGCTCTGATTCCAGAATCCCAGAATGGATTGGGTTGGAAGGGACCTCTGGAGCTCATCCAGTCCAACCTCCCTGCTGAAGCAGGTTCCTCTACAGCAGGTTGCACAGGAGCATGTCCAGGCAGGGGGTGAATATCTCCAGAGGGAGGAAACAATGATGGTTTCACTGAGGTTCCCAGAGACTCCACCAAGATCCTAATGGCTTGAACTGCCAAACCATTCCTGCAGGGTCAGGAGCACTGCTGAAATCCTTACCCTGAGCACTCCTGAGGCTGCTTCCAGCTCAGGTGGATGTCTCTGGGCAGGGGAGGTGAAGTGGAAGGGTGTGTGCCAGAAGCAGGATTTGACTGGAATGAAGCAAAGCATCTGGGGGTTAAATTTTTCTTTAGAGCTAAACATAAGCTGCCTGGTCCCTAATTAAGTGCTGGGATGGTGGAACTTTAAAGCACTCCAGCTCTGATTCGCCACAAGTGCGTGGTAATGATTTCTTTTCAAATGTCAAGCAGTTTTGTTTCTATTTCCTTTCATAAATAATTGGTGCTGAGCCGGTGGCAACACCGATATCCAGCTGGCAGGAGGAGCCCACGCGATCCACTTCCAGCATCCAGCCATGCTCTGGGGCTGGTACAGCATAGCCAGAGCAAGGGTGCTGCTCCACCCTAAAGAAAAAAAGGTGGAAAGGAAGCGAAAGGGCTTTTTCCAGGTGGGAATATGTGCTTTCCTGCTATCAATGCAAGAAGCCATCGCAATTTCTTTGAGGTTTCCTATTTTATTTTGCAAGATCTCTTCACTAAGATTAATCCAGATTGAGTTACATGGCAGGGGACTGGGACGATGCATTGCAAGGATGGACAATGGCAAGACAGGAATAGGAGCAGACCTCCTGCCCAAGGTCGGGTGAATTCTGGACAACTATTGCTCCAGTGGTGGATCACAACCAGGGAGGAGAGGAGCATAGAAATGGGAACTGGGTGGATGAATTCTTTGCTATCCCGTGTGTTGGGGAAAGAGATGGTTAGGCAGGCTCTAAAGTAAGTGTGTGTTGGGGGATGGTTTTCATGGTGATGCTGCTGATTCATGAGTTTGTTTACCTCTCTGTAATGCAGGATGTGCCTCTGGTTTCAGGTGAATCCTTCCCTTCTTGCTCCTCTGCAAGCAGCACACCCTGCTGGGTTGTGCAGTCCTTGCCACAGCTCCAGTGGTCGCTGTGTGTTTTCTCTGTCAGACTCTACACTAATACTTCTATATCCATTACCATTTACAGCCACGTATTATACACCACTGCCTGGGGAACTCAAGCAAATGATTGCATTGCTGGAATCTCGGACTCCATCGGTAAACACAAACACAGCTTCCAGACACAGGCGGTGACCCAATCAGTCATCAAGTCAAGGAGTTCAAACTGACGTCTTTTTTTGGGGTCCTACTTGAAATGCTGGAGAAGTGCTGCATGTTATAAAAATGTTCAATACAAGTTGCAGGTCCCTATTTAGACTGACAGACTTTCTAATCAGAAGGTAAATAACGCCTTCTTTCCTTCCTTTCTGTTGTCTTCAGGGTTGGCACTGGCAGTGCCGCAGTTGAGAAGTGCATGCAATTAATGAAGTGTTTCAGATATGTAAAAACTCTGGAAATTGGATCTCCTGGCAGAAAGGTGACCTGCTGAGGGACATTCTGTTCTTGCTGCAGTGTGGAAACTGTCTTTCAAAGCAGTGCCTGGAGTTTTTCAGACTCCCTGGCCCTATCCAGCCAAGGAAGGCAGATACTTAAACCCAGACTTTGCTTGCCTCTTACTATATTACTTATTTAACCCCAGAAACATCAGAAGTGGCTCTGCTGCCTGTCTTGACAGGGAAGAAAACGAATCAGACAAAATAGAAGCTGGGTTGTTTGCTTAAGGCATGTTAGAAAAGTGTGTGCATGGCCTTCTGCCTCGGCTGCAGGGCAGTGCCATGGCTGATAGCTGCTCTTTGCTCCTGCGTGTTAGATCCCAGCTTTCCTTGGCTGGGGCCACTGAAGACAGATCTGTGTTTCAGTCGGACCCACTGGCTGGGTAAAGCATAGGAGAAGGCTAAGCACGCCCTGGTGTACGCTGACGTGCAGCATGTACACGTATGCCATGCACATATAGCTCTATCCCCATGCAGACGTGGCTGTCCCATACAATCCAACCCGCTGCTATGGGATCGATGCAGTGGGATGCTTCCAGCTGCCTGTTTCCCAGAGCCTTTTCCCTGTGCTCCTTGGTGTCTTTGCTCCCTGAATCACTGCTGGTGGCTTTGCTCTGCCAGGGCAGCATGCATCCCCTTGTACAAACAGGCCTTTCCCCTCTCCTGGTGCAGTAATGATGTTTATTAAGCTATGTGCACATCCACTCTCCTGCATTTTTCATGGCCTTGCTCTCTCCAGAGGCAGTGCAGCCTGCTAATCAAACAGCTCCAAGCCAGGCGATTGATTCTGCTCCCTGCTACAGCTGATAATTGCCCTCCTTCCCCTGCCATGAGCTCTGACAACTGCCACCCTGTTGGTCACCAGGCACAGATTTAATTGACGGGTGGACTATCACCTCTGCTCACGCTGGCTCTCTAATTGAGTGTGAGAAGGTGGATGGTGCTGGTCTGTCTGATTTGGAGAAAGAGAGCTGTGGTGCGTGGCTGGGACCCAACCACTGGTGGTATTATTCAGCCTGTGATAATAGATTCTACCTCTTACATCCTGTCCTCTTACAGCAGTTCAGCAGGAGATGGTGGCTGCGATAGCAAGGCAGAGCCCTTCTCTTACCAGCTCTGCAAGAGGACCACACAACGTAGAGAAATATAAAAGGGAGAAAGGGATGTTCTCTTAAAACAGCCCAGCAAGTCTGCTGTGGGAAATAGTCCCTTTCATTTGAAGGTCTCAGACTTGAAAGCAATTTCTGAGATTTACCCTCACTTTTTACCTGTATGTGGCGACTTGCATACTCCAGATGAGAACAAATAAGTCTCATGCCATGGCAACATGGTGAAATCTGAAAAGTTGTGTTCTCTGTTCTCTCTCCCTGCCTGGTTCTCAGTCTCCTCTCCGAACAACGTGCACTGTCAGGGCTCGCTGTTGTATGCCATCTCTTCATCTCTCCCCTAAAATGAAAATTCATCCTCCAGACAAAGAAACAACAAAGAGTGGTAATTTATGAACACTGAATAATTCAAGGGACTTCCATGCCCTATTTCTTTTTTGGTTTTGTCCCTCGGGAGAAATCCACCCCCCTGAAAACACACAGTCCCCACCATGCACACAGAGGGTATGGGAGAGGAGAAGACCCTGTGGGAGGCGCAAACACTATGCTTGCTCCTTTCTCTTCTCATCCAGCCATCCCTCTGGCCATCTCTTCCTCTGTATAAACACCACAGTCTTCACAGCTCTCCTATTCCATACTTCGCTTTCTCTCTCTCTCTTGCACGCACACCTCAGCCTTCCTGTTCTTTACCACTGCATTATCCTCGAGTCTCGCTCAAGAGCACTCTATTTCAATAGGAGATGGGACCTGGGAATTTGGCTTTAATATTTCATAAGCTTCCTTCTGAAATGTAAAGCATATTTACGTTATTTGCATCAACTACCAGGAAAACGAATGCCTTCGATTTGCAAGCGGATCCTAACCTGCTGCCCATTTTTCCAGGCCTGAGCATAAATAACACAATTTATTCAAAGGAACCCTTCCTCGTATTTACATTTATATTGAATAATTTAAAACAACCTTCTCCACTTCCATAAATTCTTCCCTGTAGGATGAGGGAACGTGTCCATGTCTAAGGAATATACTTCTAAGGGAAAACTTGACTTCACATGTACATGTATGTGCTCGTAAATCTGATTGTATTCATGCCTGAGCCATCCTTCCGGTTGGACTGAACACACTGAGCAAGGAAAGAGGAGACACAATGTTGGGGTCCAAGATGCAGGGGAGCAGTAGTGAGCTGCAAGTGGGATTATCCTGAAGAGCTTTGGTAGAAGGCATTAAGAAGCCAGGGCAAAGCAAACTGAGCAGTCTGGTCTTGTACTGACAATGTTGTCCCATGTTTTTTCATTTATGAAGGAGGGAAGGGTTTGTGTCTCTGTAGCCTCCAGGCTGGGAGAGCAAAGGACCCAAAGTCGTCTGGCCCTTCCCAAACTCTGTTCCTTTCTCTTTCACTTGCATCTGAAGAAGAGATGCAAAGGGGCTGCAGTAGAGATCAGCACATGCTGATACAAGACTATAACGCAATAAACTCGGGCTCCACAGTCTTAATGCTGGAAAAAGCTTCTAGGATTCAGCCTGCAGAATGTAAGGGCTGAGCTCCTCCCAGCAGCATCCAGGGAGACAGATCTTCAGCTGGTGTCAATCTGTGATAATCAGAGAGTTGATTTAAACCCACTGAATAACACTTTCCCACTTTCATTTCCTCTTTCTTTGGACAGGTTTAGTCTCTTTGTCTCTTATCTTTTTGTAATCATTTATGTTTTCATCACTTTCTCCTCCTCAGGGTTTCTTTGGCAGCATTTTTTAAGTTTAGTCTGTTTGCCTGAAGCAGCGTTAATGTTATTATTCTGCACTGGCTTCCAGACACGTTGTCCATCACTTAGGCATGACAGGGAAGTGAGCTGAAAATGAACCAAGCTATCACACCCCGATGGATGGGGGAATCTCCCTTGGAAACCCAAGCAGGAGCAGTCAGAGAGGAAATTCTACAGTGAATCTCAGCTGGGAGTGGGAGTCCAGATTAATTAGAAATAAAGAGGGTAGAAGTCTGAATCATGTCTAGTTGCCTAAGCTAAAAACTGTCACTCTCAAAGCTCCAAGTTCACTCAATTCAAATATTACCATGTGCCTCGGACAGGGGATGATTTTATTTTCACCCTGTTTTTACAGCAGATGTCCTATGATTTGGGGTGTGTGTCTTTAATCTATGCTGATCTCAGCCTGTTGGACCACTGTGTAATAGCCACAGGCTTGATTGCAGTATGTAGTTTATTCCGGGGCTGGAAACTCTCCTGAGCTCCCCTTTCCTAAATGGTCATCGTTAGTTTGTTGAGGAGAGTCCTTGAAGCAGACAAAAGGGGTGTTAATCGGCCGTGCAAGCTCCACAGCTCCTCTGTGGTAGCAACCTGCAAGTTTTAGGCTTGCAAATTGACTTACAGCCTATTTGGAAGTGGGATGTTTGAGTGCTGGGAGGTGCTGGCTTGCAGTCCTTATCACAAGTGTGAGGAAGAAATGTTGTAGAAGGAAGAGAAATTGCAAGTAATTTGCTTGTCTTTTGGGAATAACTTCTGAAAGCTCTGACAAGAATCACGTAGAGCTTTCGGAGAAGCCCAGGAAAATCTGCTGGGAGAAAAGAAGAGCCTGATACAGCCCTGGGGAGCTGTGAGAGCAGAGGAAGTAGACAAGCAGGCAGCAACACCAGGCAGCGAAGCTAGGGAGCATCCTCCTTTTCACCGCAGCTTTGGTTTGTTAGTGAGGGGGAATTCAGTCCATTGTGTGCTCAGTCCTGGAAGGGAGGTTGGAAAGGACCTCAAAGTCCATCCAGTTCCAACCCCCTCCATGGGCAGGGACACCTCCCACTGGATCAGGGGCTCCAAGCCCCATCCAACCTGGCCTGGAACCCCTCCAGGGATGGGGCAGCCACCACTGCTCTGGGCAGCAGAGCTACACAGGGAGAAAATCTGGGCTGTCTCAGCTTTCATTCCTAGAACGCCCCAGGAGATTGTGTGTGTGCAGATGGACCTGCGTGTGCCTCCCCAGGTCAGCAGAGTGCACACACACACGGGCTGTCCTAAAGAAGAATATATAGTGCAGGAAATGCTGTCCTGAAATTGGTGTTAATTAGGAGCCACACAAATGAAGCCCAAAGCACTCATGAGCGCCTGGGTAAATACACTTCTCCTTTGGTGTTGACTCCATGAGAAACAGAGGAACTTTATTTCTGCTTGCAGTAAAACTAGAGAAATATGCTGGCAAATCAAAGTTGATAGAATGATGGAAGTGTTGGTCTTTTTTGAAAGTGGAATAAATCCACTTGCATAGAATGCCTCCCCAGAAAGTTCCTCCTTAAAATAACTTCCTTTTCTTTTCTCAGCCATTACTAAAATTTCAAGGTTAGGGATTAATTATAATGGTAAAATTACCATTTATTTTACAGAGAATAAATCTAGCTGGAAAATAATTTGTGATTACTGTGTCCACACTTAGACTTGTGATCCTGCTTCTGTATTAATGAAATATTATTGACTAATTCTATTGACTTTGGCAAAAGCTCTTCTGTCCTGCTTCCATCGCACTGAGGCACGGATCTTGGAAATTAAACAAGGGTTCATCTCCTGGCATCTAGCAAACTGGAGCATCACGAAAGAGAAGGACGAACACCCTTTCCTTTCTCTGTCTTAATCTAAACCAGCTTGTTTCCATTTCCCCTTCTTTTGTCTTGTTTGCTTCTCTGAAATCCAGCACCCAGCAGGTACCTCCTGGTAGTGTTTTATGTTTAAGGGCACAGATACCCATTTAATTAACTTCATAATTGCATGGTAACTGCTGGCCTCCTGATTGCACAGTAAGCAGCAGACAGATTAAGAGAGTAATTTCATGGTTATTTCTGTCTTTTCCCAACTGCTGGTCTCTTAGGGACAAATTTGGATGTTCCTTACAAAGCTTATAACCAGGCAAAGCCTCTCGGTCCAGCCAGGGAGAGGCTGGGGTACGCAGGGAGGCCAAGGCAGAACCTCTGCACGTGGCTTTTGACCTGGTTGTTAATGGTGTAACGAAGGAGACTGGAGCTTCCCACCTCAGGCTCAGCCACTGGCCGCAGAGGGGATCCCTGTCTCTCAGAGCTTCTGATATGAACAGCCAATACGGGGAAATAGAGGCAGGGTTCTCCTGAGCTCTTCTCTGTTGATACAGATATGGCATGGGTGTCAGGAAACAGCTGCTGGACTTACTTTCCTCCCGTGCCTCATCAGCACAATCCTCAGATCAGGTTGGACTTGATGATCTCAGTGATCTTTTCCGACCTAGAGATTCTGCGAGAGGGGTGGGAGTCCAGGCAGCCTTTCCCTGTCTAGGACCATATTGACGTAGCAGTGTTACAGGAGAAACAGCAGAGTTCGGTGTGTGGCTTCACATCCCCTCATAACAGTGTTGACCAGTCGTCCTTGCTGATGGAGGTGAAGGCATCGGACTGTGGAGGAGCAGGAAGGTTCCTACTGCTCACACCAGTCAGAAGGAACAGAATGAATAAGGCTGGAGGGAGATGATCAGAGAGAATTATAGAATCATAAAATAGTTTGGGTTGCAAAGGACCTTAAAGCCCATCCAGTTCCACCCCCTGCCATGGGCGGGGTAGGCTCCCACTGGATCAGGGTGCTCAAAGCTTCATCCATCCTGGCCATGAACACCTCAAGGGATGGGGCAGCCACAGCTTAGGAAAAAAACTCCTGCAGCAAATCTAGGCTAAGAGAAAGGGAAAAAAAAAACTTTTACTCCCTGTCTTAGTGCTTCTTTTGCTTCTTGCAGTGTCCCTGCTTGTATAACTGCCTGATTGCCATACGCTTCTCTGTAATTATCTCTATCTGAAGCCATTCTCATAACTATAAGGACAGATTTCCCATGAGTAGCTGACATTTGAAACCAAGGTCTACAGGAAGATCAGCCACGAGTCTTTCTGGGGCTGCAGCTGTGCGATACAATGAACAAATCCCCCATGGCCGCAGAGCATGAAACTCCTGGCTTTATTAACTGAAACTTCTTCACTGATATTAGACTGGTGATGCCCACAGAGCACTTTGCCCATTAGCTAGGTAAATTGTGATAGGAAATGCAAGTTCCTTCCTCCTCTCCCAGTCCATCTCAAGTGGTTTGTTATGATCTTGGCTTTTCCTTTTTTTTTTTTTGTCAACAGGCAGCTTACGTCAGATATGAGGTTTTAGAATCTAGAGTCACGTCAGGAATGACAAATATCACACGTACTCCACACTCTGTTGGCTATGAGGTCGGGTCACAGCCCTTTGAAACCAGTGAAACTTCCCTCCATCTGACTCAACGTAGTGCCAGCACTTAAGAAGGGTTGAAATGGAAAATAACAGGGAGGAGCAGAATGAGGATAACTTGGTCAACACTGCTCTCAGTGAGCATTGACTGAACCTAGAGCAAACCCAACACAAGATTCAAAGCTGAGGTCCACTGATAGTTTCCATTGGATCTTCAAACTGTTTTTAGCTGTGAGAACATCTGGGAGCCATACACTATGGATGGCACTCGACACAGAGCTTGATGTGCTGGAAATTCTGTTTAGGAACCCAAATAAAATCTTCTTTCTGGATATACTTCCCGAAGACCAAAATTGTGATATCCCTTCAAGCACCAAACAGGGGCCCATTAGGGTGCTTGTGTTTGAGCATTTGAAGCCATTATTCATGTTCATCCAGCTCTGAAGAGCTACCAAACACCATGTGTTTTTCCTCAGTGTTAATAAAAACCTAAACGATTCTTCATTAAGAAGCCCATTAAGATGACTGCGGTTTCCTCGAAACTCATTAGAGGATATTCTCACCACTAAATTATCGCACTGGAGTTTTATAGAAGTCTGTGGAAAGGTGGCCTATTGTGATTAATTCATGATAGATTTTCACTCCCTCAGTTGCAATCTGTTCCCCAGACCCGGCTTTGCTTCTTTTCCAAACTTTAGGTTTCAGGGAGCATAATACTGATCCTTCAGCTCTGGGACATTCCACAGCTGCAAGGTGCAGGGCCTGCCATCTGTCTTTGCAGGGCCTCCCCTCTTGTGTTTTCTGCCAGAACTTATTCTCCACAGATGTGGTTCCTGCCATTGTGAGCTTCAGAGCCTTGAGGAGGTCTGGGAGTGAAGGGTCTGGAGAGTAATTTTTATGAGGAGCAGCTCGGGGAATGGGGATTGTTTAGCCTGGAGAAGAGGAAGCAGAGGAGAGACCTTATTGCTCTTTACAACTACCTGGAAGGAGACTATTGTGAGGTGGGTGCTGGACTCTTCTCCCAAGTAACAAGTGATAGGATGAGAGGAAATGGCTTCGAGTTGCACCAAGGAGTTTTAGATTGGATATTAGAAAAAAATTCTTTATAGAAGAGTGGTGAAGCATCGGAAGAGGCTGCCCAGCTCAGTGGTGGAGTCTCCATCCCTGGAGAGGTTCAAAAAATCTGTAGATGTGGCATTTCAGGACATGGTTTAGTAGGCACAGTTGTGTTGGGGTGACTGTTGGACTGGATGTCCAACAGTCTTGGATGTCTTGGAGGTCTTTTCCACCCTTAATGATTCTGTGATTATGGCCAGGAGAAGGCTGTCCTGTCCAGGACAGGGGCTCTGTTGGAATGTCTCTGCTGGAGGCCACCGAACCACTTCTTGCCCAGGGGCAATGGCATGCAGGACTAAAACACTGGTCTTGAGCTCTACCTCGCTTGCCAGGGATCAAAGTCCCACACTGTACCCATTAACCACTCCCTCCTCTTCCACCCAGCTGGGACCAGATCTACTGGCTACTCCAGAACCCTCCTCTGTAGCTCCTCCATATCCAAAGCAATCGCATCAAAAATAGGCTTTGCAAGGCAAAAATCTGAAGGCAAAGTGGTGAAAACTATCAAAGAAGACAGAATCATTTAAGCTAAGCCCATGCTGGGTTAGCAGGTCCTCCCCACACCAGGCTCTCCTGATCTCAGTGGCTGTAGGAGCTGGGGATCGCTCAAGTGTGGGAACACAGGCTGTTTTAACAAAACAGAGCTGTTCTAATCTCCCACTGAGTATTAAAATCTCATTTTATGGTACATTATACACTTGGCCTTTTGAACAATCGGTGACCATAAATGGTGTTTGCCTCCTGAAGCCAAATGTAGGGAAAGAACAAGAGATAATCCGTCTGGCTGGAGAGGATGGAGAGGGAAGGGCCAGCACTGCACAATTATTTATGTCCATTCAGAGACACAGGGAAATTAAGTGCATTAACAGGACTGCCAGGCCCTCCTCAGAATGGGGCTTTAAATGATATTGATGTGGTGCTAATAGGTGCACAGTTTGTCTTTTTTGTATTACAGCTCAGGCTTTGGAACAGGCATTTGGACAGCGAGTTGAGGCGTATTCTCTTCAGAAGGATTTGTTTCTAGGGATTTAGAGTTTCAAAAAGCTGCAGAACCCATTTGACCCAACAAGAGGATCAGAGAGGTGTCGGGGTACCCAGACACAGAGCCCACCCAATGCAGGACCCCAGTCTGCATCCCACTGACAGCCCGACATCCACTGTTTGTCCCCATTGTTTTCATTCCCCAGTCAAGGGTTGGGACTCCTTAAGCCAGGATTTTCCCTGAAAAAGGAATCTCAATAATACCATCCCACTCCCACCCATCTGAGGATAACCTTTGGCAAGGTTCAAGGCAGGCAGAAAATCCAATTTCCAAAAAAAGCCCGGATTTAAGACCAGCTCTGAAGTATTCATGATAATTTTTTGAATTATTATGACTAAGGATGTATTTTATATTTCAGGGATCCTGAATATGCTTGGATTATTCTCTCCTTTGGGTCAGTTCCCAGCGCCGCAGGGCACTGTCAGGGCTCTTTTTTCCTGTTGAGATGTGCGGGTAGTCTGGCTCTGCCTGTAACTGGGGCTCCACGCAGGATGTTCCCCTCTCTGGGGCCATTTCAGCGTTAGACATCTTAGGGAGGGAGGAGATCCATCCCTAGACAGGTATGTGTTTTTCCTTTTCTGTTTGACACTCCACTCCCGATTGCCAACAGGAGTTTTTTTAATTCATCCCTGAGTATAACAGCAATAATAAAAGACTCGGCAAGGCGTTTGGCTGGAGTCCACGGGCTGCATACCGATGAAGGTGGCACACTCCCCACGCGGATGCTGGGGTTTGAAGGCTTTGCTGAAGAGTTTTTGAGGGAGCTGTGCAAGGAGCAGCTTGTGGTTCTTTCCCGACTGCTGTGATTGTATTAGTAACTCTGTCTACTGAAAGGTCCTGCCTGGCTCGCGTTGTGGCTTGCCGAAGGTTATCCCCAGATTGGGAATATTATGCAGATTCCTTCTTCAAATATCCTGATTTAAGGAGTCCTGACCCCTGACCGGCAAATGAAGCCTGAGAGAAAGCAGAGGATGCTGCTGCTCTGCCAGAGAGACGCTAAGCAGGGTCCTGTGTTGGGTTTGGTGTGACGCAGTCACTAATTCTGTGATCTACCCAACGCAAGACTTCAATTACATTTATCCTCATGAAGGGCAAACTTTCTTATGCAAGTGTCACATTATCACCCCACTTATTTTTAAGGGACTGTGCTGCCCGTGTCCAAGTTGCATTTTATCCATTCTGCACCACATCCTCTTTCTGTACAGAGCTCTGCCTTGCACATCGGGGGATGACCTTTTAGATCATTCAAAGGAACTGGGCAGCGACCAGGCACAATACTGCATAAGTGGGAATGTCTGTGGAATTCAGAGACAGAAATAAGAGGAGAAGATAGCCCTTGCGCTGGGGTTTTGTGCTCCTTTGCACGGGCTCAGTGCTTCTGAAGGAGGATGTGTTAAGGCAGGAGACTATTTCTGGAGCTCCGTGTCCAGAATTTGGGACAAGCCTTATGCTGAAGACTGTTGTCTTGCGTGGACTTAAGGATTTTAGTCCTTTCCTGGCCTGTGATCCAGGGAATCTCTTTTCCTTTTGCTTCCCTTGAGCTATAACTCCTATAAGAAACCACTTTCGCTCAGATGGCAGAGGAAACCTCTGTCCACTCTTTCAAACTGTGTGGCTGCTCTGGGAAGGCTGCCTAGGAAATCCCTCCCACCCACAGATAAAAGTTCCCCGTATGTGGTCTATTCCTTTCAGCTTTAATCTTCTCCAGAATCAGCTATTAAATCAAGAGTGTGTGATTATCTGCTGTCATCTTCAGAGGAAAAAGTGCAGGGTTTGAAGTCAAACGCTGTTTATTCAGTCAGTTCCTTCAGCAGCTCAGGCAGGAACACTGATCTTGGCGCAGAATTAGCGGAGGAAAGGCAGAGCTGTGATTTGTTGCCTTGATTTGACAGGCAATTTTCAGATCTGGATCAGAAAGTTACCGCAAAAGTTTTAGAAGTGCCTGCATTTGGGTTTAGCTTTGGGGGAGAAGGGTGTTATTTTTACTGGAGGTTCAGGGAAAATATATGAGTTTTCAGCTTGTCACGGCAGCTTTAATGACTCAGTTCTTTTTACTGTAGCATCAACTGAAGCTGACTGAGCACAGGGACTACTCGTGAGATGCACTGCACAGGCATGAAGCAAACACAGCCTCTCCCTAAAGACCACAGCTATGCTAACGAACAAAGAATAACCAAGGAAATTAAGCAGTGAGTAACGAATCATAATGATGGATGGGTGTAATACCATTGTTTTCCTTTCACCTCCTGATTTGAGGGTGTAAATACACTGCTTATATGAGCTGAGTGAAGCGGCTCTAGTGGTAAAGAAGTTGTTGGGCCACATCTGTGCTGTGGGTGAATCAGCGCAGTGACTTTGTGCTTGGGGTTCTTCACAGCATCTGAGTCTTAAGGGGAAACTTCTCTAGATACCTTGGGAAAAATATGGGGGGGGGGGGGGCTCCAGGAAAGCTGGGAAGGGGCACTTGATCAGACAGAGCAACGATAGGATGAGTGGAATGGTTACAGCTGAAAGAGGGGAGATTGAGATGAGTTTTTAGGCAGAAATGTTTTGCTGTGAGGGTGGGGAGGCCCTGGCCCAGGTTGCCCAGAGCAGTGGTGGCTGCCCCATCCCTGGAGGGGTTCCAGGCCAGGTTGGATGAGGTTTGGAACCCCTGATCCAGTGGGAGGTGTCCCTGCCCATGGCAGGGGGTGGGACTGGATGGGCTTTGAGGTTTCTTCCAGCCCAAACTATTCCATGATTTTATGAAGATGATTGGATGGCAACTCTGAAATCCAGGCAGGATCCAGCCAGACCATCTGGGCACATCCTGCGTGTGGTTTTTCTCTTTCTCCCTCTCTCTCTTTTCCTAAGAGAGATGCATTTCTGTGCATCGTGCCTGTAAAGCGACCATCGCTGATCCTAGCTCTGCCTCTTATCGTGAGGCAGCTGCAAAATTGCTTTCAAATTGTTTTACAATTGGGTTTTGTTTGTGAGCCTCTTGAATTGAGCAAGGCAAAAGTGACATGAGAAAAACATTTGGGAAGGAGGGAGCAGAAAGGAGGCCAGGAGGCTGAGAGTGGGGGAGCTGGAGAGATGAAAGGAGGGATGAAAGATGCTGTTTTCAACAGAATCTCGTGGGTCACAGCAGAAGGGATGGGTTTCTTTAGCCTTTCAGAGTGAGAAGCAGCTCCTATGCTGTGCACACAAGCATTGCTTCTGCCTGCACACACAGGGCCTGGCATGTGGTACTACAGGAAGGACAATCTCTTTGTGCCTGCAACACCTGCCCACACGTTATGGTTAAAATAAGTCGAGTTGTTTGGGGCAGACACAGCACCCATTTAGCCTGATGCCTTTTCTCCAGCAATGATAGAAAAAGGGAATCGCAGCCATCATGCAAGCAAGCCTGGAACCCAGTAAGAAATGAAACCCTCCAGGTGAAATTGTGTCCTCTGACAAGTGAAAAGCAATTTTTCCACTGACTGCATCTGGCCACAGTTCCACCCAACCCTATCAGATGCAGGGCCAAAGTTAGCTCTGCTGCCAAGGTATTTCCTTGCAGGGCAATAAAAATAAAATACTATCCGATCCAGCAATTCTGATAGCAGCGACTTTGTTTAAGCAACTTTATAATGAATCCTAGCTCTTCTCCCAATAGATGCCTTTGCTATAATATCCTGGAGTAGCAATGGAATAAAATAAATCAACTTCTACAAACTCATAAACACATAGAAGGGAATGTAAACCAATTTCTGATCTAGTTGAGGTGCACTGAGATTTCACAGAGTGGCATGAAGCTTGAGTGGATTCTGAAATTGCTCTTGAGCCTGTGAATTCATCTGTCCTTTCTCTCCTCTGCCAATAGAGATGTTGCTTTTAACCCTTTGAAGGCTGTTCATGTGCTCATGCTTTCTTTTGGTCTCTCTACATGTATGTGTGAATTGTACTGACCTGTATAGGCACGTGCTGGTAAACCCACCTATGCACACTATCTCCTGGGGCATTTTAAGAATGAAAGCTAAGACAGCACAGATTTTCGTCCTCTGTAGCTCTGTTGCCCAGAGAAATCATGGATGCTGCATCCCTGAGGTGTGCAGCACCAGGCTGGATGGGGCTTTGAGACCCCTGATCCAGTGAGACGTGTCTCTGCCGATGGCAGGGGAGTGGAACTGGGTGGGGTTTAAGGTCCCTTCCAGCCCAAACCACCCTATGGTTCTGTAATTCAGTGATGTGTGTTCCCGAGCACTGAGGCATCTGCTGGCAAACCAGAACACGTTCTCATCATCAATCTGTCTTCACAGGAAACAAATGCCCATCCACTGTGTAATTAACCCAGTTAAGAGAGACATTGATGCATGCTAACTCCATGAAACCAGCTTATTATCTGCACTGCTAATTAACCATGGGAAAACAGACACGGGTTTTATGAATATCCTCTTAAGAAGCAGGGAGGAAGAAATGAAAACCTGTTGAAACGGATGTTTTTTGCTGTTGTTCCTTTCCCTTTAAAAGAGAAATGAAAGCAGAAACAAACTAAAGGTACCTGTGTAAAGGAAAGATTGGTGTGACAGGCTCAGGCAGAATGGGGGTGATTCACCTGGCCATATCTGGCCTCTGCAGTGGTGAAAGGGAAAGGAGTCTGCTTGCCCAGGTCAGACTTTCTCCTAGGAGTGTTATAACCATCAACCACTACGAATGCCAGTGCTGGAGGTGTTGCAGCACGCACACAGCTCTTGCAGCAAAGCTGGGCTTTCCTCTGGCTCCGTGTACCCTCTGTTAACCATCACCTCATGAAATGGTGCAGGTTTTTAGGTCTGTCTCTTCCAGACCTTGCAGTGTTCATTCACCTATCTGCCATGGTGAGTGCAAGCAGGGAACAGAGGGGCTCTGCTGTAGCGAGGTGGGTGCTGGTCTCCCAAGGAACAAGAGATAGGATGGGAGGAAATGGCTTCAGGTTGTGCCAGGGGAGGTTTAGATTGGATATCAGGAAAAAATTCTTTACTGAAAAAGGGGTGAAGCATTGGAAAAGGCTACTCTGGGCAGTGTTGGAGTCCCCATCCCTGGAGGGGTTCAAAAACTATGTAGAGGTGGTACTTTGTGACATGGTTTAGCAGGCACGGTCGGGTTGGGCTGACAGTTTGGACTGGATGATCTCAGACTTCTTTTCCAACTTTGATGGTTCTGTGATTCTCTGACTCTCTCTGCAGCTGAGGGTGACAAAAAAAAAGGCTGATTCTGTTGGGTCATGCCCATTGCTGCTCCTTGGGAACGTGACGCAGACCCAAGGCCTGGAAGAGATATGGATGCAGGGGAGTGTGGTTTTGGGAGACTGAGGTGAAGAGCTGTGGGGAAATGGGCTTTGCCATCAATTCTCATACATCTTTGGGTCACTGCGGTCTTTCTGCCTGCCTGGTTGTATTGATCGATGCTGCTATTGAGTGCGTTGCCTGACCTGGCTGTAATGGGGTTGGAAACAGCCCTGAGCAGGGACTGAGGAACAGAGTAGCAACACCACAGCATCCAGAATGTGCATCCGGTCTTGGCTCACAAAGCAGAGCCCATCGCTGTCAAAGGGAGCTCATTCTGGAGTTTGCTGCTGTGTTTAGTATTCGGAGAAGAGTCCAATTCGCTGATTGTGCTGATGGGATATGAAAGGCAGGATAGAGTTTTACTGCAGAGCGGTTGACCTTGCTCCAGAGATATTACCGACACACAGCTGCTATTCAACATTTCAAAACACCATAGTCATTATGTGAATCTGTCTGCTAAGAGAAACAATTAGGCTTCAGAGCATTACGGTCTGCCTTTAAAACAAAAGGCACATCCAGGTGGAGGATGGAGACAGCTCCCTTTCTGTCTCAAGTGGTGGGAGAGCACTGTGGGAACACACAGTGCACCTTGTGCTGTCACTGGGGGCCTGGACAATGCACCAGAGCAATGACTCTTCCCTACTTTAAACCAGCAGAAGACATGGTGACAATATTGTTGTTCTATAGGTTGTTCTATAGGTTGCTCTATAGGTTGCTCAGTGGGATGGGAGTTTGCGGTGGTGATGCCCAATGCTGAGACAAGTCACTGAGGGCTTAAACACTAGAATAAATCCTATAGACTCTTCCAAGGTCTCCTCACTTCCATTCTCGGTTGCCTCAACAGCCTGCAGCATCCAGCTCCACGCTGGGAGATGGGAAAGCCAGGGCAGCGTGGTTTCACTAATGGCCATGGTCATTTCCTCCCGTGCTCATCCTGTATTAGATCTAGTCTCCACACTGTGAGGAAACACGAGGGACCGCTTGGCTCTGAGGTGGAGTGGCCAGAAGCGTGGCTTCTTGAGGGCTTCCTATTGTTGAGGCCGGTGTGAGAGTGATGTGTCCCCAGCACAATTCAGAGGCTACTGGAGGGGCTCTGGTGTGTGGCAGAACCCTTCTGTTTCCACTGGAGAAATGATAAAAGTTTAATGATGAATGATAATGATCATGTTTAATGACTAAATCTGATTCATGCTGTGCTTTTGCCTGTGAGCAGTTTATCCCTTTAAACTCTTTAATACCAGCATTAAGTAAACACAGTGCTCGAACAAGAGGCTCAGACTGACAACCCCGGAGTCACCACCAGGGTCCTGCTCCCTCCTGCCTCGTTCCAAATGAACTCAGTAGGACAACTTGAGTGTTTGAAGCTCAACACATGCTTAAGGGCTTTGCTCCACTGGGGACCTTTGTGCATCAAACAGGTGATGGGGGCAGCACCTACTGCACAGATTTAATAAATTCATGCCTGACGCTACTTGTCAGAACAGAGTTCAGTTCTCAAGGCTTGCCTTTCAAATACTCTGCTGCCAAAAGCAGATCAGAGGCTTTGAGGGCATGTGAGCAGGCAGGGATACTGCCCAGAAGCCTGGGGAGTGCAGCACCACACTGCGGAGATGAAGACAATGGAGGGGAACGCTGGTATCTGGAAAGCCCCGTGCCTTTCCCAGGCCATGCATCCTGCCTAGTGGAACTGGAGATGGGCAACCTGTTTCACAGAATCAGGGAGTGGTTTGGGTTGGAAGGGACCTCAAACCCCTGCCATGAACCCCTCCAGGGATGGGGCAGCCACCACTGCTCTGGGCACCCTGGGCCAGGGACTCCCCACCCTCAGAGCAAAACATTTCTTCCTAAAATCTCATCTCGATCTCCCCTCTTTCAGCTTCAAAACTTTCCCCTCATCCTATCCAGTATCAAGAGCCCCTCCCCAGCTTTTCTGGAGCCTGAATCTGCTCTAGGGTCTCCCTGGAGACTTTTCTTCAAGCTGAACAACCCCAACTCTCTCAGCCTGTCCTCGTATGGGAAAATGGCAAAAGAGAATCTCCATATACCACCAAATTCCTTTGTACCCTAGGAAAGAAGGAGAAAAACCGATACAAAGCTTTCCTTCCATAGATGTCAAAGCATAGTGATGTGATTAGTGTTACTGGCTCACTGGCATCCATCTGGAGTGTGAGGAACTCACAGGGGAACTCACGAGAAACCCACATCTGTAATTTAGCATGAGTTTCACTTGGACATGCGATTGACTGAGGTGCAGAGGTGACAAAGGTGGACTCTAGCAAGAAGATGAGAGGTTAATCTCAAGGGTTATTGCAACATAGGATACTCAAAGTGGGGGAGCGAGGACAGGGAAGGTTTTTCAGCTTACTAGCGAGCTGTAATTATGCTGAAAGTATGTATCACCAATCACACTTGTTCCCCTTGTATAGCACAGGGCTGGTGGCTTGTTTAACAATGCACAGCGCATTGTTCTCGCTCCAGCCCTTAACGGCACAAAATTGATATTGCTTTTCCATGGGCAGAGAGATAAGACATGCGTTTAGTAGACTGTCAAAGCCATGATACCATCACCACATGGGGAAATTAAAAATCATGACATGGCAACAAAGCTTCTCTTCCCTCTGCAGCGCGTTGCTGGGCAGCACAGAAATCCCAACAGGAATAGTAAAGAGGACAGCAAGTGTGAAGGGAATGTGTCAGTGAGGGACAGTCTGAGGCCGTGGAAAAGGGAGCAACTCCTTTAGGATAGGAAGGGAGCCTGAAATCGTAGAATTGTTTAGTTGGAAAAGACCTTTGCAATCATAGAGACCAACTGTACCTGTCTACTACTAAACCATCCCTGAACACCTCATCTGCCCAGCTTTTAAACTTCACCACCATTCCACAGCTTCTGCCAGTGCCTGAGAAATCTTTCAGTGAAGAAATTTTTCCTGATATCTAATCTGAACCTCCCTTGGCACAACTTGAGGCCATTTCCTCTCATGCCATCACTTGTTACTTGGCAGAAGAGAGCAAGACCCACCTCACCACGACCTCCTTTCAGGTCATTGTAGACAGCAATAAGGTCTCTCAGCCTCCTTTCCTCCAGGCTAAACAACATGAGGTCCCTCAGCTGCCTCTCATAAGACTTGTTCTCCAGCCCCTTCCCCAGCTCCGTTCCCTTCTCTGGGCACACTCCGACCCCTCAATGTCTTTCTTATAGTGACGACCCCAAAACTGAACCCAGGATTCAAGGAGCTGCCTCTCCAATGCTGGGTAGAGGGGAAGGATGACCTCTGGTCCTACTGGTCACTCCTTTTGATACAGACCAGGATGCTGTTGGCCTTCTTGGCCACCTGTGCACACTGCTGGAGAACAACCGGATCTCCCAGACTTTGGAGAAGTTGAAGTTGCACCTGAGATCACCCCCTTAACTTTAGGCTGAGCCTTTAAAGCAACCAATGCTTTTTTTCTGCCCTTCCATTGCCAGCTCTCCAAAATCCACTCTCTCTTTAACCAGACACACAGCAAAGCTTGTGTTTATACAGAAGAAAGTGGGAAGCTGTCACGTGCTACAGTCGGGAATGAGGGGTGATTAAGAGGGAATGAGAGAACTGGAAGGAGAACTGTGAGCATGTGATTGCCTCTGACAGGCAGGCACAGTGGCAATTTTTTCAATGAGATGCATTTTTATCCTTCACTGAAAAGTGCTGATTGGTTACAACAGAAGTGTTCAAGATTTGGAAGCATTCACAATGAATTTTTCTGGGTTGGAAAAACACAGTCAGAAAATTATCAAGGCACCCCAGTCTCATATAATCAAGGCACAAAGTCTAGGAGAGTCTTAGTCGAAATTTGCCATTTTGCTTGCAGTTTAAACTTGTGTGATTTAAAATACCCCCAAAAGGTCAAAATCAAAATGGAACAATCTAAAGTTATTGGAGTAAAGTGTGGCATGACACAATCTGAACTGTATTTCTTTTGGTCATCTTAGGAAAATTGGCGATACTTTGACTTCTTGCCTCCATTTGAGATGGGTTTCTGTCATTTAAAGAAATTGTTTTCCACCTCATACTTTTTTTTTCTCTCCATATGGTGCAGCATGGGCACACCGAGGGGGATGTCTGTAGCACCCGGCTATGTGGACCCGGTGCCGGTGTACACCTCCAGGAGGAGTCTCTCTTGCTGTGCTGGCCATGCCAGGCTGGTCACTGTCTCTGCTCCATGGAATGGGGCTGTCTTCCTCCTCCTGATAAGAAAATCCATATTTCATGGCTCCACAGTGCTGGTTGGAACAGAAGGAACATCACATCACACACATGGTTTTGTCAGAGACGGATGGCTCCAAGAGGCCCATCGGCTCAATATGAGAAGAATTAATGCAGTTTTAATTAAACTTACTTTTCTGCCTGTGTGGGCCTGGGGGAGAGAAAGTACTCAGAATCAAAACCCGATAGTTTTCAGAACCTGTGGGTATTTTCCTGCTCTTCCCTCCCCCTTCTCCTTTGTGACCTTCCTTTCTCTCTTCTGCAGGAGTCACTTGTGCTCCTGAGCAGGAATTGCATCTCAGGTGTGTGAACATGGTGTGTAGCAGGGCAGGAGACTCACGATGGGTGACAGAAAGCTGCTTTGGGGTTTCCTTGAAGGAAGAGTGGAAGGTGTAGGAGGTAGTGGGAGCCACGAGATGATGGGCTTGCCACCAGGGCTGGGTGAAGCAGTGCCACAGGACCCATGACGGGAGGGACTACGTGAAGCCAGAAGAGAAATATAACCAGAAGGAAGAGAATACTATAGGAGCTATAGAAGAATATAGCAGTCTTCCAGTACTGAAAGGGGCTCCAGGAGGGGCTTAATCAGAGAGCGCAGGGATAGGATGAGGGGGAATGGTTTGAAGCTGAAAGAGGAGAGATTGAGATGAGATTTCAGGAAGAAATGTTTTGCTGTGAGGGTGGGGAGGCCCTGGCCCAGGGTGCCCAGAGCAGTGGTGGCTGCCCCATCCCTGGAGGGGTTCCAGGCCAGGTTGGATGGGGCTTGGAGCCCCTGATCCAGTGGGAGGTGTCCCTGCCCATGGCAGGGGGTGGGACTGCGTGGGCTTTAAGATCCTTTCCAACCCAAACCACTTTATGATTCTGTGAATACCTTGGCAGAACCTGAAAGAACCTAGCACAAGCTTTCTCCAAATATTTCCTTCCTAAAACAAAGGAATTTTGTTGCCTGAGATACCTGGCTCCCCTTCTCGAAGGCCTCCCCTCCCCACTGCTATCCTGCTAATGATGCTGATAATAAGCAGAGCAAATCCTGCTGGATAAGTAATTAATCAGGAGGGTGAAGCAGTGGAACAGCATTCATTTTTGCAAAACCAGAAATCTCTTTGCTTAGAAACCCCACAGCACAGGGAGCTGGGAAGGGCTTGGGAGGGTGATATGAGGATTCAGTCATCTTCTGAATGATTGGTGACAGACAGGGAGAAGATGGGTCAGAGAGATGAGGGATGTTCAGCTGAGTTTCCTTACAGTGCTTATGGGGCACATGCTGGACAAGCCTCCTGACCGCTGCCCTGAGACTGAAGAAGAAGGGAGGGTCAGGTACTGTGGCACTTTGGGGAGCACATAAGGCAAAGAGAAGGAGGGGGTGCTGCAAAGAGAGATGAGTGCAGGTGATGGCAAGGAGATTATTGTATGGAGGCAACCAATTTCATCTGCTGGGAGTTCTAGGCCATGTTGTCCTGCTGCTTTTCTGGGAAAGTCCCACCACAGCCTGACTGGGATGAGAGTGGGATTCTGTTTCCATGAGAGTCCTCAGCAATTTTGTTCTTTTTGAAGTAAGACCTAAAATGAAGGTCTGAGGGATACCAAAACTGAGTGGCATGTCTACATATTGAAGCAGTAGATAGTTTCTTTCGTAATAGTCTGAACTGGCATTTACTTATATCAGACAAAACTTCATTATCTCTCATTTTAGAACCACATTTTGTCATCTAATAATAGCCTTCACTCCAAAGAAAACAGAAAAGCAAAAGGGTGGACCATCTGCAGCGTAATCCCCAAAGCCATCCTAAATATTCTGACCTGACCACAAGGAACTTCCAAGTTGACCCAAAATGGAAATAATGTTTCTCTGTCTCCTCACCAGAAAATATGTTTTCTCCTGTTTTGCCACTACAAGACAGCCATTGAGGAGCTGGAGTGGGTCCAGAGAAGGGCAATGGAGGTGGTGAAGGGGCTGGAGAACAAGTCTTATGAGAGGCAGCTGAGGGACCTCATGTTGTTTGGCCTGGAGGAAAGGAGGCTGAGAAACCTTATTGCTGTCTACAACGACCTGAAAGGAGGTTGTGGTGAGGTGGGTCTTGCTCTCTTCTGCCAAGTAACAAGTGATGGCATGAGAGGAAATGGCCTCAAGTAGCACCAGAGGATGTTTATGTAGTATATTATAAAAAATTTCTTTACTGAAAGGATGCTCAGGCACTGGCAGAGGCTGCGCAGGGAGGCAGTGGAGCCCCCAGCCCTGGAGGTGTTTAAAAACAGGTAAATGAGGTGCTCGGGGATGGTTTAGTAGTGGATAGGTATGGTTGGGCTCAATGATCTCGAAGGTCTTTCCCAACCAAACAATTCTATGTTTCTATGAATTAAATTAACCCAGTTTTTATGCACCTCTGGCCGGCGAGGAGCTTTCCCCAAGCCTGCAGGAGGCCTGAGGGCACAGCAGAGAGGCTGGAGCTTCAGCAAAGAAACTGCTGGAAAGGCAGGAACACTGAGGTCCTGGCTGAGTGTAGGGTCTGTATCAGGGCCCATGAGAGTCTCTGCCTTTCTCCCTTCAGTCAACCAACTTGGAGAAGAGGAGCAGGATTCCAGAGTCTCTGCTTTACACCAGTAATGACTCTCTGGAGTATTCCTATTTTCATGGATTTACTGGCTTAGTGCTTTGTTAGGATGATAAAGGCAAGTTAATTATCCCTTATGAGAGCCTGCCTCCCCACCTGCCTTCTTCATCCCCCACCCCCTGTCTCCCCATGGCTATATATTTATCTTTTGTTCATTCATTTGATTTGGAGCCGAATAAATTGGAAAAGCTGGAGTGATTCATGTACTGTGGATTGCATATTGATCTGGCACACTTTCCTCCTTAAAGTCCCCATTAGTCATGCCGATCAATGGTTCCTTCTGGCTGGGCATCTGTGTTTGCAGAGCCAAGAGAGGAGGCGCAGGCCGGGGAAGGCCCGGGCTCTGCACAGCCGCTTCTGTTTTGCACCCGCTCTTGCCAGAAATTTGGATGCTTAAAAGTTTGTGAAGGAAGAATAGCTCTGTTAAATTAATGTCTTCCGGAACAGCCTCCCCCGAATTATCTAGGAGAGCTACACCGGGGGCATTATGCAGCTTCAGCCTTGAGAAGTCAAATTTAGCACAAATATTGGCTGGGCGGAGAAATGGGCTGAGAGAAGCCCTGATGAGAAGAACTTGGGGGTGTTGGGGAGGAGAAGCTCAACAGGAGCCGGCAACGTGCGCTCACAGCCCAGAAAGCCAGAAGGCTATAGCAGCTTCCAGTACTGAATGGGGCTCCAGGGAAGCTGGGGAGGGGCTCTGGATCAGGGAGGGCAGGGATGGGATGAGGGGGGACAGTTTTCAGCTGAAAGAGGGGAGATTGAGGTAAGATCTTAGGAAGAAACGTTTTGCTGTGAGGCTGGGGAGGCCCTGGCCCAGGGTGCCCAGAGCAGTGGTGGCTGCCCCATCCCTGGAGGGGTTCCAGGCCAGGTTGGATGGGGCTTGGAACCCCGCATCCAGTGGGAAATGTCCGTGCCCATGGCAGGGGTGGGACTGGATGGGCTTTGAGGTCCCTTCTAACCCAAACCATTCCATGATTCTGTAAATCCTGGCTCCAAGCATGGTGTGGGCGATGTTTCAGATGCTCTAGAAGACAGCCTGCAAGGGGCTTGTGCAATATGTAACCCCATTTCTGTAGTGTGTTTAGGGACCCACTGGCTGATAGCAGACTATTCACAGCCTTAACCTTTAGCTTCATCTCCTGGATTTTCTCCTGAGCCAGCACTGTCTGAAAACTCTCACCAGAGCAACTAAAAATTACATTTCCAACTGCACCAGGTGAAATAAAACACAGTTGCTCTTTGCCTGCTACAGAGATGGAAAGGCACATTCACCTGAGTTTACGAGTGGGTGTTTCCAGGCTCACAAAGGGAATTAGCAGTTAAAGAAAAGACTCAGTCCCAGCCCCGCTGTGCACTGTTTAGAGTTTCCATTGTCGGACCATGCATCAAAAAGGCTGTTTGAGGGGTGAATTGGAGAGCTTGCTGGTCTTGAGAGGTGAGGAGAGCTGACATTGCCCAAAGGGGACCAGAGGGCAATGGGTGTACTCGGCACTGGTGAGACCGCACCTCGAATTCTGTGTTCAGTTCTGGACCCCTCACCACAAGAAGGATGTTGAGGATCAAAGGCAGCAGAGGTGAGGGAGGGACCAAGCGCTGGGGAAAGGGAACAGGGCCTCTCCTGGCTGAACCTAACGGGGCTGGTGGGGATAGCAAGGATCTGGCCAGGAGTGGAGTCAAAAGAGCAGAGGTTAGGTACCCCACACGGCTATTACACCCCACTGTGCTCCAACCACTCCAACTTGCCATCCAGCCACTGGCCTTCCCAGGTGGCTCCTTCCCTCTGCTCCAGCTGGGATAGGAGGTGGCAGAGGCCAAGTGTGCTGAGCAATAAGGGGACATCCCTGAGTCCTGAAAGCACCTGCCTAATGCAGTAGATGCTTGCAGGAGCTGATGTTGATTGCATCTCTGCAGTGCACCTTTTTGATGGGCATCAAAAGCCAGGGGGTGAAGTAACATGTTATTTTGTGGGCTATTAGAGAAATATTCCCTCCTACATGGAAAACCACAAGTTTTTCCATCAAGACAGGCTACTATCAAAATAATATCACTCTGCATTAGCCTAGCATCTTCCAGCAGAGCTCATAAAACACTTTGCTACGATACAGCAGCACGACAGGTAAGGTACAACTTCCTCAGATACCGACACAGCAGCATCTCCACAGCTAAACGGGGACATTTAGACACTCATCAGAGAGCCATCAGTACCACCAAATCCAGGTCTCGGCCTCCTGACTCCCTGTTTTTTTGTCTCAATCACTTTCACACATGGCTAGGTAACAGCATACAGGAATCGGGATCCATAACACATATTTCAGTCCTCTGGTGTTGGGAAGCAATCTTAAGCAAGGCGCTGAGGTGCCAGGCACCAAAATGCTACAGGTCATTGATTTTCCACCTGCACTTTGAAGAATGTTGGGGGTGAACAGATTATATCTAAGGAACTGCAAGAAGAAATGAAGAAAAGCCAACTTGTTGTCAGCAGGCTTAGCTGAGGTCTTCAGGGATTGGAAAAACCATTCCTTTATGAGAAACTTAACAGGATCAGAAATCAAAAGAGGACTGAGAGCTCAGTATGTGACAGTCAAACACAAGGATACTGCAGGAGGGACTTGTAGTCTGTTTAATTTTAAGGTTTCTATGTTTTTCCAGGCTTTATGTCCCATGCCAGACCTCCTTCTTAGCCAGATGGAGTAGATCTGAGCTGCTCCTGAAAATAGGAGGTCTGCTGGAAGCAGCTGATCATTCATCATTGCAGCTCATGCTGTCCTGAATGTGCTCTGAGAAAGGGACCAAGTGCCCCTTCAGGCTCCTCCACTTGTCCCATGGCTCTTTGAGAAGCAGGAGCAGCTCAGGCTCAAAGACACAGTTTCTCCCACACTGACGAAGCAAATTCAATTCATTTGAGTCGCAAAACCTTCCTCTGCCACTGTCTCAGTCTGGGGCTGCGGGTCCCCTGCTCTTCAGGACTGGTCCCAGCCTGTCTCTGCTGGGAACAGCATCACTGGGAGCAGCAAGGAGCCTTTGTCCTGTGCTTCCCCAGCCCCAACTGGGTCTGCCCAAATGATCTTGCTGCATCTCAATCTTCCCCTGCAAGCTCATTCCTCCCCTGAGGCTGCTGGAAGCTGATGTGCCAAAGCTACAGGTGGGCTTTGTCCATTCCATAGGGTCTCCTTCTTTATGTCTATGCTAGATTCGTGGCCAGAAGGGAAATGCGTATGCCTTGTCCTGTAAGGCTGGTAAAGCCCTTCAGCACCTTCAGCTGTGCTAACACTCTCTGCCTACCAAGCGCAGGGCGATCGGAGCATCTGACAGACAGCAACTTCCCTGTGTGTTAAACATTAATAGCTTTCCAGCTTTGCCTTTGGATTTTCTGTTGCCGAGACCTGAGCTGCCTCTCTGGAGATGTCAGTCTGTGACAGAACGATTACTGCCCAAGCTCTGCACTTCTGAAGGGGTCTGATGGCTTCACGACAGAAAGGGGATGGATTGCCCAGGAGAGATTAAAGGAAATCTGGGGCATGAAGGGACTGAATTGAGGTTGTGTCGCATGGGGCAGGCAGGAGGGAGCACAGAGGAGAGCTGCCAGGTTGTGGAATACATCTCCACTGAGGAAGGCGAGTAGTTTGATTTTCATAGAATCATAGAATGTCCTGAGCTGGACATCCCACGTGGATCATTGAGTCCAACTCCTGTCCCTGCATGGACAACCCCAACGTTCCCACCATGGAGCTGAGGGTGTTGAGCAAATGTTTCTGGAATATTGTCAGGCTTGGAGCCGTGACTGCTTCCCTGGGAGCTGTTCCAGCGCTCCACCACCCTCTGGGGAAAGAACCTTCTCCTAATGTCCAACCTAACCCTCTCCTGGCACCTTCCTGCCATTCCCTCAGGTCCTGTCATTGGTCACCAGAGAGATCAGTGCCTGCTCCTCCTCCTCCCCTCGAGAGGAAGCAGTAAACTGCAGTAAATTTATGGAGAGGTGTTATCTCCAAATCTGGTTGCTGATGGTAGATTTAACAATGACTAGTGACTAGGGCCATGGTCCAATTCTGCCATCATTTTCATCAGTCTCCTCTGCTTCCCTCATTTTGAATGACTTCCCAGGTTTCCATCTGCATCCTCACCTGATGTATTTCTGCAGACTTTTGGCGCTCTGCTCTGCTCCTCTCCGGTGATGGCTGCTTTTCAGGGAAGCTGCTCAAGGATGTAAATATGGCAATGTTGTATAAAGTCTCAGCAGCCTTTCCCACCCTTCTTCTTCTTTTGTATATGATTCACAATTTCGTCTTTCAGGCAAACTCATGCCAGTGAAATATGTCTTCTCTGTGATATTTTGCCAAGCTGAGGATTTTCCCTGCTGAAAATAACTGAAACTGCAAGTGTTAGAGGTTTTGGTACAAATCTGCCTTCGTGATATTCACCATTTGAAACCAATTCAAGATTTTCTTTATGGCCACATGATCTTTTATATAGGCTAGATTTGAAAACTCTTTTTCTTTGCCAAGAAGGGAGGAATCCTTTTGTGAAAACAGGAGAAGTTCCAATTCAGCAACGATCCGTGTAAACACACAAATATAGGGTACAGTCTTTTGTAAATCCAGGCATTAAAAGATCAGCTAACAGAAAATGGCATGATTGCTTTGAACCCGGCACCGTTTGCACTGCTGGATGGAAAAACATGGACACGTGAAATAAAACCAGCAGGACACAAGTGTTAATTACTAGAGAAGCAGTCTTTTCCTAAACAGTGCAGGTCTCTGTGTGTAGGTCTCTCTCTCTCTCTCTTCTGGCTCACTAACCACAAAGGTGGGTTTTTGCGGGTGCTCAGCGTGGAGAACACCAGCTACAGACCCGGCCCAGGAACTGGAAAGAGGAGACACAGTGGAGCTTCCTGCTTCAGGTCTTTTTGCACTCTTGTCAGCATCACCACGCTTTGCCCAGTCTGGGTGTCACTGCTGGAGGGTTCGGATGTCTTTAGAGGCAGTAGAAGGAGTCCCTGAGCACATGGCAAGGCAGGATGGGGACTGAAGGAGTTCTGTGATCTGCACTTCCATTGCGTTTGCTTTCTGCTGGGAGAGGGGAGGACCTCGCCAGTATTTGGAGATCTGACGGTGAAATCCTACTCCCTGATTTTACAGATCTTTCTGTGCTGGTTTGCATGCGACAGGAAGCAAGTCAGGCTCCCTGGTAGAGGGTTTGCCTTGTTCTGTGAGCCCAGCTGCCAGCGCTCTGCCAGCATCAGCCCTGGGCAGTCTGAGGAGGCAGGGTGCCTTGGAAAAGAGATTCCTCAGCTTGAAATAGCGTGGAGGATTTTGCCTCATGTTGCAGTGACACAGATGGGAATGAGTAGAGAGGTGTGTGAAGCCAGGGGAACTCCAAATAGCTTGAAGCTTGAGGCATGGCTTCAGCCTTGAGGACAGCACTGGCTCAGCTCGGGACAGCTGTGGCCCAGGGACAAGTGAGAACAAGCTTTCTGTCATGCTGATTTGCTTCTGACATCAACAGCTGCCGAAGGGGGTCCCCACGGCAGCAGCACAGACCCTTCTCCCCCGAGGAGCTGCGGGAGGCTGTGGGGTGCTGCAGGATCCCCTCCCTGGACACGACTGGGACCATGTGAGGACAACGTCCCCCTGTGACCCGGAAGCTTAGTATGAAATGGAAACCCCGCAGGCTTCTCCAGCCTCAGCAGCTTTTTGAAACAGAGGTTTGAAGTGACACAGGCGTGTTCTGCAGGGAGCGTGGCTAAGCAAAGGAGGCAGCGTGTTACACCGTACCGTGTACAGCCGCTCACCCCTAAGGCCCTGTATGTCTTCTTGGAGAAGGAGGGACTCTGCACACCCTTTCCTCACTGAGAAGAACGTCCCTTTTTGGTCCTTTGCTGCTCAGGAAGGAGCCCTGACCCTTTCCTGTCCCCATCTCCCCTTGGTCCCACTGACAGCATCCATCGCCCGAGTTCATTTTAGGAGCCCTGCCTATAAATACTCACTTTTTATAGCTGCAGCCAGACTCTGAGGGATTGCACAGCCTAACGCTTCCATCCATTTGCTTTTCTAATAGTCATATGAGTAATATTATGAGTGCTTGGAGTCACAGATAAATCCTAGTGCTATAAACCCACTTCTGCATTTCATGCCACAAAACCCTTTTCACTCAAGTCACCCCTCCTGCACAAAGCTCTCGTCAGGCTCCAGGCATGTATCGCTGTCCCTCAAGGCCCCGGTTGAATCCGTTGGAGACAACGCCTCTTGCTTTAATCCGTACACGAAGCTTTCCTCCACTCTTTGCCCCTGACACTTTAGTACAGAGCAAATGAAAGTGTTGATTAACTTCTTGGCTGTTTATCTGGTGAAGGTGTTGAAAGGGGAGAGAACAGACAGAGGAAGGAAAGGAGGGAGGGAGGGAGGGAGGGAGGGAGGGAGGGAGGAAGGAAGGAAGGAAGGAAGGAAGGAAGGAAGGAAGGAAGGAAGGAAGGAAGGAAGGAAGGAAGGGAGGGAGGGAGAGAGGAAGAATCATAGATCCAAACCATGCTGGCTGTGGCCCCAGGACCTGTCACCACCACACTCGGGGCTATGCTGCATCATCCCTTAGTGCCTCAGTTTACCTGTGGAGTAGAACCACCCTCTGCAGCCACACAATAAAGAGCCCCATCATGGTGCAGAATCCCTGTTTACACTGGTAGCACTGCTTTGATCGTAGCACTGCATGTACTGAGTCTGGATGAAAACCTTCCCTTCTGCCATGGTCTCATTTACCAACACAAACACTTCAACTACTTAACCTTCTGTGGTGAGAATAACCTGGAAGAGATGAGAGCAGAGGGAAAAAGAAATAAGGTTACATATTTACCAGCTTGTTAATATTTATGAGGACTATGAACCAGATTAATTTCCATGCACCATTTCACCTGCAATGCTTTCCTTCCATATTTATGTAAGGGGGAAATAAATAAACAAACAAAGAGAAATCCGAATATCTAGCTTGTTTTAGACACTGCATGAGCCATCCGTCCTTTAAATCAGGATGCTTTGTGAAGGAGTCTTCCTTTGAGTCTTTGTGGTCAGGAGGAATCATTTTCCAAGCTCCAGGTGGAGGGGTGCCTTCCCTTCTGATGTTCTGCAATCAGCTTGGGAACCACTAGCATCGTACTTCTACCTGGCAGTAGGGATTCATGATTTGCCTGGGGTTTGGGATCCAGAGCCTCAGGGGGATTTTGAGGTAAAGGAAACAGTGGTCCCTGAGGGATGGGGCTCCTTACAATGGATGAGATCCCATTAAATCAGAGAGAAAGACAATTTGCTGCTGTAGCAGCAGCAAAGGGTTGAGGGGGTTGGTCTAGGGGTGAGACCTGAGCCTGAGCTTCTCCTATGTCGCGCAGACCTGTGGGCAGCAGGAGCTCCGGGGCAGAAATGGGTGGGAAAGGACCATCCTCGGAGTCCCAGAGGAAGGAAAGAGCAGGGACAGTGACAAACCCACTGCACCGACAGCCCATGCACTGTGCTACCCATTCGACTGTGCTTCTTCAACCTAATCCCAGGTGGCGGCAGATTTGTTATTCAGAACCAGAACTGTTGCTGTTTAGGTACTCCCAATCCCCCAAGGAAACATTTTCTTATTGTCTCTAGGAGAAACATAGTCAAGTCCGTTTATAAAACTAGTTATTGGTATAAATTAACATTTAAAACCCTTTACAGTTTACATTTCCATTTATAAAATCTCCTGTTAGGATTATTTGATAATGCAAATTCTCATCTACTGCCTTAATAGACCCTTCAGTGCTGGGGTGGGTTTTGATTTCAATTGCTTTTTTCTTTCTTCAAGTAATAGGATCTGCTATACATATGACAGATTTGTCAGTGGAATTTTAACAAATAATATTAAATGAACTTTAAATACCATTTGTATCATCAGTTTTTAATTTCAAAAGTGTCACCCTACTGCATTTGGGGAATATGGAAATTAACAGTTCACCTACTAAATTTTATGGCAGCCCGACGTGTCTGGAATACTTTCTGCTGATGTTTCTGTTTATTTAATCCTCGCAATATAAGAGAAAGATTAGCTGCTCATATTTTGTATATTTGTTTTATAATGACTTGGGTTTTTTCATTAATGAAATGATTTAGAGTTATGCAAAACAAAGTACAAACTCTATTGGATGTTGACTTTGAAAGACATAGCTTGAGGGGGGGAAACATGGACTGAAGAAATAGAAGGATGTTACTGTGCAACAGCATGTGATAAGAGCCTTTAAAACCCTAATTTCGTTTGGCTTTACACGAGATACATTCCAAAGAGACATCAGCCGTGCATGTTGCATCTGAAGTGTGAGAAGGGAGGATAGTTGGAGATCGAGACTGTTCTACTGCAGAGCTTTGCAGCCCGGTAAACCTCTTTGAGACTGAGCAGTTCATACTTTACTTTTCTTAAGTGTTTAAGGACCCCAAAAGATGCTGCAGAGATTGAAACTTCATTTTTATGGAAGCTTGCTTGCAGTTGTTAGTAATGTTTGCAGGGAAAAGGGAATGGGAAAGATGGTCTTTTCCAGTGACAGGAATGAAACAGGGCTTTAATAAAGCTCTGAAGGGAGGTGGAGAGCGAATGGAAGGCTTCATGTGATAGGAAAGTTCTGTAAGGAAACAAGTTGGTGTGAAAATCTTGCAAGCTTTTGACCTGCTATGTCCCTGGGCTTTAGGCTCTGCATTCATGGAATCCAGACCTCTCAGCTCCCACACTCCACAACTACCTCCAGGGCATCCTCTCTGGACCCCTCAGGGCCCCCCCAGTCCCACCCTCCCAGCAGGACAGTGCAGCCATGCAGAGACGAAGGACAGGATCCGTTCCATTTCAGCCTCTTCCCACCACTCCCGTGTGTACAACTGGTCTGCTCAGCCCTTGGGACTTACTCTGGCGTAGCCGGCAGGGTGGGATGTGCACATTCCCAAGGAGAAGATTATTCTCACTCCGTGGAAGGGGAAAACTCTGTGCTGGAGCTGTTTCCCCACACAGTAATCATAAATCCCTCTCATTTGTTACTGGCCGGTGATTCCAGTGGCAGCAGGAGGGGTGGAGGCAAAGGGAGTAGATAGACATTGATTTCCATCACGGGAAGGTGACAGATTGCCACACGCAGCCTGCTGCTGGGGTGTGCCTGGGCACGCAGCGCTCGGCACTGATAATGACGGGAGCAAATGTTGATTTGTTCTGGCACAGTCTTGAGAGGTTCGTCTGGGATGCTCTGCCTCAGGAAATCAATAGCAGTGCTTGCAGAGAGAAGGGAAAGGTTGACAGTGCCGAGGGTGTGGTATGAGGGTGGTTTGGTGGCCCGGGATACGGCATTCGAGGTTGGTCAGGAGGGGGCTGGCTCCTGCTGTAGCACAGCCAAGAGCCTAACGCATCATCTTCTCACTCACTCGGACTTCTCTAACCTGAGACATTGAAACAGAACCATCAGTAAGGCCAGACCTTTCTGCAAAACCAGAGCTCCTGGCTTTTCCAAGCAGGGAACACAGGACATGACAGCACTGGCAAGCTTCAGGGTGTGTTTGGAGCTGGAGGCGGTGTCCACTCGATGCCACCTGAGCAGAGGCAAGGAATGACTGAAACGTGAACATAAGGAGCTACCTTGCGCTGGAGTTCTCGTTTCTGCAGAAACACAGTCCCTTTACAGCCAGATAAATAACTCCCCTTGGATCGCTTTGCTACACGGACTTCATGACCCATGCCAACGTGCTCAAACACAAGAAAGGATCATCGTGTTAATTCCAATCCTCTTGTTATGCAAAGCCATCAGCAGACTAATGTCCCATGTTATTACCGGGAACTGCAGACACCTCAATTCAAACAGGAGCCAGGATGTGTGCAAAGACAGACTTGAGCCCTACGACTGGTGAGCTGGCTCGGCTTGGGGGGTACCTTGGAAAGGCTGGCGGCTCTCATGTCATCACTGAACTTGATCATTGTGATGGCAAACGAGAGGCAGCGTTTATGACTGAAGGAGAACTAACCACTCTCCTGCAAAAGCCCCTCTGTTGTTCTGCCATGTTGTTCCCCAAGTCTCAGTTTCCTCCTCTTCCACTGATGCCCATAAACCACTCGTTATCTTCATTGCCCTCGGACAATGCTTTGAGCAGGATGTTGGGCTAGAGACTCTCTGGGGTCCCTTCCCACCTGAACTCTCCTATGGACATAGGTACTAAGCCCTGGGCTGAAGATCGCTCTTGAGCACCATGTCATGGTTGCTAAGGCTTCTGCAGATGAAAATACACATTTTTGGGTCACTGCTTTTTTTCTGGTTTTGTTTATTTCAAAAGGACTGGAGGATTTGTGTGAGTAGAAACAGGCTGATGGGATGAATTACACTTGTCTGTGGTGTTTTCCTACCCCAGCAGTGCTTTCTAATGGGAGTGGTATGCCCTGAAGAATCATTTGACTCCTCTAAGCAGCTTCTGATGTACTGCAACACAGAGTTCTGGGAGAAGGAAGCTGGAGCCAAAACAGCCGCCTGTGACTGTGGGAAGCGCACGCTCTGCGCTGCGCTGTTGATCACATTCATTCTAAGAGAATACAGGACTTTGGAAGTGACACTGATATTAAGTAAGCAAAGTGTTCTGCTTAATCACAGACTGTGTGCTCCTCAGAGAGACGGAGCCAGCATGTCTCTCACATCCAATATGAAACATTTGGAGGTAGATAAGCGTGCTCTGTGTCCCTCTTCGGGAACAACAGCACAGCAAATATTTGTCCAGAGGAGAGACCCCAGAGACGCTGAAGGGCGCTGTCTGCCTAAATAGGACAAAAGAACCACAGAAAACAGAATGGTCCCTTGAGATGTCACTGGGTGTCAGGAGCCTTGGGCAGACTCAGCCACAGCAGATGGAGAAAGCTACACATGGATGAAGTGTGAGATGGCTCTACTGGGACCACTCCGCCTGGCAGCAGGGGAGGGATGAGCTGGGATCCACTGGGCACAGCACCTTCTCTGAAGAGGGTGGGGTGAGGGCGTTCTCTGAGCAGATGCAACAACCATCTGAAGAGACAGCTATTATTTAAAGAGAAAACCTCTTCTTGATGCAAAATACCCTCTTCCAACCCCTTGTCCTTAAGTGACTCATCGGAGGGCTGAGCCCTCTATGGTACCTGCTGTCATCTGTCTTGAGAAACTGCTGCTCAAAGAACGCTCTGGGATGCAGTAATTCAGGTTATTTATATAGTAAGATCCCCCACCCTCACCTATCAGACAGAATGGTGCTCAGAAGAGTCCTCTGAGTATCACCCAGGAGCTTTGGATAAAATACTGCTTGTGGTACAGTGTCAAGTGTGTTACAGCAGAATTGCTGGCGCAGTGGAGGGCCAGCTGAGCAAGGCTGGTATTTCTCTCAGTGCTCTCTTTAGCTCACAGCTTTCCAAAACTGGTGGCCTCTCAGATAGTGGGAAAGAGACAATTACCCTTTTTCTTGGACTTGCCCTCCCCTCCCTGTCCTCCTGCTCACACAGTCTGGCACTTCCCCATGCATTTGTCTCTCCTATTCTCTGATCCCCCCTTGGCTTTTCTCTTTAAGCAGCAGTGGCAGCAGTTGGATTGTGGGAGCCTACAATTTCTTATTCAGTTCATCATGGAGCAGTAATTTTCTGCACTTCCATAATTAGGAGAATTTTAAGCAAACTACCCCGTGGATGATTACAGCCGGATTCAATTTCTGTTGCTTTGATCACCAAAGGATGAAGATGCTGCTTGAATACTTGGTTATGTGCTCTGCCTGAAGAAGAACCTCACACCAGCTGCTGCCTCCCTGTCTTCTCTGTCCGCCTCACTCCTTTCAGCCCCATCACCCTTCCCTGCTAATTCAGAGATTCTTTCTGCTGCTTTTTTAGCTCAAGTGGAAGTAAATGCCCCTTTCCCGAAGGATGAAGCTCTATTAAAATCAGGATGTTTTCCCAGCTAAGAGGCAGCATGATCTGATTGTTAGAGCAGGGCATAAGGAAGGCATAGGCAGGGAATTTCACCTCCAGATGTGCACCTCAGTTTCCTCATCTATAAAGTGATGGGGCCAAGGGACAGAGCATTACTTTGTTATTCTGCTTCATGAAGGCTCCTATATGCAAGTGTTCCAAGGGCAAAATGCGAAGTTGATTTCATAGGTCTGCAAAACGGTTTGGGAAACCCTGTGACATCATGGTGTCTTTGGAGTGATAATGGTTCTTCCTGGTATTATCAGCTATAACACCTCAGAATAAACACAAGACCTTTTGCCACCACCTTTTTGCTTTAGCTGTGCTTTAGCTATCTGCCTGATCATCTATTCGTGCTCCAGGGCTGAGAATTCAGCCACAAGAGAACCATCCATTGCAGCATTTAATCATTTCTAGTTCCAGAGAGGGAAATGACAGAGCACAGCTGAAGTGGCTGAGGACACCCCGTGTGTTTCCTGAGCCTCCACAAATGTCTAGTGAGGGCTGCAGAGAGAGGAGGCTGAGGGGAGACCTCATCACTCTCTACAGCTCCTTGAAAGGAGGTTGTGGTTATGTGGGTGTTGGTGTCTTCTCCTCGTTAACAAGGGATAGGACAAGAGGAAATGGCCTCAGGTTGCACAAGGGGAGGTTTAGATTGAATATTAGGAACAATTTCTTTCCCAAAAGAGTGGTGAAGCCCTGGCAGAGACTGCCGAGGGCAGTGGCGGAATCTCCATCCCTGGAGAGGTTCAAAAAACATGTAGACGTGGCACCTGGGGACATGGTTTAGCAGGCACAGTGGTGTTGGCCTGATGGTTGGGCTGGATGAGCTTAGAGGTCTTTTCCAACCTTAATGATTCCATGATTCTATGATTCTAACTGCTCTCCAGCTCCCACACACTGGTTGCAGCAGGAGGTGCACCAGACCTGCCGCAATCCTTCCCAGCACGGGGGAAGGCTGGACCTTACCTTCGCAGGTAGCTGTTCTCCATGGGAGATCACGCTTGAGGAGCATCTGCCTTCCTGTTCCCAAGTGTGAGCGTGATGGGCTGTCAGCTCCAGTATGTTAATAGACTATTAATGCTTCCAAGTTTCCTGAGCCGTGTGTATGGGTTTTCCATAGGTTAATTAGGCCATATTTCAGGATAATTACAGCTGTATATTTCTACACTAATTAAGTGGCTTTAAAACGTACCCACAATGTGGCTCAGTGAATCATAATTAAACTTCCTCTGCCTCCTGCTATACACTATGGAACTAATACCCATAAAAGACCCAAACGCTGCTCCTTGCCAGCAGCAAATTAGAGCTCACAAAAATAATCTTATGGAATGTATCTTTTTTATAGAATCATGTACAAATTAATTCAAAATGAATATTACATGAGTCATCAAAATGCTTTAGCTTCCTTCGCTTTATTTATATTTATCCTCCCACGTGAACTGTCACCTGGTGGGGACGGCGGGGAACCAGGGTGAAGGGAGAGTGACTCATTCATTCAACTTTTGCGGGCAGCAACATGCTTTGTTTTTCCCTCCCTCGGAGCTGGGGAAGGTTTAAGGTCCAGGGGAAATGTGATGGTGAAGCCTGCATTTATTTCTTCCACTTCCATGAAAGTCTCCATGTGGAAGCAATGGCTGTGGTTCGGTGTTCGTGGCGTAAAGGATTCTTAGAATCATAAACTTACGGAATAGCCTGAGTTGCAAGGGACCCACAGGATCATCGAGGCCAACTCCTGTCCCTGCACAGGACACCCCAACATTCACACCATGGGGCAGAGTGTTGGCCAAATGCTTCTGGAATATTGTCAGTCTTGGAGCCATGACAGCTGTTTCATTGCTCCACAACCCTCTGGGGGAAGAACCTTCTCCTAATGTCCAACCTAACCCTCCCCTGGCACCTTCCTGCCATTCCCTTGAGCCCAGGGAGAAGAGCTCAGCACCTGCTTCTCGTCCTCCCCCTGTGAGGAAGCCGCAGACCATGACGAAGTCTCCCCTCAGTCTCCTCTTCTCCAGGATGAACAGACCAAGGGACTTCAGCTGCTCCTCACACAGCTTCCCCTCTAAACCCCTCACCAACTCCGTGCCCTCCTCTGGACATTCTTCAGTAGCTTTAGATCCTTTTTGTCCTGTGGCACGTCCAGGAAATCAGTGGCCAGGGCGGCAGGCAGACCCGGTGACACTGCCTTATAGCAGCTGCAACAAGTTTGGTCCTCTCCATGGGCTGTGACCTTCTCCAATGTGGAAAGTATCTTCATTTTGGTTATTGTTTGAACTCATGAATGCCAGTGGGTCTGGTTGCCTGGTGGGAAAGAACCTCCTCCTTCTTTCCAGCCTAACTCTAGCCACAAATGCTTTTCACTGTTTGTCCTGCTTCTTTGTTACTGTTCAGTTCCCTCCTCCTTTTTCCTGCTGTTTTTAGCCACAAACATCAGATGCCCTTTCAGCCTCCACTTTTGTTAGACAAAAATGCCAGACCCTTCTCTTCGCGGTCTGTCACTCCCCAAACGATCCCAGTAATCCCGTCTCTGTACTGGTTCCTTTTATGTTTCTCAAGATGCCATCTATCTCTTTCTTTGAGCCTCCTCTCAAGGTATTATCGCTGCCTCCTGCCTGCTGTAAAGCTGCTGTTGAGCCATCCCAGCCTTTCTAGTGTCTGTCTGTAGGCACAGTGTCCTGACACTGGGCTGGGGGCTCCCAGACGCGCCTGCATAACAAATAATAATTATATAAATAATATACATACATGGAGTATTGTCTCCGGTTCTGGAATCCTCAACATAAGAAGGAGATGGAGATGTTGGAATGGTTACAAATATGACCCGAGGACTGGAGCACCTTCCATACAAGGACAGGCTGAGAGAGTTGGGGTTGTTCAGCCTGGAGAAGAGAAGGCTCTGGGGAGACCTCATAGCGACCTTTGAGTACCTGAAGGGGCTACAAGAAAGCTGGGGAGGGGCTGTTCACAAAGGCTTGTGGGGATAGGATGAGGTGCAATTGGCATAAACTGGAGAGGGGCAGGGTTAGACTGGACATAAGGAGGAGTTTCTTCATTATGAGGGTGGGGAGGCCCTGGCCCAGGCTGCCCAGAGCAGTGGTGGCTGCCCCATCCCTGGAGGGGTTCAAGGCCAGGTTGGATGGGGCTCGGAGCCCCTGATCCAGTGGGAGGTGTCCCTGCCCATGGCAGGGGGTGGGACTGGGTGGGCTTTGGGGTTTCTTCCAGTCCAAAGTATTCTATGATTCTATGAAATAATACCCACACTCTTCTCCCTTACATTGCATTTTGCCCTTTCCAGAGGAACTTTGTCACCCCTGAGTGAATCTAAACTCTCATTTATTTCCATCCCCCATGCTCCCTTCTTCCCTTCAGGATTTGTGAATGTTGTTCAGCAGTTGAAAAGAGCCTGGAAAACTGGGATTAGACAAGGGAAATGCCTTGTCCAGCAGCTTTCAGACAACATCTGTTTGCATTTTCCTCCAGTTGTATCAGCACACCTTTGATGGGAGCTTGCGGCTTATATTCTAGTGGACGAATTAATAAGTAGATGGTATTGTGATGGGTTCTCTAGAAATAAAAATATACATCTAGACAGACAGGTAGATGGATAGATCAGTCTGACTGAGAGCAGGGAATTTTAAGCAATGTTATAGCACATTAATGGAAATCAAATGTGATATTCTTATTCACCCTGGAAACTTATTCCAGGGGTTGAGTTCAACCACTCGGGAGACAGACATAGCACCACGTGAGCAGCATAGCCAATCCCAAATAGCTCTCGTTCTGAGTCCTGAATGTTTGCAACTCGTTCCTGCTGGAAAGCAAAGCAAATTCCAAACGTCACCAGGAGCAGGGTTTCACACCTGGAGTCCCTCTGCCATTTTTATGAGTAACCTCACCTAATGAATAGATTCCAGGAGAGACATCTTCATGCAGCGAGCTCGCAGAAAGGAATGGAAGCCAATTTTGTAGGATTATTGATGAATTATTCAGCCATCTCTGCCTGTAACGCTGACTTGTGAGTCAGGATCTTAATGCCCTGAGGCACCAATGTTCATTGTGGGAGGACGCATCCTGGAGTGCTGGTTTATAATCAACATATTGTATAAATATCTCTCACTTGTGCCCATGGGGGGTGGAACTGGATGATCTTCAAGGTCCCTTCCAACCCAAACCATTCTGTGATTCTATGATTCTAAATCAATTTTCTCTAGGTCTCAGGCCTTGTTCTTAAGTGCCTCCTGCTTGGGAGCAAAAAATGAAGTTCTAAGTGGGGCTTATGTCAAAAGTTCTTACTGAGCAAGGGAGGCAGGGAAACCGCTTGGCTCATGTCTTATTTATTTGTAATGAATGGGAGAGGAAAAAATGCAATGAGACAATTCAAGTGAGGTATAAGGAGAAGCTTTCTAATTATAAGAGGAGTGCGGCATGGGAACAAGTTATCCAGGAGAGTCATTGAATCTCTTCCCTCAGAGGTTTGGAAAGGAGGGCTTTGCCAGCACCTGGCAAGGATGTTTTGGATGTATATGAATCTGCTTCAGTGAAAGAGGGAGGGATGCGATGCCCTCCTGAGGTCCCTCCCAGCTGCATGTGTCTAAAGGAAGAAAATTAAATTATGGGTCAGTTGAGACAGGCGTGAGTTGTGATGAAGACATTTCAAACTCATCACCGAGTGTGGGAGACATCAGCCTTGGCAACATGCAGATTCCCCGGGACGAATGAAACATGCCTTAATTCAAGCCACAGACATCTTGTCCCGCAACAACCACCAGTGCCAAAGGCGGCTTTCTTTTCAGAAGGCCTGTAAGCAGCAAGGAGAGAGGAGGAGGGAGTTCAGCACACCTTGGAAGGCTTCCATCTCTCCTCAGTCTTGTCCCTTGGGGTGCAAGTTGCAAGTCCAGCAATAGGGTAGGAAGATACTTCTCCCCTCGGCCAAATGCAAACCTGTCCCAAACCTGGCCCCAAAGCCTCCGAGAACAACAATAACAGTGTCTTCAGACAAACACTGCAATTGAGTCAGTGTTGAACATAAAAGCAAGGATTTGTAAAGCTGTTTGCAAGAGCTGGGTGCCCTGTTTGAGTTCTCACCCTCCCTCTCTGCTTGCCCACCCAGGCTCCTGGACAACACTTGCCACATGCCATTAGCCCACCTTCCAAATTTCACTCCCCAGGGAGCTATTTTTCTGGCTCAGGAGGAAACAAGGGGTTGTATTTTGATGCAACATGCTAAGTGCCCTGCAACACTTAGACTGGAAGGCACTGTGTAAAATGTCAACCATTATCATTAATCGCTCCTCTATGTCGCTGCTGACTTTTATGTGGCAGGCACTGCAGTCTCTTAACAAGCTACTGTCACTGTAAAAATATCCCTGTACGTTTGTGGCTGAGCCGGAGGGTAGATCAGGAGAAGGGGAATAAGCATTGCGGGGGGATTGAGAGGGATGAAGGGAGCTGATGCTTTGCAGGGGTTGGCAGAGGCGCTGGGAAGAGGCAAGGCTGGATGCAGCTTCGGCAGGGAGTTACAGTTTGCTGCAATAACTCCATCCCTGTGTGCAAAGACAGGAGGGTTGGCTCTCGGAATACAAATGGACTTGGTTGCTGTGTAGATGGCCTGAGAAAAATCACTCGCATCTTTTCCGGCAGCTGGAAGGTGATGGTGGTGAATTCCAACAAAATTCTGGATTAAGGAGGGCAACAGGGTGTAGGACACTCGATTTTTAGGAGTGAAGGAATGCTGCCACAGGGTGGGAGGGAGCAGAATCAAGGAGGACTGCTATTCCAGAGGACTCATAGGACAGGAGAGGCGTGTTGGAGAGGGGCAGTGGTGCTGGGGGTCTGTGGAGATTGAACTGAGAGAGCTAGAGAAAAGGAGAGATCATCCAGTCAAACCATCAGTCCAACACCACTGTGCCTGCTAAACCATGTCCCCAGGTGCCACATCTACATGTTTGTTGAACCCCTCCAGGGATGGAGATTCCACCACTGCCCTGGGCAGCCTCTGCTGGGGCTTCACTACTCTGTCAGTAAAGAAATTCTTCCCACAATCCAATCTAAACCTCCCCTGACGCAACTTGAGGCCATTTCCTCTGGTCCTATCACTTGGAGAAGCGACCAGCACCCACCTCACCACAACCTAGGGTTTGTAAGAGATAAAAGAGAGAGTAGATTATTTGTTCTAGAAGAAATGCTATCACCTCAGGCAGTTTTAATAAACCAGCAATCAAATAAACAACAGACTATGAAAAATTAACATCTTTTACCAGGAGCCAGACAAGACCATCCCTTTAAAGCCATTGTCAGGGTTGTAACCAGTGAGAAGAAGAAGGGAGAGCAGAAGAAGGAGCAGTTGACGGAAAAAGCAGGAGGAGGAAAAAAAGGCATTTAACCCTGCTTGTTAGACATGCGAATCCAGTGTCTAATTTCCGACGGCCTTACAGCGTGTGTGAGCGCTGATAAGGCCCTGTGTGAAATTGGCAGCTTGGGCCGCAGTGTCTATCTGCCACAAACCGTTTCTTTATTGCACAGATAAAGGAGCGAGGCTGGCTGAGCATGACTGCGCGATTAAACTTTCCAGCTGAGGAAGGAGAGGTGAAGAAAGACACACACGGCTATTAAGGCCGCTATTAGTTAATGAGCAAGTGTGCGTGCATGCAATGATCCAGTATTTGCACACACGCAGACACACCTGGTGCCTGGTTGTGTGTGGGAGCGGAGCAGGATGGGGGTGGGAAGGCAGGACAGGCAGCGGAGGGAGCAATGGCAATGCGAGCATCATGTAGTACGGATGGGCTTGAAGAAGTGTGCAAGAAAGTGGGTGTAAGAAGCGGTTAAATAGGGAGCAGTCCGGGTGCAAACCGCTCTTTGGTGTGGTCAGACGGGTTGGTGAGGACAGGCGTGCAGCAGCGTTGGGTGGACCATGCAGTGGCTGAGTAACAGCACGGCATTACTGCTGCCCTACAGAGCGGCTGTCTGAGCTTGGCTGTGAGGGTTCTGGGCTTTGGGTACCACAACTTGGACAGCTTCTGGTGGTATTATGGTGCCTGGTATGTTTCCTGAGGGTGTTATTCCTACGCTTTTGGTGCTGCTCTACACGCGTCTCTATCTCTGGTGCACTCCTCAACTAAGATCACTGGCGATCAGCAGGGTGAGTAGAAAGGGAAGAGATGTACAGCCTTTGGACTTTTCCAGTTATGGATTCCTCCTCTCCTTTCCCCAGCCAGGGCAGATCCCATCTCAGTGCCTGGACACTATATGGCAGGCAGCGGTGTGCCCCTCACCCTGCCCTCACTTCTAATGTCCAGTGTATTGGGGAGGAGGGAAGGTATGTCCAAGATGTCTTCAAAACCCTTGGACAGGAGCAAGCCCGTTAAATCAGAGCAGATGGCCACATTAGCCCTCCAAAGGAGCAGCAGCTCTCCTTGTTCATCACTGGCCCTCCATCCAGGCTCAGTCTTCCAATTTTCTCTGCAAGCCTTTGACAGCTGCTCCCAGGGAAATTGCACTTGTGTGGTGAGCCGGGGTTAAAGAAACGTAGCCCTCACCTCCTTTTCATTACCAATAAGCACGCACTCCCTTTGTCTTCTAAAGCAATTTCATAGCTGGTGCACAAACACGGAGCCATCAAAGGAGCCTTTCACCGGGCTGGCATGAGAGACAATGGGAAGCAGATACACCTTCATCAACAAAGAGATGCATTTCCATTTTGATAACAAATGTCTCTGGCTCCCCGTTGAACACTTGCATCTTGTTTCCCCTCTGTTTTCTCTCTCATTCCCCGTGCCAGCGAGAGGAGCCCGCCAAACAGGATGGTGTACAATAGCGTTTCCCCCTGCCCTCCCGTTGCCAGTTGTTGTGCTGACAGATCTGATAGGCCCGCGTGCCACATTTTGCTTTTCGTTCTAAACAGGAGGGAGACAGAGAAAAGCAGGCCTCATTTTCCTCCCTTCAGCGTTATCTTTCTCTTTCGAGTTCTCATTACAATACCACCATGGTGAAAGAAAAGGAGATGTTCGGGACCTGCCAAAAGAGTCAGCAGGCTCTTTTCTGGATGGGGCCTTCTCCTGGACATGGGCACGCTGGACAAAATGTGGTTCCTGCCAAACTGCACCACTGCTGGGCTTGCACCATGGCTAAAGTGTGCCTCCTCAGGCTTGTTATTTTAACTGGCTGCCTGCATGCACGTTGGGGAGGAACAATAGGGCCGCACAGACACAGGGCTCGCAACTTAAAGCCCACCCAGTCCCATCCCCTGCCATGGGCAGGGACACCTCCCACTGGCTCAGGGGCTCCGAGCCCCATCCAACCTGGCCTGGAACCCCTCCAGGGATGGAGCAGCCACCACTGCTCTGGGCACCCTGGGCCAGGGCCTCCCCACCCTCACAGCAAAACATTTCTGCCTAAGATCTCATCTCAATCTCCCCTCTTTCAGCTTCAAACTGTTCCCCCTCATTCTATCCCTGTAATCCCTGATCCAGAGCCCCTCCCCAGCTTTCCTATAGCCACCCATACTGGAAGGCCACTGTAAGGTCTCTACACAGCCATACTCATACAAAGACAAGCAGACAGCTCTCATAACTAGAGGATTCCAACCATTTCTAAATTATTTACCTGTTTTACTTCCTCTATAAGCAAATAATCTTGAGTAATTGCACAGCAGATCTCAGGCCACGTTGCAGGAGATGAACAGCGTTGGTTCCTCTTGCTTCTGCTGAACTGACAAAGCAAGGCACTGAGTTTCTCTCCATCTCCCCATCTTGGCCTGACGCTGTCCTCTGGTTAAGGTGTTTTTCACGCTACCTGAGCAAGACCAACATCTTGTGACTTGTCTGCACCAGAGACAAGGAGCCTGTTGTTGTTAAGTGTTGTGTTACAGAGGGGAATTAGCATAGGCAACCCTTCTGCTTCAGCTGCTGTCTCCCAGACCCTGCAATACTCATGTCCCCATGGCCAGAGGAAATGTGAGCGTGTTCCCCAGCGTGCAGCTCCCAGCTGGGGTCTGCTGGCAGAGGAATACATCAGAGAGGGAGTCAAAGCCAATGGGGACAAGGCGAGGTTAACTGGGAGGTATTCTGCTCTGAGCATTCAGAATCCAAACCAACGCTGTCCTGATGTTGTCACAGCTGTCGAACATCTCAGTTGATCTCAGCCCTGGGGATCCTGGGAAAGGCAGGAGAGGAAATGAAGAGCTCCCATTCTTTGTCCTGAGGGACACACTGTGATAGAGCACAGCAAAGCTGAGTTTGCTCCCTCCAGACTCTGCTGGGAGAGGATCCTGAAATGCAGTTGGTAAGATGTGATGTGCTGTACAGGTTCCTGCTTTTACCGCTGTCAAGAGGTGATCCAGAGGAGTGCCCAGTGCCAGGAGCTGGCTGGGATGCTGCTTAGTCCATGTCCTTTGTCTCAGTCTCCAGTAACAAAACGCTAAAGAGCAGAAGCAACTCCCTCTTGTGATGGCGAAGACCACATGCACGCGCTTGCTGTTGGTCCTCAGCAGGTGGATGGGCTTTAGTCCCCAGAGCTTGTTTTTATGACCGTTATCTCATCTACCAACATTTCTTGCTCTGGCAAAATTTCAGCCTCGGCAGAAAAGCAGTTGCTTTAACAGACTCACCCTGAGAGGATGAGCAGGCGCCTTCTTTCATTGCAGTACGTCTCAGTGACATGGAGCGGTGCAGGGATTGAGAGAGAAGCAGGGCTGGAAAGGGAAGCTGATTTGGAAGAAAAAAAGAAAGAAAGAGAAAAAATGGGTGAAAAAACACCTAAAGAGAGGGAGAGGGGAATGTGAAGAGTATAAGGAAACACAGAGCAGACCTTTTAAAAGGTAGGAGGGAATAAAAGAGTGAGGAAGTGATGAAAACAGAAAGGGAAAGAAGCATTGTGCGTGATGGATTGTTCACCAGGAATCCAAGATCAAAATGCCAACTAAATCAGTGTATTATAGGTCACTGAACAGAAACTGCACAATGGCTGAATCTCTAACAAAGGTTAAAACACGGAACAAAGACAAATAACGACACAATCCAGAGGCAGTGACCATAAACTCCAAACAAAAAAAGAGGGCGTCGCAGAGATGATGGGAAAGCAGAAGAAATCGTTGCTTGCAATCAGTGTTCAGTGGGTCAGATTGAAAATCAAATGTGCTTTTCAGAGCTGGAATCCTAGATGTAAACGTGGATGCAGGTTTGACATCTTTCAATAAAATTAATAGACTTAAACCACTCGCTAGGAATCAGAAGCCAACATCAGCTTAGAGACAGACAGAAACACACTTCAAATATACAGTATTGTGTATGAATGTTACAATGAAGGAAGGAACTGCTGGCAGCTGTTTGGGAATTCTTCAGTGAAATCTTTGGTTGGAAAATAACAATTTAGCTAAATTGAAGCCCTTTGCTTTGAAAAGTACAGCTTTGATAAACTTCTGGGTTTGAAAACATTGACAGAAATGAGTTGAAATGGTGGAGGCATACCAGCGTTAGCCTGGTTTTCTAAGGAAAGGGAGCATGTGAGATCGCACCACATATGGCATGCATAAGAAAAGGTGTTTCCGTCCACTTCCACTGCTCTTGAACCCTTCAGCAAGCTTCAACCAAATTTGACAAATGGACAGTGAGCCTTGGCGTTATTAAACTCTGCACAGGTTTGTGCAAGAGGAAGGTCGTGTAGAAAAGATGTTGGGAGAGCAGCTGGGTTGTGACAATGAACACCAGCACCCATTTTCAGGGATGGTCACTCGGTTCTGATGAGGAAAAAGCCTTGGGATCAGTGGCAAGGGTGGCCTGGGGAAACCTAACCTATCCCTGCTATGGTCCCTGGGGTTTCATCCCCTCCAGCCTGGGCCCAGAGTCCCAAATATCCTGAATCCTCCCTAATCTTCCACATAAACCATCTCTGCTTTCCCAGACAGGCTGTCCTCTAGGTGACTTTTGGGGTTGCTATGGCAGCAAAATTGATAACTCCCATCTAAAAAAGCAATTCAGTGTTGCACAGGAAGATCAACAACATCCATCATGCGCGTACCCCATAGCGCTGGGGTGTATGACCAGCAGATCTGCTTCAGCTGTGTTTTTCAGAAGTCCTTGTAGCTGTGTGCTGTTAGTCAGGCCATCTTAGGAAGAAAAAGCTGTAGCCCAGGATGTGGAAAGCGAGGGAAAGACATTCTCGCTTTGCAACAGGTGTGTTATTGCACCCGAGGTAAGGGTGGGTAGAGGGTGGCTGTGACCACGGCACCTGTCGGGTGTTCAGTGGTACATTGCTCTTTAGGGGGATGCTTTGGGTCCTGTGTGCCATGACAGATGCTCCTCCAGCTTCACATCTTGTTCTGCTGTGAGTCTGAGATACTAAAGTCTTTGCTGGATTTCTTCAGGGCACCCTCTTTTTACCTCTGATCTGCCTGGCAGCCTGCGACGATGTATAAATAGAAGGAATCTAGAGATGCAAAGGACCGAAAGGCACCGTGTGGTCTGTGACATGAAACCAGTCTGTGACATCAAACCAGTCTGTTATCTCCCGCTCCAGACTGAAGGCGGTGCTGAGAGTAATTCATCCTGCAACTGTCTTCAGGCAGCTGGCTTCGGATCTGAACCTGTCAGCTCTCCCAAAGCCAGAGCCTTTGTCTGCAAGGCTGTTCATTTTCCTTGGCCCTTCCCACAGACACTGAGTTTGGCTCAGTGCATTCAGGAGGCAAAGGCGTGAACCTGGCCCCGAGGCAGCCCGGGAGAGGACGCAGCCCCTGCACACTGGCAAGTAAAGGCTGTACCTGCTCTTGCCTTTTATTTTGGACTCAGTTATAACTTTCTTCCCCTTTAAAGCTCAGAGGATGGAGCCGGGGGGATCAGACCTGGGGAACCACCTTCCACCTCCTGGCTCCCCTCCGCTGCTGCCCGGCTCTGCTGCTGAAGCAGTCGCTGTGCCACTCAGCTCAGCTCTCCCTCCTTTTCCCTTTTGACCTGCCTTATTTTTAGCTGCTTCTCACAGCTCTTTGAGCTGCATATTTCTTCAGCTTTGATTGTGGTGGCTGAGATAGCAATAGCAAGTGCAATTTTCAAGCTACGTTTCATGGACGGTTTAGAATAAAAACCTCTGCATTAGCCTGAGCGAGCTCCACGGCGTTTGCAAAGCAACTGCTCACTGCGTGCACGCGCTGCACTCTGCCCTCTCTTCTCTCTCCTGCTTCTAGGACTGATAACATTAACTGGACTGGCCCAGAGCAACAGTTTCCCAGCCACGCAGCCTGAATACAAACCTCTCCCTCAGTGACCCTCCAGGCTGATGAAACTACTGCTTTGTACTTCAGCAGTGATAAAGATGAAGCCTCCTCCTCTCCTAGCCAAACCAGTAGGTCATCCTCCATCCCACATGGGTATCACACATCAAGACCCTGTCTGCTAGTCCTGGGCTACCTTCTAAACTGTCCTTCTCCACACTTAGGGCAATGTTTGTGAGAAGTGTCCAGTCACAGAATCATAGAATCCTTAAAGCTGGAAAAGACCTCTAAGATCAAGGCCAACCATCAGCACAACCCCACCGTGCCTACTGAACTGTGTCCTGAAGTGCCACATCTGCACGCTTTTTGAACGCCTTCAGGGTTGGAGACTCCACCACTACCCTGGACAGCCTTTTACAATGTTTCACAACTCATTCAGTGAAGAATTTTTCCTACTATCCAGTTTGAACCCCCTCTGGCACAACTTGAGGCCGTTCTGTCTTGTCATATCACTTGTTACTTCAGAGAAGAGCTCAGCACTCACCTCACCACAACCTCCTTTCTGGGAGCTGTAGAGAGCAACCAGGTCTTCCCTCAGCCTTCTCTTCTCCAGGAAGAACAGCCCCAGGTCCCTCAGCTTCTCCTCACAAGAATTGTGTTCCAGAAGCTTCCTTCCTCTGGAAGCGTGTGGGATGGTAGCAATCGGCTAAACCTAGCTCAGGCTGCCAGGTACGAGACCTACAGCCAAGGGCATGAGCTCTAAATCATTACATATGTTTCTGAGTACTTTCCAGCCCTCCTTCCTGCCTCTCTCCATGGTGGAAGAACATAATCACAACAAGCTGCATGATGTTAAAGGCAGGCTTTTATTCCCTCCCAGGACTTGTCCATGCAGATGCAGTCACCTTCCTCTCCGTTAATCCCATGGAAGCTCTGCAAAGTGCTGTTTCACAGCCCCAGCACTGGTAAATCTCTCTCTCTCTCACTCACAGCTGTTTGTTCCCTAGTTGGAGCAGCTGGGATTTGCAGCTCTGTAAAAGTCTCGGAGGCCAGGGGGGCCCCCAGGCACCCTCATGGATGATAGTGCTCAGTATGGAAATGATCTGCCTGGGGAGGAGACCAGCAGAGCCCCTGGGCTGCTTTGGCTGTGGGCACCTCATCTGTCTGGTGTCCCAGCCTAAAGCCTGCTTCCTTCACAATAGTTTTGAATATAAAAGCTTCACCCAGCACACAGGGATGAAGATCTTCCCCACAGCCTCTTGGCTTCTGTGCAGGCTCTGTCTTGCTGTGTGCAAAGACGTGTACCCAGATGTGAGGGGATGCATCCATTTGGCAACAATATCACTTAGAGGAGATGGCAACTGGGGGTCAACTGAGGCAACCCGGGGGAGAGATCTGTGTGTGAGACCCAGAAAGTGCTGCCGACACCCCTGTTACTGGTCTGCCTGGGCACAGGGAGGTCACGTAAGCATGCGGACAATATAGATCACAGTCCTTCCCCTCACTGTTGCACCAGGAGAGGTTCAGATTAGATATCAGGAAAAATTTCTTCACCAAAAGGATTCTCAGACACTGGCAGAAGATGCCCAGGGTAGTGGTGGAGTCCTCATGCCTGGAGATGTTTAAAAGACCGGCAGATGAGGTGCTCAGGGGTCTGGTTTAGTAGTGGATAGATATGGTTGGAGTCGATGATCTCAAAGGTCTTTCCAACCAAGCGATTCTGTGATTCTATGATTCTACACCTGCCTACAGCCACACACAATCTTGTTGTCTTTCTTTGCCATTCACTTCCAGCCCTGCCTCTCTCTCCCTGCCGTTCAGCACACATCCAGTGCGACTCGTGCCACGCTGTTCTCAGTGACTCAGTAAGCAGATACCTGGTAAATACACAAAAAGCTCTTGTCTCCCCACGTTACCCAGAGAGTGGGGAATGGCTCTGGGCCAGCAGGTTCCAGCCCACTCCTTCTGACGCCTCCTCACCTGGCCGGCCAACGCGCCTCCCACCTCACCGAGCTGAGTTCAGCAACCGCGTATTCTCAAGTGGGTGAGCAGGGAAGGATTTAGCCAAGACCCTATCAAAGCTGGAGTCAGAGAAATAGTGAGGTCTGCACCTCATTAAGTGGAGTCAGGAAGTGTGACGGTGAGCTACAGCCTGCTGGACATTCATGTTCTGCAGAAGGAAAAGTCTTCAAAGTCTTGAAAGCAGAAAGGGGGTGGGGAAAGAGAAGGGCTCTGTATTGAAGAGCAGGAATGAAAAGTGGATAAATAGCAAGGCTAGTGCTGTCCATGGCCTATAAATGAGCTCTATGTCATCCAGATAGTTGAAAGATCTGCAGGCTTTGCTCTTCCTACTCAGGATGGCACCAGCACACACCGCTCAGGGTCCTCAGCTGGCCACAGCTTGGTCCCAAAGCAGAGGACTGATAGCCCTGCTGCTGTGTTGATGCAACTTTACTGCTCTGATCCCAGTGTTAAGATGGTTTCTGCTTGCTCAGGAGTGTCTATCCACTCCAGGGACCTGCCCCGGGGTCAGGCTGATGATCCTGCAGAGCAGCTGGCCCCAGGGCTCCTGAGGCCTCTGGCAACACCTTTGGCACCGCATCTGCCTGCCCGGGCACCCGGAGCCGCGCTCCTGCCTCAGACACATCGCTCAGCGCAGCTACAGTCCCTGCGACACCAAGACGTGTTGGCACAGAGATTGCTGGGTGTGCAGAAGGGAACCTACCAGCTGGCGAGGGGTTTGGGCCAGATGGTGGACGGGATTAGAGACATTTGATTTTTCAGAATGCATCAGAAATCTAGATGATCTAATATCGCTCCAGATGTGAAATGCCTTAATCCACAGGGAGGAGGTCTTTTTTTTCTTTTTTCTTGGGGGAAGGGGCAGTTCCTGCCAATTCCCTTCCTGGAAAGGAATTCTCTTGCTTTGTTGGGGGGAGTGGTATGGGAGTATGTTAAAAAACCACAGAATGGAGCTGGCTCGCTACTCTTCACTGGCAAACCACACAGAGCGCCTTCCCCACAGCAGCTCCCAGGCCCCTCCATGCAGCCATTTGGGCTACGGGGTTTTAAAAAATGCCTTTATTACAGGGATTGTTATCGTAAGTAGGTTAAACCATCATTGACAATGCCAGCTACCCCGAGGAGAAAAAAATAGTGACTTGGAGACCGATGGTTTCAAGCAGCTGCCCTGCTCCCCTCCCAACACCACTCTGACTAATTCAGACCTCAGGCAGATGCCTCTTGGCTATGATTTGCAATGCACAAGAAAAGCCTTATAAATAACCACTATTGTTCCAAGATTGCCATCTCTGCCTCTCACTCCTTCACCCTCTCCCTAAGGCGGATTGTGAGGCTTCCATTTGTGCTAAAGAGAAGCGATGGAGGGCTTTTGACATCTTCCCTTTCTGCTCCACACTCCCTTTGCTTTCCCCCCAGCACACATGGCTTTGTGGCAGCGGAGACACAAAGCTGTGCTCCCAAAGTGCACCTTGGAAATGAAAAAGGTGAGGGGGAGCTCAGCTTTGTGTGTCTCTGCCCACTTCAATCCTTCATAAGAACAGCAACCCCCTTTCATTTTTGTGTATTTGTTCCATGTCTGACTCTGATTCATCTCCCTGTTCCTGAACATTCTTAAGTGAAGAAGTGTTTTACCATTGAGGAAAGCACAAAATCATGGAACGGTTTGGGTTGGAAGGGATCTCAAAGCCCATCCAATTCCACTCCCCTGCCATGGGCAGGGACACCTCCCGCTGGATCAGGGGGCTCAAAGGTGCACACAGGGTCTGTAGATAAGGACAGAGAGCCTCAGCTTTGCAGGACTTGAGATGTGGGTGGAACAGCTCAGCCCAGTGGCTCAGCTCCGCTGCTAGCACGCAGAGGTTTTGCAGCCCTTAAGGGCTTTGTATCCCCTTGCCAGGCTGTGCAGTGCCTTTGCAGGACAACGGGGGCCTCTGGGTGCGTGCGTTTGTCTGGGCAAAATCCAGAAGATGGGTGTCGAGAGAGACACAATGCAAACATCTGTACCTGAGTATGGTGCTGGGCAAAAGTGTTAGGTATCGATGTAATGACGTCCAAATGCAGTCCTGCTCAAGCTGCTGGCTACAGCGGATGTGACTCCAGAGAGCCAGTAATGGGCTGGTTGAGACTCCTGCTCAAAGCAACCCTAACACACCCCGGTTCGTGGGATGCTTTGTAGACAGCTGACTTGAGAGCCAGCTCAGGGGAAGAATTTGGTGTATTGACCCTCAATGCCCCCTCCCAGATTCTTTGACTGCGAGAGATTAGGCTGGAGAAACATCCTTGATTACAGATGGTTTCCTCTCTTAAATAACCCAGTCAGCCCCCCTCCTGAATTAACTTCATCCCTTCCGTCATGAGGGGCTTAACACAGACGGAGACCCTGATTTTCTGCCTCCCTTTGCACATAAGGGGAGATAAGAGGGGGCACAAAGCACAGTATAAAGACAGACCAGATTCTCCAAGTGTCAGCACGGCACTGGGAGGGCAAAGCGGTTTCTCCCAGCACGATTTCTCTGATGGGAAATCTTCAGTACCAGAGGGTATTTCCCAAGCAGGATTTCTAGAGAAGGGAAGCAGAGCATTCCCTGGAGCTGCTTTATGGTAGTTTTCACTCTTAGCAGCTGTTTGCACATGAAATTGTTTCACGCGATTAGGCAGGTAACAGCACCTTTAAGCCCTGTGTCAAATATTATTATGCAATAAAATAAAACCCTGAAGGAAATCGTCTTGACACACACCCTGATTTACACCCTGCACCGTGAAGATAATTACATTTCAGTTTGATACATGAAAGGCAGCAGAGGAAACCTGTGAAGAAGGTGCAGCCTTTGCGGTACCTGCTAAGTCTGAAGTGCCTTGTTAATCATTGTTTTACAGGAATCCAACCAACATTGGTACAAAGAGGGACTAACAGGGCTGTACTCCAGGGTGGCTGTGAAGAGGAATGGGGACAGGGCTGATCAGGAAAGGCAGCTCTTGATGAATGGGTAACAGGGAGAACCTTTTCCTGCTTCTCGATTTCCTAAATAAGTGTCACGAGTCCCCTGTGGGCAATTTTCTCATCCTCGTTCCCAAGAAAAATCATGAATGAAGTCAGTTCCACCCCTGCCATGGGCAGGGACACCTCCCACTGGATCAGGGGCTCCAAGCCCCATCCAACCTGGCCTGGAACCCCTCCAGGGATGGGGCAGCCACCAATGCTCTGGGCACCCTGGGCCAGGGCCTCCCCACCCTAGCAGCAAAATATTTCTTCCCAATATCTCACCTCAATCTCCCCTCTATCAGCTGAAAAACCATTCTCCCTCATCCTCTCCCTGCACTCCCTGATCAGGGGCCCCTCCCCAGCTTTCCTGGAGCCCCTTTCAGCACTGGAAGCTGCTCCAAGGTCTCCTCGGAGCCTTCTCTTCTCCAGGCTGAGCAACCCCAACTCTCTCAACCTGTCCTCGTATGGGAGGTGCTCCAGGCCTCTCCAGCCCCTACCTCCTTTCCTGGTAGAGAAGCTGTGGCTTGAAAGTGCAGCTCTGTTGTCTCTAAGCAGAGCAAGAGTCAAAGAGGAGTAGTATGTAATGTGGTCCATCACCAACTGAAGTGAGCTGTGCAGGATATGGAGCGCTTCATTTCTCGGTGGTTCATAACCCTTCAGCCTTGGCAGCCCCTGCAATTCATCACTTAATGCAAAGGAATATGTATTAGAAATGACAGGCAGATTACACTCTGGGTAAAGCCAAACCTTCTTCATTTGGGTCTAGAATTGGTTTTAGGCTGCAGGGGAACTTGACAGTGATAAATAGTTAGCGTGGCAGCCACTTCTGCCCGCGCTCACGACTCATGGGGTGGGTATTCCGTTAAAATTATTTTATTAACTTCCCAGTGATGAGAGACATCAGCCGTCATGTTGCATTTTGACTGGGGAAAGCACAAGACAAGCCAAAGACACGGCTGAAGGTCCACAAGGTGACTCTTCCGAGCTGCCTTTGCTGGCACACACCCAGAACAGCAAGAGTGGAACTCAGAAGAGGGGACATCAGTGCTGCAAGAGTGAGTACGGAAGATTAAAGCAAGAGAGTGTTTGTTGGGAGGAGAAGCATAGCTGAAGCTGGACGTGCTGTGGGATTGTTGTAGGAGGAGGTGGTGGTGAGGTGGGTGCTGGTCTCTTCTCTCAGGTAACAAGTGATGTGAGGAGAGGAAATGGCTTCAGGTTGTGCCATGGAAGGTTTAAATATTAGGAAAAATATCTTTACTGAAAGAGTGGCCAAACATTGGAAAAGGCTGCCCAGGGCAACGGTGGAGTCTCCATTGCTGAAGGTGTTCAAAAAGGGTGTAAAAGTGTCACTTTGGGACATGGTTTAGTAGGCACAGCGATGTTGTACTGACAGCTGGACTTGATGTTCTTAGAGGTCTTTTCCAGCCTTAATGATTCTGCGATTGTGCCAGAGGCTGGGGGTGCACCAGCAGGTCTGTGGGCTTTGCAAGGAAAGCCTGGGATGGGGACAGGCTCAGGGTGGGGACAGAGGAGCTGAGGCAGCTGCTGAGAGCGGCTGATGGGAGCTGAGGAAAGCAGAGTGAGAACCGGGATTAGCCGGACAGCACTGAATTGAGTTCTGCCCCACACTCACATCTCTGCCTTGTGGCTTGTATGAACATAGGCGAAGCAGTCACTGTGATTAGAAAAAGAAGAGAAAGGAATTAATTACTCATAAGAAACTTCTAAGATCATGGGTTAGACACTGCCTTCTTAAAAGTCTCCAAATCCCCCTGAAAAGCCAGGTCGGTGCAATGCACTTTACATACTAACAGAGTCTAATTCCCTGTCTGATAAAAGCAGAAGGAAAGATAAAAAAGCCTGAAGGCAAATAGGATTAATTGTGTGTCAGAGGTGCCTAATTAGAAAGAATGATGGACTGGAAGGCAGCACACAGGAGGTGTGAGCCAGCCCAGGCTGCTCTCAGTGGCCTCTTCTGTGTATCCAGGAGCATCATCCACATGCAATGTAAATGCTCTAGCATCAATGAGTCCACTTTTCTGCTCTGTCCCTTCACCCAGGAGCTGGGCAGCTTCTCCTGTAACTCAGGCGCCAGTGTGACCCTGGGAAGGTTTTATCTGTCCACTTTCTTCTTTGCTCCACCTGCCTTTCCCCTGAAAAATCAATATGTTAAAGAACTCTTGTTCCTTCTTCCCTTTTTCTCTTCATTTCAGTGTCCATCCTTGCTAGTCTTTTCTCCTGCAAGTATCCTGAGCATCTGGAATTTCTGAGGCCAATATTTCTTCTCACTCTGCACCTCAAGAGACCCCTGAGGCCCTATAAGAACACAAAGTTGGATTCCTTAGACTTGTCCTGTGCTGGTAGGAAAGCCAAGACACTCAAGGGAGCTCATAGTCCGTGGGCAGGCGGTGCAGATGGAGAGGAGAGCCTTTTGCCCCCAGGATTCTTCTCCTAGTGCAGATCAGTGCTGCTGAAGGTCCTTGCTCTCTCCAGAGCCCTACCTAGACCAGATGTCCAGCTGACAGAGTCAGCAGAGATATCAGTGGCTGGTTGGACCAGAGAGACCTCCTGGCACCGTCCCATGGCCCATTAGGAGAGACGCTGCCCTGAGAGAGAGAGTATGGGTTGCCATAGCAAATGGAAATAACTGGCCCGCAGTGTCGAGCTGGAATTTTCCGTATAGGAGAGCAGCTAGAGGGGATCTGGTTATTACATGTGATGGGCAGGTTCCAGTTTCTTCTCCTCCTTAAGGGCTCAGAGAGCATGAGTGGGACTAATTTCATTTCACCTAAAGCATTCAGTGAATCCTTTTCACCATGTAAAATCCATTGCAGTTTTCTCATTAATCCTTCAAAGTACAGACACTTACTCCAGGCCTAATCCCGCTCTGCTATTGTGTTTCTCCACTGCAGCCTTCCCTCATCAGCTTAACAAATTCCCTCTCCTTCAATAGAATATCCAAAACTGAACATGCTGGGCATTAAACTGAAACCGTCTCCCAAGGGCTGCTACACCTTCTCCATCGGCAGCCTCGTTTCCCAGCCCAGGGAGGGAGGAATCCTGAAAGCAGAGAGGAGAAGCAGAGGTCATGAGCTGTGACATTAAAAAATTGCTTCTCTGAGCCTGTGTCAGGTGAGACAAAAAATGTATCATGTCCTGGGCAAATTAGAATTGATCGCAGCTGGGTTTGGGGTTGAGATTTTTGCTTTCCCCTTTGTCTCTTGTCTGGGGCGCGTTGTAACTCAGGTGGGGTGATGTATCGAGAGTCCGTGCTGGTGATAAGGCACTGAATCTAATTAAAGGCTTTGTCAAAGGGCTTTGTTTCAGAGGCCCAGCTCCGATTGCCAACAGACCCCCCATCCATCAGTGGTAAGCAGGTCCTTTCTATGCATAGGGACCGCAGCCCAAGGTGAGCAACGTGCTGAGGGCCTCTTAAACCCGTGCAACCAGCCGTCAGCGCTTCTGCCCTCATCAGATGAGCAATGACCTCGGCACAGAGCTGCTCTTGGGAAAATTCCTCCAAGGATTTCTGTTTCTTCTACCTTGGGTGCCTGGTTTCTCTCCTCCATGTTCGTTTCCATTGCCTTTCCTCTTTCTGCGCAAAGGCCAGGAACCAGGTTCCTCCTTTACCTCGGCTGTTGTTTCAGAGTCGGGCTATTTCTTTTCCTCTGCGCATCAGTTTGTCACCTTTAACACGGAGGATACCTACGCTTCCATTTGCTCGGAGATCTTGAAGGAAGGGCTGAAAGACAGCTATATTAATATTTCCTTCTCCAACTGTTTACGCTTTGCTCACCCATGTAATTTGAACAGCTGTTTCCTTAATTTACACCATGAAATCAGGTTGTTTTCTTCTAGTCCAGACCGTGACTCTCCTTCTCCAGTGTGGCACCCGTGAGCCATAGCAGAGAAGTGTTGCTTTAGCTCTTGGTCAGTTCCCCAATTGAGGTGGTTTTCACATGATGGATTTCAAGCCAGGAAGAGCTAAAATCCACCCTGACCTGGTATCTGTCAAGTTCTAGGCCACGGAGGGCCTTCTCATGACTTCACCTGCCGAACAACTAAACAAATAGCTACACACGCTGATTCAGTTGCACCCTGCCACTTCCATCCAGAGGGCCCTTGACGGGCTTGAGAAGTGGACCTGTGTGAACTTCACGAAGTCCAACAAGGCCAAGTCCAAGGTCCTGCACCCGGATTGGGACAATCCCAAGCACAAATACAGTCTGAGAGGAGAATGGGTTTGGAGCAGCTCTGAAGACGGGGCCAGGTTGGATGGGTCTTTGAGCCCCCAGACTCAGTGGAAGGTGTCGCTGCCCATGGCAGGGGTTGGAAGGGGATGGGCTTTGAGGTCCCTTCTTACCCAAACAATTCCATGATTCTACAATTCCCAACTGCTCGGTTCCTGACAGCCCGTTCAGAATTCACTGAGGACTTGAGGTGACCTACACAGCTCAGTTTTCCTCTTCTTCCTGACTCTGCTTTAGCTCTCAGGATGCACCTAACACCTAAGTAAGCTTTGGAGACACATCTGCCCTTGGAGCGCTTGTCCATAACACGGGCTAATACCATTCACTGAGTTTCCATTTATAAGGCATGATTTCCATGTAAATGTTTCATTTGCTTCTGAAATTACTTTGATCTCTTCTGAATTTTTTATCTCTTTTTAGTGCATTCTGGGATCGTAATCCTGCTTTATGTCCTGGTATCTTTTGGGTAGGCCAAACGCTTGCATGCATTTGTTTTTCATCCCGGCATTTCCTCCGTGCGTTTATTACAGGAGCATACTTCCGAGGGGGAGATTCACCGTGGAAATTAGGCACAAAAGACTAAACGTTTCTGTTGAGCTATGAGCTGCTATGTTGGTTTTGTTAATTTTTTAAGAGTATTTGGATGGAAATAGTCCCTTTTTTGGTTTCTGTTTTACAAATCTCCTCTGAGGAAGCATAGCAGCCTTCTGGCATATGCAAGAAAGACTTGTCTTTTTTAATAAATGTGAGAAGGGGGAAACAAAATAAACCCAGAAACATCTACATTTCCCCTGAAATGAACAGCATCACAGGCATCCTAGCTGAACTAATTTGGGAATGATGGTGTGACATGCACAGAAGTGGGAAAGAGGCTTTTTATCTCGTCAGACATGCTCCAAGGACAATGCTGGGTAGGAAGTCGGTGGTATTACTCTACTCAAACACAACCCCTGATGGAGCACCTCCTGTATGAGGACAGGCTGAGAGAGCTGGGGATGTTCAGCCTGGAGAAGAGGAGGCTCCAGGGAGACCTTAGAGCAGCTTCCAGTGTTGAAAGGGGCTCCAGGAAAGCTGGGGAGGGGCTCTGGATCAGGGAGGGCAGGGAGAGGATAGGGGGAATGGCTTTAAATTGAAAGAGGGGAGATTGAGATGAGCTCTGAGGATGAAAGGTTTTCTGTAAGGGGGGGAAGCCCTGGCCCAGGTTGCCCAGAGCAGGGGTGGCTGCCTCATCCCTGGAGGGGTTCTAGGCCAGGTTGGAATTGTTTATTCTATAAATACAGTTCAGAAAGGAGAATGCAGATTTGGCGTATTGTGCTGTGAGACAACATGATTTTATTTGCCATCTTTACCACATTCTGATGTATAAAGCAAGCTCACCCAGCCAAGAGGATCGCCCCGCTGCTGGCTTCTGAAAAATAACAGACCTATCCATAAAGGCCTGGTTTGAAATTCCCAACATTAACTTGATAGCGTCTCACATCGCTGCGCAGGATCTCCTGTGCTTTATTGTCTTGCATTAGTGAGCTCTTTCTGCTCCCTTAGATTCAGGAGGGGATTTAACCTGCACATGCATGATTACTTGGTGAAAGGCCAGCTCAGCTGTCTCATCTGCCCATTGCATATGCATATGATCTCGGTGTGTGCCGCCAATGGGCGCTGAATTTATACAATCAGCCTCTGATCAGACGGCCCCGAGGCATTACTAAAACATAAAGCACAGGACAGGCCTGGGGAATCCTAAAAGCACAGGCTCGGAATGATCAAACCCGTCTGTCCCTGTTACACTTCAATCTTGTCTTTCTGCAGATCTTTCAAAACAAAGTAGAGCCAACAAGACAATCATGTCCTCAGACAGACGAGGCAGCCGCCAGTGCTACCGGCGAACAAGGCATTTGATGCTGATTGCAACGTTTAAAAAGAAATCACTCTTCCCCAGCCCCAGCTCCAGTCCACCTGCTCCCACCGCCGGCAGAAGAGGATTGCTGGCAGCCCCCTCTTCTCCCTTTCCCTCCCTATCGTTGCAGCAAGCGGAATGGTTCTACTGTGTATTTGTCTGAGTTACAGAGTTATGGTTGTTATTAAGTTCGGATATTTTTATAGACTTCTGCACTTACGATATACAGACGTGCATACGCACACAACCCCTTTGCTTTAATTTAGTTCTCTCTTTCCCCACATCCCATCAAGTGACTGCTAATAAATGACCGAATAAATGCATTCAGATAGTGCTGTAATGGAGAAAAATTCAGTGTTTAATGAAGAGATTGTTTGTACCCTGAGACTGTAAAGATGAATGATGGTGGCTACAGTTTGAAAACTCCTTTTTGTTTAAAATATTGCTCCTCCATAAGAAAAAAAACAGAAAGCACAAAGAGGAAAAAATCCACCCCATCCTGTACGGTTTTTACTAGGAAGGAGCTGCACGCGCACACAACAGAACTGTCGTAGCCAAAATTGCTTCATATATCATAGACCAACACCAGGCAGATAATGGCAAACAAGTCCTGATCAGGGAGTGATTATTGCTCCGTGCTCCAAGCACTGATGTGCAGAGAACTGACTACAGCTTGATTTTCTCTAACTGAACTGACATTTTGAGGCTGAAATTAAGAATGGGATCACACTGGCTGGTAAGACGAGGTGCCAACCTGGAGGAAAATTCATAAAGAAGTCAGTCTTTCCTTCCTTGCGCTTACGTTTTCTGCTTAAAATGGAATTGACTTTTTCCACGTTGTAGCAATATGTGCGTGAGCTTCAAGGGAAAAAGAAAACCCAGGCTCTTGTTTTTCTGACCTGTTACTGGCAGATATCAAATTATCTCAGAATCATCTTGCACCTGATGGAAATCGGTGGTCAGATGAGTTATCAGATTTCAGACTGGCAGAAATAGGAAGGAGAGTGGAAGGAATTATGATGAGATCATTTAGTTTCGTATCAGTCTGCTCTCCCCTGGCTTATCTGACGTGATGCTCAAGCACCCATCATCCTGTGCAGCTGCAGTTCGTGTGTGTTTATTTTGTCAATGTGGGAGAAGAATTGCTTGCCTCGAACAAAAGGCAGGCTGCTATGGATGATTTGGGAGCAGAGGACCATGCCCCGGCATTTACACGCGAGGCAGAAGGCTCGTTAGTGCTATGCCTACCGGTCAGGAACGTGTAAGGAGCATTCATCCTTCTGGCCAGCCTTGCTCAGCTGCTTAGGTTCTTTAGAGAGGATATAAACCTCAGCAGATACCAATGGACATCTGCTCGATGCCATCTGCTCTGTTAGACCCCTCTGGTCATTAGCTCCGTTTCCCTGGGCACCTCTGCATGTTCTTTGCTTTGTTTTGCTCTGACTGTACGGCCAATGCTTATGAACACATTCGTGCTTTTCAGCCTCACAAAAGACACCATGATCAAAGGCTCTGGTAGGGGAGGCCGGCACAGGGGATGTGCGAAGGCAGGTCTTGTTCCGCACCACTATGATGTGATCAACAATTGGCCCATTTGGCCAGACTCAAAACTCTCCCCTTCTCCCAGCATTCTGCCTAGTTTGGCAATATAAGTTTCAGAACAGGGACACTTCTTCTGTGGTACAGCACCCAGTTGGACGGGACCTACAGAGATAAACAATAATCAAAGGTGACAACTAAATTCTATCCCCTAAGAGCAGAGCTGTGGGCAAACCTCTCCTCCTGTCCTCCTCACCTGGAGCCCAACACAGTGGGTCAATCTATGCAGCGTCAGGCTAGATTTTGCAGTTAAATATGAAGTTTTGACTGCAGATTAATATCTTAATGCTAGCTCTTCTGTGGGTTTTGGCATGACATAGTCTCATAAAGGAGAGTGAGTGGGGTCAGCCCAAGGTGTGATTAAGCTAGGTAATTCCTACGTGCCTATTATTAACATTTCACTACTGGAGAACATGTTCCCAGCTGAGAAAGGCATCCAGTGGTTAAAGGAGTGTTGTGGGTTCACAGCTTGACAGCCACAAGCACATTAGAAATACCAGGAGGTCTCCAGAGCAGGGGCAGTCAGTGAAGAGGGAAGGTCAGATTTCATCCTTGTCTAGACGGTCGCACACTGAGTGGTATGTCATGTACATCAGACTGCTTCTTGTGGGGAAAACTAAGCCTGACTGCATCTTCCTTTGGTGTAAATGTAAATGCAGAGTCATTTCCTAGAAGCCAATGAGAAGGAGCAAACAGCGTTAGACCCAGTGTATTCAATGCCAATGGCTTTGTGATGGGGAGCTGGGCTGCAGCGTGGCTGCGTGCTCTGATCCAGGGCTTCTGAGAGGGCTGGATGGGAGGCAGCGTCTCTATGTGATGGTGACGGTGAGGTCAAACCGAGCAGCTCTCCCATCTGGCAGAGGGGAAGGTGGCTGTGAGCAGCAGGACAGGCTAAGCTGTGGGCTGTGGAAGGAGCGAAGCTGTCTGAATCCACCCCTTCCTCTGCCCATCCTAATACCAACAGCGCTTCAGCCCTCGGTGTTAGTCTGCTAACCAATACTCCAAGGGAACGAATCAAGTTGACCAGGATGTTTCAAAGGTTCTGGGGTCTTATTTCATGTCACTGCACATAGAGGTTACCCAGAATGGGTGCTGAGAGAGGAGTTCAAAGCAGCAAGCAAATAATACAACAAGAAAAGCCATGCGTAGATAAATCCCCTGCCACTGAGACAACAACAAGTCAAACTTTCACTTTTCATGACTAAGACAGCACATTAAAATTAATTGAATGAGCCCTAGCTTTCATGAAAAGGATGCTCTATGACTGTTCACCTGAATCCTTGCTTCCCTCAAAGATGCTTTTGTGTCATTAAGCCAAACTTGACTTTTCCTTGCAAAGCACAATGAGACACACAAAAGCCAGGATCTGCCACAGTTTGTTATTGAGTTTGTAATATGCAATTGTGGGAATGATTATAATATCACCAACTGGATTTCATCTGTTCCCGCATATTCAAACACGCAAGCTGAAATGAACGGTGACAGGAAAATGTTCTTGTTTGCACACAAATACTTTAATAACTAGCAATTTCAGAAAGAGGAAAGTAGGAGGAATAGAAGTTGAAGGACAAAGAAGTCACATATTAAATTCTGCAGTGACGTTAACTCTTTAAAACATCATTAAGGCTTTCAATTTGCCCTAAAGAGTGGTAAGAGCCACCAAAAGGGTTCATTCTTCCCCTCAATCTCTCATCCAGTGACCACTACTTCACACACATCTTAAGGAAGGCAGGAAACAATATTATTTTCGTTAATGTGTGTGATGCCATAAGTTCTTTTTTTAATTATGATGATCAAAATATTGCTTAAAATTAAAGGCAGCTGCATTTGTTTCTGACGGATATCCTAATTGCAATTGTAAATTGGGAAACGTAATGTTTCCTGGTGCTGCTGTGAGTAATGGTTCTGAAACCATTATAGATAGGTAGATATAAATAAACCAAGAGATCTGCAAAAATAGAGGAAAAGCAAGCTAAAAGGGTAATTAGTGGAGTGAATAGGAATAGAAGAATCCAGCGCTCAAAAATATCTAGAAATTCAGTGGAGTTCTGTGTCTATATTCGTAAAAATAAAAAGGAAAGTTGGTCTCCCGAAAGAGAGGAAAAAAATCCAAACAGAAAAATTAATTTAGACTCTTGGATTTACCATGAAGTTTCTTTGCTGTCTTTTACAGCCTCCAGAAAAATAAATCCCTTCCCATGAGACACTCAAAAGCAAATGCTACGGAGTCCTGTTGCTTTTGGTTTGTCTTCCCCTTGGGCTTGACTCGGAGCGATGCTTACACGTTACGCTGCCTGCTCTGCTCCTTCCTGGGGAGCAGAAAGTGAGCGGTTTTGGGGCTCTGCCACTGCTGGGGGTGAAAAGAAAGCTCTCTGAGACAGAGGTAGAGTGGATTTCTGCCCAGGAAGCATTTTTGTTCCCTACAGCTGCTGGAAGTATTCAGGAAAGCCCTGAAACACCCAGCAAGGTGCACCTGAGCAATTTTTTGTGTACCTCAATGCCCTCCCAGATCATAATGAATCCAGAGAGAATGGCAGGAAGGTGCCAGGGGAGGGTTAGGTTGGACATTAGGAGAAGGTTCTTCCCCCAGAGGGTGGTGGAGCACTGGAACAGCTCCCAGGGAAGCAGTCACGGCTTCAAGGCCAGAAACATTTGGCCAATATCGTCAAACCCACAGTGTGAATGCTGAGGTGTTCTGTGCAGGGACAGGAACTGGACTCGATGATCCTTGTGAGTCCCTTCCAACTCAGGACATTCTATGATTGATTCTATGAGTTCGGGCCGGTGGCAAATCCAGAGGAGTGCAATATACATCAGTTTAAGCTGTGCAGAAAACAAACAGAACAACAGAAACCCTTGTAAAATGTGTGGCGGGTATTTTCCCTATCCAACACCCATCTATCTAGACTGCAAGGAAAAGAAAAATCAAGGTTTTTCTGGTACTGATGTCCCATTGACAGGAAAACGGCCAGCTTAAGAGTGACATTTATCAGTAGGCTCTGGGTTATAACAAGCAATCACACTCCAGCTGGTTTATCATCAATAAGCTGCGATGGGATATTAGTAACAATTTTGTAGGATTTAGAAGGTGAACAGTGAAAAAAAAAAAAAAAAGAAAAAGGAGCAGTTGCAAATTGGAGACCTCAGTCCGGATTTCCCGGGCTGCTAAACTCGCTTGTTTGACAGCAACAGGTGGTGTTGCTGTGTAACTCCATCACAAGAGCCATACTGGAAACTGCGGAATGAACTGATGATTCATTGAGCAGATAAACTAATGGAAATGGGAAAGCAGTCAACAGCTGTACAAGCCCCTGGAACAGCCCCAGATGGGAAAAAGCTGTCACCGGACCAGCTGACCGCGGGGCTGGGATGGTTCCTAGCACAGGCAGAACGAGCAGGACGCAGCCATCAAATGCTGTTTTGAAGACGCTTGCTAGAGATAAAATTAGAGGCATAGGAAACTGGAAGAATCCGTGGAGCTCTGATGCTCTGGGACAGACCAAACTTGGCTTTCACTGTTATGCCCACAAGGTTTGCAAGCACAAGTAGAGCTGAAATCATCTAACATCTGCTGAAGGAGTACATGTTCTTGCATGTGTAAGAAGACACTTTGACCTCAATTGGAGCAAAACCAAGCACCAGAATTTGACTTGGCAGGCAAAATTCCAAGAAAAGCCAGTCCATCCCATAAAGTTGATTACCAAGAAACACTTCCCCTCTGCTGGGGGCAGACGGAGAAGCCTAGAGACTTCTCAGGGTTCATTAGAGAAACGGGATCATTATTTTCCTTCTTCAGCTCATAGAATCACCTCCTAAAAGGATCTTTTGGCAGCCAGAAATGAACATAACAAGGACACTGACCGATTGAAGAGCCTTTGTGGGTTCTATAAACAGTATTGATTTTCACATTCACAAAGAAATGAATTAAATGCCAATTGTAGATGAACTGAGCCGTTGTCTCTTGTACACAGTGTGTCTCACTGCCTGCGTGAATAGAAGTAGGTCTGCAAAACCCCGGGTGTCCTCAAGGGGAAAAAAGAGTCAGGGAGGGAGGGAGGGAGTACAGCTGTGGGATTAAAAATGTTGTTTCTGGTTTAGTCCTCTGCTATTGTCAGCAAGTGCCTTAGGGAAGGCCATTTCTCTGCTGATCAAGATGCTGTGTAAGACCATAGGGAAATAGATTTAAACCCCACAATCACCTCAGTGTTGATGTACGTAGCTACAGACTAACCTCAGACCTCCTACCTAGAGGGACCAGAAGAGAGAGGAAATGGTGGATACCATGTGAATAATGTGAAACTGGACTCCTCCTCTGCTCCACGGGACTTTTCACTTGCACAAATCCAACTGCATATTTATTCTCATGCTTGACAAATGACAACATGGACACGTAGGCATCGAGCATCACTATCATCTCTGTGCCAGTCACGATGACCTTTTCGTTCCAGAGCTTCAGAACTACCATTTGGGGCAGTTGTCCACCTCAAGGAGATGGAAGGATGCAGAGGTCACTGGGAATGGGCAGGACAGCAGTGCTGGGTCCCCTCCTGTGCTGGCCATGTTTGACAAGGGCAGACCCAAGAGCCGTGACAAACGACACGACCCCATGTCATAAAGCTCTATCTCGAACTTAGATCTTCATCACCACCATCACGATGAAGAGCTCAGGCACTGAAGCTGGGGCTAGTTTAATCTTCTGCAGGCCTGTAATGACTCTGAACCCTTTGTCTAACATCACTCAGAATGACTGCTTAATTACAGTAATTAGGGAACATGGTACAAACCTGCGCAGTGTGAAGGAGGCACTGCACTGGGGAAATGGATTCTCTGTCAGTCGGGTCCATTAGGAGGTCAGCCTGCCTGTCGCTTCCATCTCCTGTGGCAGCTCGTGCTTGAGTCTGGGAGCTCAGGAGACCTGCCTGGAACACGCTGGGCTGAACCCCGTGTCCAAGGCAGGGGATGTGCAGCCTCTCGTCCTTTTTCCTTCCCGTTTAGTGGGATGATCTTTAAGGTCCTTTCCAACCCTAACTATTCTATGATTCTTAGGGCTGCTTTTACCCTCTCAGTGAAAGGCCACTCCTGGCTGCTCTTCAGAAGAAGACAAGGAGCTTGTTAGTCAGAGAGGTGTCCCTGGGACACAGTGCTTTTTGGTTAGAGAGGAGATTGTGACAGCGAAGACTCCTCTCTTACCTTCACCCCCCAAAAGAGTGGAAATGCTCATCATAGCGTTACCACTGAGTCACAGGGAGCCAGAGTTGGACTCTACAGATGGCTTAGACCTCCGCTCCAAGAAAAGGCATATTGAGACCTGACATGGAAGACATTCCACTAGAATACCATTGCTCTTACCCAAAATGCATAAGTTAGGATGGTCTCTCCAGTTTATGGCATGTTAAGGGAGTGATTAGACACTGCCCTCAAAGTAGGCGGGATGTCTTTCTGGAGAAGCATCTCACTCCTGACTATATCCAGCCACCTAACCAGGTTACCTTAGGTCAGGTGGTGTAAATCCTCTCTGTTCCATGCTACGATCCAGTGGGAGGTGTACCTGCCTATGTCAGGGGGGTGGAACTGGATAGGCTTTAAGACCCCCTCCGACCCAAACCATTCTTTGATTCTATGAGTTGCTTCCACAGGCTTACAGCAGCTCTGTACCAGACTTGAAGCCAGACCTCCTGAGCGCTAGTACAAACCTTTCCCCACACCACCAAACATGTTCTTTTCAGCCCTGATCCACCCTGGCACGTAGCCCGCCTGCAAGTATTCCCGTGGCTGCTCTCACTCTGCTGGTCACACCTGATCTTCCCTGAACTGGAACAAAATGTATTTCACACCAGGTCTGCACAAGGGGTTTTGGCCTTTCCAGTTCTCCTGTGGTTCAAAAAAAGCCTTCTCTGCCTGGTGTGATACTCCTGTACGAGGACACACCACTGTATTCACACTTCGCTAAACGATGATGAGCGTGGCCAAGGGGTGCAGATTAGAACCTGCCCCCAGCCAGGACAGAAATAATCCTGGCCCCACACCACCGCACCGAGGAAGAACTCTGGCTCTGAGTTAATGAACCACAAATTCCAGCTTAATGAGTTTTATACTGAGGAGAATAATTAATGTAATTAGTACTGATATGAAAATGATGGTACTCGAGCCAAGCCTGGATTAGAAGGGGGAGGGGAGGACCTGGGGGTGGGAGGAAGCTTGGAGAAAGCTCATTCTGTCTATGGTGCTGTTCACCCAGAGGAACAGGGCTGGATGCATTCTTGGCAGGCTTTAAAACCTCACCTCCCAGCCGCCATAAAGGGAAAGAAAATAGAGCATGACAGTACAGCAGAAAAGAGATCAGCCATCCCTGTTTGCAGCAGACGTGGAATCTTTAATGCAGCTCTTCCCTGAGCTGTCCTTTAATTTGCAGCTCCCCTACCCCGCTCCATACGCGTGGTACATCATCTCCCCGGTGCCTGGTTTTTACTTCTACATGAAAAGCCCTTTAGAAAGGTGACTGGCTCCAAGGATAGAACAGCTCTTAAGCTATATAAGTATTCAGATATGTTTTACGTATTTAGAGCTGCCCAAGGGGCAGTAACGCCGATAGTTTATTTTTATAGCTATAGATTGATACACAAATTTCTCTATCCAAATAAATTTCTCTATGCACATAAAGTGACCCAGCAGGAGGCACTCTGCTCTGAGTGAGGCACTGAGCGTACTACACTCAAAAGAGCCCTCAAAACTCGCCTTAAGCACTGACCTGCTTGCACATCTGATAGCAGTGGGGAAAGAAAAAGATGCAGGAAGGAGTGTGTTTCACAGCACCTCTGTTTGAGTGGGCATCTCTTCCACTTTACCTGTGCAAAGTGTCTCTGATATTGGCCCAGGCATTTGTAACGCCTTTACAATTCCAATGAGCAAAGCTTTAGCTGGGCATTGGTGGGAGCCGCCGGGTAAACAGCACTCGCTTTATAATCTGCCACGCGGAAGGTGAATCCAGATTCTTTTCCCCTGTTCTGAAAGTAAATGCAGTCCCGGGGGGAGATGCCAGGTTCCAGAAATACAGGATCAACTTGTCTGGTTTTGTGCAAAGTGAGGAGAGCCTTCCAGCATTCTGCTTTGCCCATCCGGCTCTGGCGCTTGGATCTGCCGCTCTCCTGGGTCACGTCATCCCTGAGGATAAGTTGTGCCTCTCCTTGAACCATCCTGAGAAACCGCCAAGAGAAACTCGAGTTCCCAGCGGTCTGTGCCGTTGTGTATCTCATGCAATCCAATAAAAGCTTACCTGATAAGGACCAGCTCGGGCTCCCGCTAACGCAGGCTGTATTCAACCTATTAACTGTAAGACAGAGCACTTTACCCTCCCTTGCTGACCCCCCACCCAGCCCTCTGCCATTTGCTAGCCCAGATCTGTGGCTAAATTGTTCCAAAAGGTCTTTATCCAGAGGCAGAGGCTCTATCCTTGTGCAGTGGAGTTTGTTATTATAAAATATCCTGGGGATTTTTCATTCTCAGAGTTAGCGGCTTGTGCTAAAAATTCTCTAATGGTGTATTGATCAGATCTGCCTGATAAGGCACCTCCTAAGTAAGCGCAAGCATCATGTTCAGCTGGACTGGACTTACGCCTTGTTTTGCCATGAGTGCATGCGTGTGCACGTGTCCACACCAATGTGTCTGTCTGTCTGTCCCGTACGCAGCTCCTCTGCCCGCTGCGGGGTGGTGGCAGCTCCCCAGGGCAGGCAGGCACCTGGGCAGTGCTGGTTCCGCCAGGCAAACCCTGCCCGCAGGAGCAGGCTTGGCAAACGGGGACTCCTCTGTGTGAGCAGTGTCTGGAGGGGGAAAGGAAGGAATCTGCCCTGCAACTCCTGGTCCTGCTGTGGGGCTGTGGAGGGACCTGGCCAAGCTGGGGCTGTGCCACCAGCATCGTGGTCTCCTGTCCCTGGAATACCCCCCAAACAGGAGCTCTTTCTGCTCCTCACCCCCCATCCTTTTTTTCCTCTCTCCCTTTTAACCAGCAGACCCCCTTTAAAGACGAAGTTTTATCCTGTGCTTGTTTCTCGTGTGAATTCAGCTATTGCTAATCCCAGATTAACCAGGGAGCGCTTCCCACCAGCTGGTACAGAGCCCCGTCCTGCCCCTGACCAAGGTGTGTTTGATCTCCATATGCTGCTGGTGAAGAAACATCCGAGACACCAGCGTTTGCCTGCTCCCTGCATTGTGCTTTGGGCTCCACATCCCTCTCTGACTGCTCCCATTGCAGCGTTCCAGAATGCAGCAGGTGCCGTCAAGGTGTCCCTCGCAGCAAAAGCAGCTGCAATGCATTTGTTGCCTTAAAATAGTCTATGTATAACCGTGTATGGAACCAGGGAATGAGGGCACTTGCACGAGAAGTGGGCTAGAGGAGAGGGACCCCCAGGATGGCTTCACCTATACCTTCCCAAAGCAGCTGCTAGCCCAGAGGTCTGCCTCTTTGTGGCTTAGATTCTTTTCCACCCACTCTCACGGAGAAGCAGCAAAAAAGCTTCCCCAAAAGGTGAAATGAAAGATCTGAAAGAGGCATCTCTCATAGAGCACTTGGGCATCGTAATTACATGTGTACTGCTCGGAGGGCAGAGCTCCAGTAGTTCCGGGCACCAGGCATTGCCTTGCAGGTCACCTTGAAGTCCCATGTCCCCAGCAGTGCTGCAAACAGTGAAAGATGCAGCATGAAAGGAGGATAATCCAGTCCCGAGGACAGGCAGTTCTCAGCCAGTAACTCCTGGGGCCCAGTGCAAAGGCAGGAGTGCATACGCACCTATGTACATTTTAGGGTATGAGTGGCAAGGGATGATGGACGTAGTGAACAACTCAGAGAGAAGTCACCACCGGGAGAAAGGAAGAGATCAAGCACCTCACACAAGTTTGACAGCCATGAGAGAAGTTGTTATAACTCTTCGGTTCGCTTTTATTTAAGTTCTGTGATCAGGCTTTTCCATCTGCAAGAGCTCTCGTGTCACTGCCACCAACATATGGAACAGAAATGATGACATTTCACCCCAGTAATGATGAGCGAAAGCAGACAGGGAGGTTGGGAGACAGGAAGAATGGTTTCATGTGTCACACCAGCAAGACACAGAAATCAGATGCCAGTTCCTCCCATATGCTGCCACCCCACTGGATGCACAAACACACTTCACCAGCTCCCTCTTCAGCTTGTTCAGCAATCTACCCCCAACAACGCTGCTGGATGACTCTGTTCCCAGAGAAGGGAGCGTTTAATACCATTTTGCTCCATGGCAGGTGGGGAACACCTCTCATCAGCATCGCTGCAGCAGAGCTTCTGCACCTGCGAGGTCACCACAGGCATGGGCAACTTTATCATGGAGCAAAGCCAGTGTTGAGCCCATGGCAACAGGTTCAGCACAGTTTGGAAATAGATATTAGGTAACAATTGTGCAGTTGTACAGAAAGGGAGGGAGGATAAGAGCCCTGAATCAGAACTACTGCTAAACGCAGTTTTGTTAAACTAAAACAACGGCCTTGAACCTCATTATCTCTTCAGGGTTATTCTTCAGAGGTTTTCCCTCTTTTTCTAAGGTACAAAGGGATTTGGTGATGTGTGGAGACTCTCTTTGGCCATTTTTTCGAGACCAACCCAGTTCATAAGGAGATGAGAGAATTTTAAGAGGCAAAGAGAACCAAGACATTCCTAAGCTTAATATATGTGCTGACATAAGTCAAACTACTGCTTTGAGTTTAGGCTGTTCTTGCTTTTTCGCTTCCTAAGGAGGAATAAAATCCTCTTGCTTTGCTGAAAAGCAGAGTCTTTTGTGGGCAGCTCAAATTCAAAGCCGCACAAGGCAACCAGAGTTTTTCTGCAGCGCTGCAGCGTTCCCCTTCCTCATTAAAGCGTTGCCCCTCCAGCCACAAATGGCAGAAAACCCACCTGCAACATGTTCTCTGCCTCCTCTGGCAAACAATCACTTTGTCTAGCTTGTTTCTTTAAATATCTGAAGATCTGACTGTATTCCATTTCTGATTTAAATTCTTTGATCTGTCTGAAACTGCATCAGGTGAAGGCTCCAATCAAGTCTACTTTAATTGCCAGGCAGCATCCTGCTCTTACAGGCATGCAAACGGGCAAGTGTGTAATGAGCTTTTACTTGCTTTTTCTCCATGGTCAGTGCTGCGGGGTTGCTTCCAGGATGTCAGAGACCCCTGGGATTTCCCACACCATCACCTTTCCAAACAGAGTGACCTAAGGCAGATTTCGCAGACTCCAAAGCATGGTTCCCTTGCTGGGGTGAATGTGTTGGCTGTGGCTTCAGTTCAGAGCACACCCAATTTCCAGCTCTGTGGTAACCAGAAAGTACCCCAAGGTATACTGAGAAGAAAACAAGAGAGAGAAATACATTATCTGAATCAAGACACGTAACACTAGAGTCCGTTGGTGTAAGGAAATGACTGGCTGAATTCTCTGGCCACTGGCAGAGGAAATGTAATCCAAATGACTCCAAAAAGGGTTCCATAGGTCAAGACCGAAAGGATGGTATTGGAAAAGTTGTGTTTAACGCTCTAAGGCTGTATAGTCCCCTGATCCTCCAGGAATGAGAGAGCTCCGTGCACTAGCACACGTGAAAGCTGCTATGCCTGTTCAAGGTATTGGCCATTTCTGCTTGGCCAAGCGATGCATGAGTGCTTCTTCATCCGCACCTCACCCCGCCAAGCAGAGCCAGGGATCCTAGCTATACAACAACCTGTCAGCAGGAAACCACCTCCCCGCATGGTACAGCTGCCACAGAGATGAAACCTTGTCTTCGTGACCAGCTACCATGCTGTCCTCACAAAGGAAAGTGGCAACGTGCATCGGGGAAGCAGGGGAAGAGGAGTGGAAAGAGTTGGTTCTCCAAGGGCGTGTTGTATGCTGTGCAAGGGCCCAGTGGGATCCATGGATCCATGCATGTGGTGTCATCCTCACACAGTGCTATATTGCCTAACTGAAGTATAAACTTCTCTCTTATATACAGATCTATTTATCAGCCTACCACGAGGTAGTGTGAACACAGATGTGCTTCTCTGCAGAAGGAGAGGGAAAAGCAGAGTGAGTCTTGGGGCTACTGTAGGTGATGGGAACACAGAAAGTGCATAGAGCAACGATAGCTGTCTAGATTCAGATATACAAAAATAAAACGATGCCTCAGTCCGTGGGACACGGCAGGAGCCGGGCTGGTAGCATCCAACACCGTAGTCAGACCTCCTCTACGGGGAGGCTTTTGTCTTGGTGACAGTTTCACTTCTTATTTGTACAAGCAGCACTGAAGTGGTTTTTTTTGGTGTCTGGGCAGCAGGATAATGGTGTGGCCCCCATCTCTCCCTCCCTCATGCACTTTGCTCAAACATCCTCATGGTTTCCAGAGAGATATTAAGTGTGCAGTGCCTGTAGAATGCCAAGTGCCCAGCCCAAGACAAAGGAAAGTAAATGCCCATTTGCCATAGGCATAGCCCCTTGTTCAGAACTGTCCCAGCCGTCATCTCTTCTATGCCATACCTGGGTGAAACAGATGAAAATTATCCCTGGAACCAAGCTCTTATACAGGATGTTCATTCCTTTTTTTTCCTCCTCTTCCTCTTCTTTGCTTTTATATACATTTTAAGTGTATAGCTATATTTATTTTTCCTCTAATACAAGTGAACACAAACGTGATGTGGAGATAAATCCCCTTCTCTAAAACACGTTGTGGTTACAGGAATGCACACGCTCAGATTTACACACCCACACACATTCCAATATAAAAAAAAAATCTGTCGTCCCAAAACTAAGATGCTTTTAAAAAAGTTAAAAGGCCAGATTCCTCCATTGGCTTTTATCCTTTGTTAAGGGCAAGAAGATTACCTGAAATCTTAATTTATTCTTTATATTCCGCCTGAGTTCATTTTAAAATTCCAATCAACAGATGCAAGGAAGAGAGGGGGAAAAGCTAGTGGGGGGTCACGTTAGGCTCTGAAAAGGAAAATTAGAGAGAATGTTTCCTTTCTAATTCTTTTCCCCTTTGGATTTTTGGGTTTGGTTTTGTTTTCTTTTTTTTGGTTATTTAAAGGATGCTTACTAAAAATGCATTGGATTCAAAATACATCCCCACACTACAAGAAGAGTCAATCCAAGAGATCAGGAGCAGGAAGGGAAAAGGACAGAAACAAACCCCCAAAACCAAGCCCCTTCTTCTATTATTGGGTTGGTTTTGAGCATCTTTCTTTATAAGCATCTTATCGTTCTATTCAGAAACCTTGGCTGTTTAGTTCTTCACAACGGGGATTTCCTATCCCTACTGCCAAGGGGAAAACAAATTTCTCCAGAAGAGGGAGGGGGGAAATTGCTACAGCCTCCGATTTGAGCACTGGCTGAGCTGTAGAACTTCACACAGGCTGGACAAGGGCTGTGAAGAATCCGTACCGGCTACTCCGGTGCAAACAGCGTAGAGATTGACACAAGGGAACCTACGGACATTTAATCAGGTTGGGCACATCCCATCCAACACAGGGCAGCTGTCACCCACAGACACATGCACACACATAGCCAGCTGGATACAGGAGGGCCGGGATGAGAAAAGAAAGGTGCAAATACTGAATGAGACGTGGGCGAAGGCAGAGTGTTCCCTTGAGCATTAACAAGCCAGGCAGATAATGAACCTAATGATGTCAGTTACAATCGCACCCAAATTGAAAAATCAATAAATAAAATAAGCGATGGCAAAGGGGAGGGGGTCTGAAAGGCCTTGGTTGTTGAGCGACAGGGTCAGGAGAAGTGAAAAACATGAGCTTCTTCATTTTGCCGTGTTGACACTTTAAACATACTGTTCCTTAGGACAGATGTAAGGAGCCCGGGAACCGGGAGGTGGGCAGCAGAAGGAGATGTCAAAATGGTGAGGATAAAGATCTTGTGGGAGGTCTGACAAGGGGGTATAGACATGAGGGGTCTTCTCCAGATATCGATCTTCATGTGAGTAACAGCGGGTCAGGTAATCACTCGCATTCGATATCTCTGAGTGACACTTTCCAAAGTTCTGTAAGTAGAGACAAAAGTCAACGGGTGAAAACTCTGGGAGCGTTGGCCATAAAACATACACCTCTCCAGCTCCTCACTGAGACACGCGTATAACAAGTAGGATGGAAAATTAAATAGTTCTGCTTCCTGCTTCAGAAAAATACAAACTCAGGTGATAAATCCTCATATTTCAAATCTTTGTCTCACTTCCCAAAATATCCATTTTGCTGATGAATATGTATAGATTTTGCACGGTTTGCCCCTTGTCTGCACGTACTCTGCTTCTCTGGATAAAATAAACAGTCGGCCAAGCAAGGACAGATTATTTTCAGTCTTTCTAACTCATCCACACCTGAGGTTTGAAAAATCGGCACTTGTATGCACAATTAAGCTACCACAGGCTCATACTCTTTTATTCAAAGGGCACATGTGTCCTATCAGGGACTTTGTAGGCAAAATAAGTTCTTGTGGCTAATGATTACCCAGTGGATAAGAGTGCGTGTGCTAAGCTTCACCGGTGTGAGCAGCTCCACCCAAAGCCTTGGGGCTGGTTTTGTAAGTCAAATCAACTAGAGAGGATAAAAAACACTCCTAAGACAGAGAGGGCTCTGGGATCCCACTGTCTTCCCTCTGATGGAACGCATTCTTATGGATGCTTTGCAAAATCTCATTCTTCCTCTTGAAGTGCCAAATGAAAACCTCTCCGAGTCCAAGGTTTCTTTGATTTCCTTTGAGATAATTTTGCAAAGGTGTGGCAAGCAATGCTGCAGAAACAATGCTTGCTCCAGCGCAAAAAAATGTTTTATCCCAGAAACCTCCATGCAAAGAGCAGCAACAGGAAGAGAGAGAGACTTCCCTGGCCCTCCTGGTGTGCCTGCAGGGAATGCCTGTAAACTCAGGGGTGTGCAGAGCTTTCCCACAGCCCAGGAATCCGGCTCCCCAGAGGGTGGCAGCAGATGGGAAGGATTCCTCCCTCCTCACAAACTCTTTCCTGGGCTTTGAAGCCCTGCAAGACGACCCAAGCAGGAGGGACATTGAGTCAGGGCAATCATTTGATCTTTAAAATCAACCCACATTGTTGAGTTAATCTCTTCTTGAAGAGAGAGCACATGCACCGACAATCAACTTTTATGCTTGTGGTTTGAGCTAGGGCTGGTTGAAGCAAGTAGCTCGCCCTTGAGTCCTGCCTTGTTCTCTTTCAAAACACCCGAAACAGTGAGTTTAGTCGAAAGGACAAGGACTCGACCCTCAGGAGAAAATGCCTGAAGGAACAGAACAATGTACTCTGCTTGTCTGCTGCCAGTTCCTGGATAAATATTTCACCAGGGTGTTTAAAAAAATCATATAGAAAACAAAGTGTCGACAATAATTTATTGATGGTTCGGACTGCTTGGAAGAGGCAACAAGCGAGTTGGAGGGCTGTGTGGTCTGAAGGCAATTTCAGGAACAGCCTCGCTGAGAGCCGTGAAGGCCACTAGAGGATGGAAAGTTTGTCTGAGCACCAGGAAAACAGCAGCAATGCTAAGGACAATCTGATTTTTATTGCTCTTTTCCTTGCCAAAATTGTATACTCCGCTGCTTTAAGGTTTTAAAAGGCAGTGACCTTGATCTGGCCATACAGCAAAGAATAATAGGCTACAGGCGCCTTCTATTGCAGTTAGAATTGCTGTGTTGGTATCTGAAATCCAGATGGGCCATTCCCAGTTACCTCATGAGGTTTTTGTCCACTTCTGGCTTTTAATTGCAAGGTGGAGGTGTGCTGTGCAGCCGTATAGCTGTTCAACTGGAGGAACCCAAACCAGGGGACACGAATAAGCTTCACTATCTCTACCTTAACCCCTACGATCTTTTCCTAGCTGCTTCAGACAGCCCTGACGTATGGCTCTACCATTTCCAGGTGGGAAGTTTAGGTGTCCACAGAATCCCAGGCTCAGACTTGCACTGTATCACATGCAACCCTGTGGCTGGAAAACTGGGCAGGCGGTGGCAATGGGACGAGAGTAAATGGTCTCAAGTTGCACCAGGGGAGGTTCAGATTAGCTCTAAGGAAAAAATTCTCCCCGGAAAGGGTCCACAGGCACCGGCAGAGGCTGCCCAGGGAGATGGTTGAGTCCTCATCGCTGGAGGGATTTAAAAGACAAGTAGATGAGGCACTCAGGGGATGGTTTAGTAGTGGACAGGTACGGTTAGACTCAATGATCTCAAAGGTCTTTTCCAACCAAACAAGTCTATGATTCTATGGTTCAACACAAGCCTGGAGACAGCGGTATTCACACAAATTCTATAGCCTAAGCAGGGATCCATACCATGAGGGAAGCAGGGAACAAAGAACAGCTGATTGCTATTGTTCTGATTGGACCAGCTGATAAAAGGGGATAAAGAAGGGCTACCAGGAAGGGAGAGGTTAGCCAGCACTGGCCGTGTGGTTTGCTCTCAAGAGATCTCAATCACAACCAAACTGCTTTTCATGCCTGCGAGGGGGAAACAGTATGAGCTGTGCTGTTTAATAGAGGTAAGTCATTAACTGACAGCTCAACTTTCTGGATAGAGCTAACCTGAAAGGGAGGTTGTCTCAATGATTGCAATTTAGTAAGCTATAGCAGGCAAGAGGGTCTCTTAGCAAGGCTAGCAGTCTATTAGCAATTAAATGAGAAGGTAGGGTTATAGGCTTTTTGAGCATGCAAGGGAAAAGCACAGGGCTTCATACTAATACATGCACTCAAAGGGTCTAATCGAGAGAAAGGTCTAATAGGAAAGAGATTCTCAGTTAACGTATGTAGGCTTCTTGTGTAAATGGAGCTGGTTGTTAGTGTCTAACACTGAAAGAAGCAGAAGGGGTCATAAGATATCATTTTACGGGCTGCCTATTGACAATATAGCGGGTCAGCCAAGCCTATTTCTTTCTGTTTATCTACCAGTTAGTGTGGGCGCGAAACAAGCATCTGTGAAGTAGGGCTAGAGAAGATAGGAGCAATTTTGTCAGCACTTCTATTTGGCCAGAGGAGCATGAACAAGCTCTGCTGTTGTTTCTGGGCAGGGTTCTTTGCTCATTGCTCACAGGTGGGAGCGGGGCCAGAGCAGGGCAGCTGGTGAACGCAAGCATCGGGCTCAAAGGAAGAGACTTCCCTGTCTCCTTTCAGCTTTCTTTGGTGTATGGAGCCAGGAGTCACCTTGCTCATGCTTTGTTCCCTGATCTCATTTCTAAGTAGCGAAAGAGAAGAGGAAAAAACCCACGTCCTTATGTTTTTTAATGTATTTAGCAGCGGTGCCCTTTGACTTCCTTCCCCAGTCCCACTGTGACTTTTCCCAAATCTAATTTATCCTTAACAAAGTTTGAAATTAAATTAGGGATAATGAACTAATTAAATCGAACCGACACACAATTCTGCCACTCTTCCCCTCCTGACTTCTCCCACTTGCCTTTCTTTCCAGTGTGACTCCATACAATTCTTCATTATCTGGGTTACATCCTCCCCTCTCAGTTTTATTTTCAAGAGCTTGATTAAAGGGGATGTCAGCAATCTCTCCATTTCAGACAGCCTGGCAGATTACCTTTAAACAGTCTTTATTTGATTGAATTAGAGAGCTTTCGTTTCTGCCATGACTTCATCTCAGCCCTTCTCCATCCTCTATACTTTTCTTCAGCTTTTCTCCTGTTTGCGATCACCTCTTTGGTAAAACTCCATGTGCTGCAGACACCTTTCCTTCTGATCTGACGGTATCCTGTACTTCTAATCATCACTAAATATTGAGTTATTATTGGTCTAAAAGTGACAAACTCCTCCTCAGGGGCCTGAGGATTCCTCTGCTATATTTAATCCAGGAAATCTGAAGATTGTTAAATGTGAGAGCTGGAGAGATGCTGCTGCAGAGGACTGTAGCTTCTGCTGCTGCTCGAAAGCCCAAGAGCTGGTTAGCAACCTTTCATGTCATTTAAACTTGTCTTCAGTCTTGCAGCATGGCTCAAAGAGAAGCAGGCTGGCTCTCTCTGCTTGGCCAAGCTCAAGGCAAACACAGTGCACATTAATGCACTGACTGGATGTGTTAGCTTGTTCCCTGGCTGGGAAAAAAAAATCCCTGCTGTTCAAAACTATTCAAACTTTGTGCTGCTGCTGCTGCCCTGAGCCTCTCTGAGACAGCTTTGATTGTTAGGATGCAGCATAGGGTGATGGTTAGAAAGATGTAGCATTGTTGAGCGACTGTGGATCAGTCAGTGGAGAGGATGGAGGTGTTGGAAGGTAGAAAATATAATGGGAACTGAATATAAGGATATTTCATCATGGTATTGGGAGCCTCACGTCCTCTTCTTTCTATTTCTAAACGCTGTTCAGCATTTTTGAACTGTGTCTTCAAAGTGTATGTCTGTAGCTTTAGCTATGTCCCAGCGTGCTCCTGCTCTCTGACACCTTATCTATGAGGGAACTTCTGGAATAATCACTGTCCTAAGTAAATAACTGTCCTGAGCAGGGTACAAACATATCAGGGATGGGTGGGAACCAGTGGCCGGGAGGTCTGGAGTGCTCCTCTTTGTGAGGACAATACTGAGCACAAGTGGGACAGGGGCTCAGCCCTCGGTTCAGAAAAGAAAGGTTGAGCGTGAGGAAGGCTGAAATTCCCAAAACGTAGGGTAAGAACCTGTGATGATGGGTGTATCCACAGACACATGCCAAGAGTTGCTTATGCAGAAAACTTGCTCATAAAGTTACATTCCTTCTTGCAGCATGCATTTAACCCTTTCTTTCTATAGGTACATACCTGTTCTGTGTCCCTATAGCATCTTAGACCACCATTAACCTTAAACACTTCCCTTCATGCTGTTTGCCTCCTGAGTCCTTCTTTCTATCCTTTCGGAGTCAGGGCAGGGCTGTTACCCTTATTTACTAACGGGAAACGAATAAGGAGCCACCTTAGTTCTTAATTATCCTGAATATTAGAAATGGGGCTCTTGACTTGGGGGCGTTCAGTCAACCATGGTGTTGGTAGGAAGAGAACGTGGCTGTTGGGACCTGAGTCAAGGCTGCTTGGTGGTTCTCCAGTATCAGCAGCTCAGTCCGCACCAGATCTGCAACTGTTGGTGGTTTAATAGTTTTATAGGGATATTCAGGAAGCAGAGCTGGGAATCTGAACCCTGGTCATGAATTTGCTGGTATCTTGGTGCAAGTCTCATGGGCTTGAGCTATTCTTGCTGTAATATGGGCAAGAAATTCCCAAACAAAACTGTGACCAGGAGTGGTGGTGGGGGGGACATGTATAATTAAGCAAAAACACAAAAAAACCCAAACCCCTCAGTCCCCCTGGTCTGCAATGTGTCTTACCCAGGAGATTTTGTGGCGGTGAGATTACACCTTCAAAGCACCATATGACTGGCTTTATTTTTACTTCAGAGAAACTGGGAGGATTTCCAAATTTGGATTTGGAGGATTACTGTCCTTTTGCTGACAATAAAATCCTCCACCCCAGGGAGGACAAAGCAAGACCTCCCAGGATGGATTAGGGGGAGCGCCTGCCCTGTGTGGAGCAGTGGAAGGGTCCTCCAGAGCAGCCCAAGAATCTGTTAGGAGCTAGAGGTGAAGGTGTAAGGGAAGGTGGCTGCTTTCAAGCACATCCATTTCTGGGATGGTGTTTTCATCCTCTCTCTGTGTGCAAGAGGCTCACGGTGCTGCTGCCGCCTCTTGGAGCCAGGCAGGTGCCTGGGAGCTGGTCAGCATCCCTCTCCAGTGACCATCGGACCCCACAACCAAATGGAGACAAGAAAAACCAAACCAATTCAAAACTTACTGTCCACTCTCGCTCGTTACATCTACGAAGACCTTGATCCTCATTCTGGGAGCAGGAGTGGGTGAGACCGCAAGAGAGAGAGGTTACCAGTCTGGTCCGGGCCAGGTCTGCTGCAGACACTTACCTATGAAGGCTTTTGCTACAGCAAGGGAGCTACAGGGCTGCTTTCAACACGGGAAAACCAGGGTCCACAGGGAGAAAGGCAAAGAGAACTAACCCGCTGCGCATCTTCCACCCTGAGGTTTCTGCTCCACCTTAACCCACCTGCTAGTAGGGATGTTCCTAGTCTGCAAGGAGCCACTGCATCAACAGGACTGTCCCGCGGGACTCGTAAAAGCACCATTTTTCCCCTGCTTGTCCTCCTGCACAGAGCTATCCCCCTCATTCCCAAGGATCCAATTCCCTTTCTCTCTATCTTCTTCTCCTAAACACCCGTCCTCATCCCCAAATTACCGGTGCTCTATGTGCCTGCTCTGATCCACCCTGGGTGACCTGGGAGGGATTCAGGGCTGCAAAGAACCTCATCTTTTCTTTTGCTTTTTTTTTTCCTCATCTCCCCACTTTTCTCTGTATTTCTTCACTGGGTAACCCTGTGGGGCTCCCTAAAACCCACAACTCCTTCCTCTGATTTAAAACGCAGCAAAATACATGGGAAGGAGGGAGGCAGAAACCTCGGGAACACACAGGAGAGAGGGAGAGCTGTAGCCAAGAAGGGACTACCAGTGGGATTTTCTTGGCCAACACGTGGCTTTGCGCAGCAGATCTCCACGGGGTGGGAAAGGAGAGCTGCCTCCCTTTCAGGTAAGGACCTCATGGCTTTAAGACCTGAGAAAATGGTATGGTTACAGGGTAAGGGAATGGAAGAACTGAAGGCACCACTGCAAACACCATTCTGTTTCAAATGGTCACTGGTAGTTGGAGATGGTCCAGAACAAGCGCTTGCAGGTATAAACGCAAGCTGAGTTCTGATCAGTCTCTGCCACAGGACCTGAGCTTGAAGGTTCTTGGTGATACTTAAGCAAAGTGGTAAGAAAAACATGAGAAAAGGGAAAGAGGTTTGGTCTCAATCTTTGAGAAGGAAGCAACAAAGAAAATGATCTTTCTCCCTCCCTCTGAAACATCCCAACACTCTGTCTGCACCAACCTCACACAACACAACTCTTTATTTTCGGATATGCAGCCCCTCTCTGTCTGTCTCATTCACTGACTCTCCCGAATGCAGGAATCCTTCTGTGTTCCCATATTTTCTCACATACTCTCCCACCTTGTTCTTTCACACATGCACATATGCTCCATCTTATCTATAGTTCCTTCATGCACACAAGATCTTTTCTCTTTTCCTTTCCGTCAGTCCCCTTCCCTTTCCCTCTCCTTCTTGTACTGACTGGCTTGGAAAGGCCCTCTCCACATCTCCATGAGGTTTTTTACCTTCAGCTTCTGTACATCCTAATATTGCTGCTTTGCTTCACGCTTCTGAGCCTTACAAAGATTCCCCAAACCAAATCCCGCACCAGGAGCTGTGCCCTTCAAACCCACCTCGTTTCTCCCTGTGTCTCCAGCCAGACCCCTGGTCTGAAACAAAGCCATTAACCCTTTTCCCCCTCCCACATGCCTCACCTCGCTGTAGAAAGCAAAGGAAAAGGCTGCAAAGACCATGCAGAGAGGGCAAGACAAGGCATTCACCAAAAATAAGGGTAGCGGAGAGAGCAGCAGTCATCACGGGGAGCATGCAGGAGGCGGAGGGAGTGGGGAGGAGGACAGACTGGATGCACGGGAGCCACTTCCATGGGAAGGGGAGGAGATGCAGGGAGGGAGCTCTGACTTCAGAGGGGTGCAGTGAGGAAAGTAGAGTGCGATCGTGTACCTTGAGGCCAGAATCTGAGGGGAAAGGGCCTAGAGTGACATGCGCTAGCGTAAGTTGGGCTGGATGGTTGCATACTCGACTAGGTCTCCGCCAGCATGGATGGAGGTCCGAGGACTGGGTGACGAGGCCAGAGCGGACGTGTCCAGCTCTGCATAGTGGACATCACAGTCCTTGTTGCCAGAATTCTGGAGAGAAGAGATCAGCAAGGCGGTGGGGACACAGGAGGGAGGGGTTGGGGTTGAAGTGGGGAGGCGAGGGAGTGAAAACACGGGGACCGTGCAGAAGGTGGGGAGCGAGTGAATGAGAGAGGAGAAGGAGTGTGTGAAGGATGGAGGGAGAAAGAAGAAAAGGGTGAGAGGGAGAGGAAGAAAAAACAGTTAAAAAGAGGGAGGTAGGGAGGTAATGAACAATCAGTCAGGTAAAATCCCAAATCAAAACAAAGGTCCCAATAGCACTGCTCCCCAAATCCACCACGGAGCTGAGCGACTTGGCCCAGGCTGGCAGCACTCCCAGCATCTGCCCCTCTTGCTGTAGTTGCTCCCAACAACACCTCACTGCTCTGACCTTCCTGTCAGCCCCTCTGGGATAAGCCTTTTCCTTAGCTGGGGGTAATTCAGTGAATTCAAACCTTATCAGATGCCTGAGCTGTCAGTTTTGACCTGGGAATTTGGGGTTCATTGCAGCACAATGAACCACACTGGAGGGTTGAGAACACGAGTGAAAATAATGGGCAAGGCTTGAAATTTTGGATGATGGGAAGGAGATACCAGAGGGAGTGGCTCCAAAGCCATAGCTCCAAGGGCAGATTTGCAGCAGACACATAACTATTGAGACAAACTGCCCAGAGAAGTGGTGGAGTCTCCATCCCTGGAGGGGTTTGAAAAACAAGTAGATGAGGCAATTCAGGACATGATGTACTAGACATGATGGGGTTGGGCCGATGGTTGGACTGGATGAGCCTAGAGGTCTTTTCCAACCTTAATGACTGCATGGTTGTATGACAGGGAAATGACGCTGCTTAGCCAATACCCTTGTTTTAACCTAGCACGGAGGCTGCAGCATTCTTTCATCCTACATTTTAACATGAGGCTTGCCTGCACAGTATGCTGCTGAGATTAACCGTGCAGCATGATTTTGTCATTGTAATAATGTCTAATAGATGCTAAAAGCATCCTTCTCTGGCACAAAAATATTTACGGGTATTCCCTTACTAAGCGGGCTTATCAGCAAGAACTGCATGAATAGAATATTATCCAATTTGTCTGATCGTTCCTACCCAGACGTCTTTCATCCTTTGCAAATAATAATGGTCAGAGAAACCTGGAAGGCAGGGTGGGATAAAAACCTCGCAGCTCCGCAGGGAAAACGAGTCACCAGGAGGAGCCCTGGCGTCGGGAGCCAAGGTCCAAAGGGGTACCCTGGCTCCTGGCCCTGTGGAGGTTCTTGAATACTTGCTTTTGGGCCTGGTTTCTGCACTGGCATTAGCCAAGCATCTGCTAAGCCTCTCTGAGAGGAGAGAGTTGTCTCTTCCAAGTGAAATAGCTTTCCAATTTCTCTATCCAAAATGGCTGCATCACAAGACAATTATGCAAAAGGTGTTTAATTTGAAAATGTTTCTCTTCTCTTTGTTTGGAAGCATCCTCAGCCGCACACCAGCTGTGGCGGAGCCATTTGAAGAAGTTTATAGCCCTGTAATGGACTGGTTTAGTGCCTGTTGCTGGAAGGGGTTATTCAGTGAGCGATTATCTTCGACAGCCGTGCTGTTCTGTGCCAGGGTCTGGCTCCCTGCCGGCATCCCAGCCACAGGCGTGGCGGGAAAGGGAACGCAGCTGCAGTGGCATTTCCAGTGCTCGGTTCTGCTGTGGTGCTCCCTGAAGCTGGAGGACCAGGAGGTTTGAGATTCCCCCTGTATCCTGCCGTTGGGGAGGTGACCAGATAGCACTGGCAAGGTATTGGAATGGAAGGTGTGTATCCTATCCCTGCTTTGCGTCTGGACCCAGACTGAACGCCTATGGATATCTGAAAGGACCAGTAATGCCAACTGCAGTCTCAAACCTAAACCTCTGCCCTGCAGAACTCCTTCCCCCTGAAAATCCTATCTCAGTACCTCCTTTAGTCCCAGAGAAAGGACCTCATTCCTATCCTTTCTCCTTTGCCTCACTCCAAAATAGTGTTCCCTATGCACTGGGGGTGTGTTTTCGCAGAGAGTTCCCTTGCTTTCTGCCACTCTTGGGCCTGTTCCTGCTCCCTGCTGCTTGTTTGGAGCAGAATTTATTGCAATATCAATAATGTGACTTGTATACAAGGTCTAGCACTGCCACATGCAAGCGCTCTGTAAATCATCAGCATTGGCACCCTGGTAATTGCCCTGTAAACTGAAAGGAATTATTTTGCTGTCCGCAGCAATGAAACTTTCCCTTCTACCTGTGCAAATGGGTGCTGCTGACACATACACTAATCACACTTTGGCTCCTACACGTGCTTGTACCTCCCGCTCTCTCTCTCATGCTCCCTCTCACACACAAACACACGGCATCTACTTGACCCACAGGCGCTGCCATGGGCACACAGAGCTCACTGCTGCTTTTACCCAACTGATAAGGGGTAGGATGAATGAAAATAGCCTCGAGTTGTGCCAGGGGAATGGGTATTAGGAAAAAATTGCTTTGTTGAAAGAGTGGTGAAGCACTGGCAGAGGCTGCCCAGGGCAGTGGTGGAGTCTCCATCCCTGGAGGGGTTCAAAAACATTGTAGATGTGGCACTTCAGGACATGGTTTAGTAGGCAAGGCGATGTTAGACTGACGCTTGGTCTGGATGATCTTAGATGTCTTTGCATGCTTTAGTGACTCTGCTATTCTACCCACACACATTTGCACCCTGACATACGTAGCCTTGTAGGTGTTACTGAAACACGCACTCACCTTTCCAATCCATTTGCTCCTGCCTAGATGCCATCACATAACCCAGAGCTTTTACCCTACAAGAGCTCAAAGGCAAGCCCGTCACACCAATGTCTTCTTCTGTGCCTTTATTGTTCACTGCCACTCTCCTTGCATGTTTCTGTGCTGTCAGCTTCATAGTCTTCCCCATAGTTTGCAAGACACACACATTCATTTGTAGCTTCTGACACTGAGCCCATTGTTGCTCTTTCCTGCAGGCACCCTGTCCTCGCAGACACACCCCAGCCTCTCCCCTCCGCCTGGTCCCGTGCCCGCACACCTCTCTAGATCCCTCCTGGCACCTCTCCCGCTTCCCCTTTCCTTGTGCTTCGCCATCTCTAATCACTTTGTGACTCCCATTCTCGAGCTGTGAAATTGTCAACCGCAGGCAGTGGCTTTCATGCCGCCTTGTGATGAATCGAGTTTAGCCCAAATTACGAGGTTTTGCACAATTCATTTAAAGCTGAATGCACCCGCCCCGTTTTCCTGCAGAAGCCATTCCCTTCAGCTCTCATCTTCTTCACTACGCTCCCTACTCAAATCTCCAGATGAAGAGCCAGCAGAACAAGAATATCGTGCCTTTCTCTTGTGTCTTCTGCTCTAAAGGGTCTCAGAACCACACGTGCAACAGAGCAGCTCCCTATGGATGCATCCCAAAGTGTGTGTGTGTGTGGGGGGGCTGTTTCAAACTGGGGTTGGCAGAGACCCAGTGAAGATGAAGAGAGTGCTTCCTTCTGTATCCCCCAACTAATCCATCTCTCAGGCAATGGACCGTGCGGGTCTACCTTGCCTTGGTCATCCCTTAGGATGCTCCTGGAGTGAGGTGAGTGGGCTGAGCAGATCGTGCTACTTTGGGGAACCCCCATTGCATGGAGGTGTCTGTGCAAGTGCTGCCCCAGCAGGACACTCCTCAGCATCTCCTTTGCAGGGAAGCGCATGCATGACACGAACGGGAGGCTTCCACAAGGCTTCAGGGGTGAAAAAAGTGGCCCCTGTGAGTGGTTCTACAGGGAGGAAGGCAAAAGCTTTCTCCCTTCAGAGCAAGGGGATGCACAGCCGGCCCTGGCTGCAGCAGCACACTCTGCCTGTGCTATCTGGGAGGAATCCAGTAAAACCGGCACTCCTTGGCAGCTAAGAGACACCCTCCGTCCCTTCGCCAGTCATGAACTTGAATAGCCTGTTGCCTGCCCAAAGGAGACAGCGATTTAGCAAGAAACGGGAGCAAGCCTCATCTTGTTGCTGGGACAAAAATCTAAAGCTTGGTGGGTGTGTGCGATGGGGGAGCCTGACGCCGCCTCCAAGGACTGCCAGACGAGCTACCAGAGGAGAGGACCAGCTCCCAGCTGTGCTAGACCCGTGCCAACAGCAGGCAGAGCTCTGGGGCAGCAGCAGCTGTCACCCAGACGCCGCATCCCTACGGCACGGGGAGTTTCTTCATGGATCAAAAGAAACGAGGGCTCCATAGTCCATCACCTCTTGGCTAAAGCCATGGATAAGGAGCAGTGAGTGCCAAGCATGGGACATAGAAATGCATCTTCCCAGACCAGGATTGAGAGCAGCAAACTCTGTTTCCATGGTTACAGAGCAGCTACCCATCAGGCCTCATCTCACATCACTAACTCTGCCACTTAATTAACTGACTGCTCGTTATTTCTCAAAATGAGCTCCTCCATCCTCCTGCTTGCCTGAAATTCGTCTCTCAGATGCTCTCCACAGCGCAGCCCGTCTGGCTCTAGCATCCTGCATTTCATTTAAAACTCATCTACTGCTCAGCAAGGATTAGAAAGAGCTGGAGACAAGTGCGAGGGCTGAGGGAAGGCTCCAAAGGGAAGTTTTTTCTTTAAGGGCATCAGCCACGTTTCAGCTAGGATGAAGTAAATGGGATCATATCAACACAGTTCAGCGCAGAACTCTGTCTTTTTATTCCCAATGCCATCAGCATCCGTCTCACTGCAGACTTCTGCTAGTTAAAGGTCACTGGGCCCTGTCCTCCTATTATCTGCACAGGAATATGCATTAAAGGGTCACACCAGGATGAACTGGAGGAAGGCTTATAATTAGTTATGTTCATAAAACGCTGCTCTACTGTGGACTGATATTTATGCTGCTTCCTCAAACAAATGGATTCACATTGCTGACAGCCAGAAGCACCAGGTTTAGCGTGTCATGCTCTGAACCACCCTGTGGTGAGGAAGAGTTGGAGAGAGACCTGCAGCATTGACATGGGGATCCTGCATCCCCATGGAGGATGGAGGGGAGCAGCCCCATGCCACAGGGTGTGTGGGGGGAAAGGATATTGTCCAGGACCTGGTAGGAGGAAGGTTTCCTGTTTCCCCATCAAGGGAGGGCTCTAATCCTATCTGTTTTCTATTTCCTATGCTTTTACCCTTTGAATCTAACAAGCCTCAGCCCTTGAAAACCAACCTTTCCCGCATGGCTGCTAACATCTCTCCGTGGCCCTTAATCTCTGCTGCTGCTGCCTCACATTAGCATCTCCCTGTCTGAGGCTGAACAAATCCACACAAAAAAAAAAGGGGGGAGGCTTATAGAACTTGTTGTCAATTGAGAGTCAAACACTGCCACGCTCTGCCCTGCAGATAATTGCTTTGTGAAGCTCTGGCTGCAGCACACGCTGCTCTTTGAGAGCGGCTTCGTTGGGCTGCAAACTCTATCAGGGGCTCAGTTGCAGGAGGTGAAGAGAGACTGGGGCGAGATAGGGGGCTGGAAGGCTTAGCTGTGGGTAAAGACGAGGCTGCCCCAGGCTGTCACAGTCCTATGATGAGGATTGGGAATATGCAGGGTGTTTTGCTAAGGAATAACCCACAAAAGAACAGCTTTAGGACCTGTGGAAACCAAGGGCAAAAAAGGCAAGCGCCGAATTAGTCAGTGGTGTTTGAGAAGTGGGCTGAGATCAGAGTGGGGAGGTTGCCTTCCTCCAGGACGCGGTGGTCCTGGGCTGTGAAGGCTGCTTGTTCACCCCCGTGGGTGGTGGTGGGCTTTTGTGTTTCAGGTGAGAGGTGCTATGTGAGAGGCGGTGAGGCTGAGGCTGGGCAGCACTATCAGCACCCTGACCTCCTTACCAGTTTGTCGGTGTAGGGAGAGGGTTCAGTGGCTGCCATGTCGTAGTACGGAGTCTGCAAAGGGAGCTTCTGGATTTCCTCCTCGTGTTTCATGTTGTCGAGGTGAACCACCTGTAATAGAAGAGCGAGAAGAGGGATGAGGAGAGGAAGTATCAAAGAAGCCATGGGCTTCATTGGTTTTTTTTAAACTCAGTTTTCCATAATTTAGGCACTGTGGATGCTGCTGGGAATGTGTTCCTTGCCAGAGGAAGGAACAGGCGGCTGGGCTGGGCAGGCGTACCTGGATGTCTTCTGCAGTCAGGTGGCTTTTCATCTCCTGTTTCCTCTTGGGTGGAGGGGCAGGTTTGTGGGATGGAGGCAAATCAATTCTGCAGATACAAGAAGGGGTTGCTGATTGGAGAGCAAGAGACGGGGGGGCTGCTTGCTTTGATGTGCCGTAACGAGCAAGACCCTGCATGCGCCAAAGATTTGATTGTGTCTGTCGCTGAACTGCTGATATAATCCTATAGATCGTTCTCAGTACCCCCTCCTAGTCCTCTTTCTCACCCCAATTAGAATTTTTAATAGAAGTAAACTCCCTCCTAGCTTTCTGTTCCCAATTCCAAGCAAATCTCCATGTCGGATTGCGGTCCCCGAGGGTGTGGCTGGGATACCTATCTTCAGGCACTGCTCTGGAATGGCTCCAATCACCCCTGGTTGGAGGTTTATTTTCTGGCTGTAGGGTACCAGAAGGTGTCTGGCAGTGGTCATTGCAAATCAACAAGCTAATGTCATCCCTGGGTTGGGAGCTTGCCTGGGATGGTAGCCCCTGACACAGGTTTCCAAGTAGGATTTGACTCCTCCTCGTAGACGCGCTATGCCATGCAGGGATATTTTTCCCTGACCCCCAGTCAGGGGATCAGCTTTTGCCCCCCAAGCATAAGGATTGGCAGCTGTTATAATCTCAGCCTAGAGGCTGTTTCTGCACATTCTGTTCATGTGCACAGATGTGTCTAATCCTTTTACAAAACTTATTAAAACTCTGATCCGCTAATTAGCTGCCTCACCCTCCCTTCTCTCTGTACGAACTTCACGAGAGATACACTCCTTTCCTTGGGAACCCAGTTGACTCCAGCGGGTACTGGTGAGGAGGTGGGCAAAATGAGTTCCCGAGCTCTGCAGAACATTCACTTTATGGCTCTAAAGAAAAGAAACACTGTTTACTTTGGGAGCCTTTGGAGTAGACTCGACAATAAAGGCAGCGCCTCCTCAGACTGGGGCACCATTGTGTTGCTGTTCTCAGCTAAAGTGGCTCTTCCCTGTGCCTGGTGGAGGGCCATTGTGGGAAGTGGATTGTCTGAATGCATCTCTATCCAGGGCTGCTGTTGATGCAATTTCACCTCCTCGTGGTGCTATTTTTGTTGTTGTTGTTTGTGTGCCTGACTTTCTGTCTCTCCTCCTGCTTTCCCCCCAGTTCACATCCCTTCCTCTCTTCTATCCTCCGATGCCCTCTCTCAAATGGGATTAAATGGAGCACAAAATGTGGCGCCAAGATGTTACAACAACGAGGTGGGGGCTGTGGAAGATAAAAACGAGCTCTAGCCTTTGGGCTTTCTGTGCCTCCCTTATGAGGTGAGAAGGGAGAGCGCGGGTGCTCTTGTGAAAAGGCAGTGACAAGACAGAGCTCTTTGGGAAGAGGCCAGGATGAGCATTTCTGAGGGCTCTGTTCATGCTGCGTAACCTGAACTCCACACCACAAATTCCCTGCCTGGGATCTGTTCTGCACAGTGCAGGGCAGAGCAAAGCAAGGAGAATCATAGAGTGGTTTGAGTTGGCAGAGACCTCAAAGCCCACCCAGTCCCACCCCCTGCCATGGGCAGGGACACCTCCCACTGGATCAGGGGCTCCGAGCCCCATCCAACCTGGCCTGGAACCCCTCCAGGGATGGGGCAGCCACCACTGCTCTGGGCACCCTGGACCAGGGCCTCCCCACCCTCATTGTGAAGAATTTCCTTCTAATGTCTAGTCTAAACCTTCCCCTCTCCAATTTAAAGCCATTCCCCCTCATCCTATCGCTACGTGCTTTTCTAAACATTCCCTCCTCAGCTTTCCTGGAGCCTCTATCAGGGACTGGAAGGTCACTATAAGGTCTCCTCAGAGCCTTCTCTTCTCCAGGCTGAACAACCCCAACTCTTTCAGCCTGTCCTTTATATAGGAGGTGCTCCAGCACCTCTCAAAGAGGAGCCCCTGGAACATTCCCTCACCCTACTCTTGTATTGCCAGCATTCGGGTCTTCAGGCTGGTACCATATGTACAAAACTGGAATGCCGAGTGGATGTGAACCCATTCTGGACTCTTTAGGATACATTCAGAGGTGCTCAGGGTCCAGAGACCCCTCTCTGATGACACTGTGATTCAGTCTAATTCAGGAACCTGAAGCTATTGCTCTGGAACAGGAAGAATGGGATTCTTTCCTTGCCCTGGAGGTGAGAGTGGTGCTGAGCAGCTTTACCACGACCAAGGATGTGCTACAGTAAAAGCAGCATCTGGCTGAACATCATGTGCTTCAAGTTCCACTTAAGGCTTGTGATAGGAGTTCAAAAATAGGAGAAAGCACTAGGGGCCCGTGGAAGGGCAGCGAGTCAGAGGAGTGAGCCAAAGGGTGGCAGACAGGAAGAAATTACAGTAAAGATGTTTTTCCACCAGGCTTTTTTTGTGTGTGCAGATAGCAGAAGGGCCGGTGGTGCTCTCCCATCCCGCAGTAGCCGTACCATCCGTGTGTTGTACCTCTGCCCTCCTGGGGCTACTTACAGGTCATTGTCCGTTTCGGTGCGGTTCTTCTGCTGCCGCCTGTAGACAATAATTACGGTGACAACCACACCGATGATGAGAGCCGCGGCGATGGCTCCACCCACGATCCCAATAATGCCTCCTGGGGCACCCTGAGGTAACGGCTTATCTGCAACACATGGGAAGCACAGGAGAGAGGAGAGCATCAGACAACACAACCTGTGAGCGGCAAGGACCAGCAGAACCAGGGACTCCGGAAGCAGAGACTCCAACGTGGTCTGAAACTGTCTGAGATGGCTGTATGCAGGCAGCTTCATGGGGTGAGACAGATCAGACTGAAAGGTAGTAGTCAAAGCTCCAGAGGAACAGAAATCTGTGGCTACAACGCAGCCCACTGTGTCTCCAAGATAACGGCTTCCTCAACCTATTCTGCAATCTCCCCTTAAATCAGGTGGTTATTCCTGGATCCATTCTTGTTTCTTTGTTCTGCCCTCAAAGAAAGAAAGGTTTGGGGGATATAAGTGCTCATGTGGATCTTCTACTTGATATTATTTAACTCCCTTGAAGGCCTTCTGCAGGGCTTTGTCACAGTCTCTTCACTGGATTCCTGAATTTGAAGAACTTTGCTATTCAGGTTGACCTTAGGAAAGCTAAGAACCAACGCTCAGCTTATTGAGGTGGAGCAGAAGTAGGTGCACCCTTAAACCTTACAAAAAATCATTTGAGTGTGGGGTTTAGGGGTGAGGGGGAGATATATTGTCTTGCGTTTCGCCTCCTGTTTGCCCCATGGCTGGAGAGCTCTGTGACTTGGGCCAGTTCCTCTGGGACCAACGTGGACCTCATTCAAAGGCAACTTATCCCATGGGCCCGATGGGAAAGCACTTTGAAATGTACGATAAAAGGATTTAATTTGCTCTACCTTCCAACCTAATTAAACTTGAAAACTAGCTAATTGGTACTTTGTACTTACAGCTCTGGCAGTGATGAAAGAAGGAGATAATTGGAATGGAGGAAGAAGGAGGAGGAGGAGAAGGAAAAGAAATTCAGGGGAGGGGAGCGAGACAGGGATGAGGGAACAAGGTGCTTTGTAGAAGTTGTCTGTCACACCTCATTTTTGCACTTTTCTTAATGGACTGGGTACTGGCTGCTCTTAGAGACCATGTTCTGGAATCTATGGACCTTATTCTCCAACAATTATGGCTTTGGGTATCATAGTGGTAACGAGCATCTCCATTTAACAACCCATTCCCAAGGCCTCAAAACTATACACACTTTACACGTGTGCATGGTTATAAAATCACGAAATCCTAGAATGGTTTGGGTGGGAAGGGACCTCAAACCCATCCAGTCCCACCCCCTGCCATGGGCAGGGACACCTCCCACTGGATCAGGGGCTCCAAGCCCCATCCAACCTGGCCTGGAGCACCTCCAGGGATGGGGCAGCCACCACTGCTCTGGGCAACCTGGGCCAGGGCCTCCCCACCCTCACAGCAAAACAGTTCTGCCTAAGATCTCATCTCAGTTTCCCCTCTTTCAGCTGAAAACATTTACCCCTTCACCTATCCCTGCCCTCCCTGATCCAGAGCTCCTCCCCAGCTTTCCTGGAGCCCCTTTCCATACTGGAAGCTGCTCTTAGGTCTCCTCACAGCCTTCTCTTCTCCAGGCTGAACAACCCCAACTCTCTCAGCCTGTCCCCGTATGGGAGTATGCACACAATCCCAAACCACGAAGCACAATATGTACATGACCTTTCAAGGTGAAAATCTGCCACTTACTCCCACCTCACATCCATGGATTCAGCGCTCTTTTAGCCTAAAGGCTGTGCTCCATGGAATCCCGGGGACCAGGTACAATTGCAGAGCTGACTGTGCTGAATCGTTGCCAACTGCCTATTCCCAGTTCTCGCCTCACAGCCAGCTTCCTTCACCTTTCAGATTTGCTGCTGTCATCCAGGAGTGAGCTGAGATATAGAAACGTTTCCCAAGGAAATCCCCTCTCTGGTCAATACCAACAAATTGCACAGCTGAGAACTTGGCATGTTTACACTTGAAGGCTCAGCACTGTGCTGAGACATTCCTACCAGGGAAGAATGTGCTCCGGGAATTGCCTTGACGCTGATTCCCCCCAACACTTTCCTGAAGAATTCCATGCAAGCCTATTTGTCCCTCGCTTCACAAGGCCACCCCAGAGCACCGGTCAGCATCCCACATTCCCCTGCTCCTTAGTTAGGAGCGTGGAGATGTGCGTCTTCCAGCCGCAGGATGCTGTAGTCATCAGAACGTGAGGCTCTGCTCACCGCTGTCCTCGGCAGCGTTGCAGTCACTGATCTTTCTCTTCCCTTCTCCATAAGCCGCGTTATCTTGTAAATAATACCTCTGCCTCGAGACAGCTCACTTACAGCCGTGCTCGGGCAGAGAGCTGACACGGTGCCATCCAAATCCCCCGACAGTATTTGAGATCATGGCAGCGATGGTGACTGTAAAGAATCTTCCAGTCCCTTTGGCAGGAGCATTTCCATGATGAATTGGGCCCCAACGGCTCTCTGGAGATGGATGGCAGGTAGCGAGCAGAGGACATTGTCCTCCTGCTGCTGCTGTGAATCAGTAGGTGTGTGTATGCGGGGTCGGGGGGGGGGGGGGCAGGGGATGGAAGGAGAAAGAGAAACGGAGATAAAGCAATAAAGCTAAAGTCTTCAGGAACCCATCAGGGCTGTGTAGCAGCAGAGAGGGGCTGGGAAAAGCTAAAGAGGGGGAAACAGCTGTCAGTTTGTAAGAGAGAGATGGATAAATATAGAGCACTGGGTAAAAGCAGGGGATGAGACATGCAGAGGTTTGGGGTGTCTATCTGAGTGCTAGCTTCTTGCCAGGCTCTCAAGAACATCCTGGTGTTGGTACCCATCCCAGCTGCCTAAGATGGGGCCGTGGGGCAATGCAGATCCTCCACACAATGGCAAGTGCCAAACAACGACCAAATCCTGTGACAACAAGCGCTGCCCCTGCAGAGCTCTTTCCTGAGGACGGGCTGCTTTCTGCAGAAGTGTTGATGACATCTTTGCAGGAGGCCTGCTAGGAAGCAGTGAAAGGCAATAGGGATCATTGCTGATAGTAAGAGGAAACACTGGGAGACAAGGAGCATAAACGAGAGTAAAAAGGTCCCCCATCCCCTCGATGTTTTTTAAACCTTCTTTCATGGAACTATAGAATGTCCTGAGTTGGAAGGGACCCACAGGGATCATCGAGTCCAACTCCTGTCCCTGCACAGGACACCCCCAACATCCACACCACGGGTCTGACGGTGTTGGACGGATGCTTCTGGAATATTGTCAGGCTTGGTGCTGTGACTGTTTGCCTGGGAGCCATCCCAGTGGTGCACCACCCTCTGGGAGAAGAACCTTCTCTTAATGTCCATCCTCAGCCTCCACTGGCATCATCCAGCCAGTCCCTCAGGTCCTGTCGCTTGTTACCAGAGAGAAGAGCTCAGCACCTGCTCCTCCTCCTCTTGTGAAGAAGCTGCAGAGCTCAATAAGGTCTACCCTCAGCCTTCTCCAGGCTGAAAACCAAGTGACTTCAGCCTCACCTTCATCCCCAGCTGTTTATTTCCTCAGTTTCCCCTTCCTGGAGCAGAGCTGTGGCCAGCACTGTTTCGGGGGCTCCCTGAAACCCAGCCCATTTCCTTCCCTCCTCTCCACGCGTTGCCGCTCTGACAGGTGAAGTTAGAGGCACCAACAGGGCTTTTCTGGAGGGCAGCTGCAAGAAGTTGTAAGTCAAAGAAAAGGGCACGGAGGAAGCCTCAGGAGGAGATGATAAGAACTGGCACATGTGGATTCAGTTACGTTGACAGGGCTTTTGGGCAGCCCTGGGAAGATTTTTTTCCAAGGCTTGTGAAACAGGAGCAGAATAAATTGGCAGGACAGCTCAGGGGCCTCCAGACTGGAGTGGGAAGAGGCTTTGCCAATTAAGAATGCAAAACCCCTTGCTCTGTGTCACGCTCGAATAATTTAAAACTCTCCAAAAAAAAGTTGGTGTGAAGCAGTTGGCAGTGAGGCAGGTACCAGGGAACCCAAAGGGGCTGAGCAAACAGCTCAGCCTTATCTGGATGTCTAAGGGCTGCTGGGAACTCCTCGTTCCTGCTGGAAACAGAATTAATTCACAGTATTACAATTAAGGAGAAAAGAAGGACACCCCACCCCCAGCCTTTTTTGGTGCAGTTTTGTTCATTACTTGGTTCTTCCATGGCTCTTTTGGAGATGGAAGCAACACAGGAAGGGAAGAAAAGTGGTTATCTACACATAAAGCATCCCTCCTGATCACCTAATGATGTGTGTATCTGGGTTTCCAAAAGTAACCACTAACAGGTGAAGATCTTTCTACCAATTGCCCCAATTAAAACATTTTGGGAAGTGCTGACACACAGTTCAGCAGTCCCAGTGCTCAGATAAACCATATCCAGCAGTTCAATGCTGTCAGTTGCTCACACCTCCCGAACAAGGGAAGAGCATCCGCTAGACAAGAACGTCCATCCGAGAGATGCATCAAGCGCAGCGCGTGATTGATGCATAGTTTCATAGCACCAGTTATGAAAGAACCCCTTGTCCAAAGGGCTGCAGGGCTGATGACTCCGTCTGTGCGGACAGGGACAGAGCTGTGGCTCAGATTTACTGCCTCATCCGTGCAAACAGCCATGGTGGCATTTCAAAGCGTGGAGGGGAACGGACGGAGCTGTCTACACACAAGAGAAACAGTGCAGCTCCAGAGCACAATGGTCAATAATAACAGAGGAACAATGAATGCTTTGCAGAACCAGCTGGCAGAAGAGCAAGAGAGACATTCCCAAAGAAAACCTGACGTGAAGCAAAGATGGATACGGTGGGAAGCTTCCAGAGAAGGGTATGGCAGAGCAGAGGGAATGACTCCCTCTTGGTGTGGGCAAAGTGAGTGGAGGACTTTGTGAAGGGAAAAAGAGGCAGCATCTGTCCCGCTTTGGGAATTAAAGTCTCTTCCTTTAAAGCTACTCGTGGGCCTGGGACGTTTGCATCGTGTAGCAACCGGGCTGTTCTTGGGATCGAGACTTGAGAGCGGGCTGTTTGATCCCCACCAGGGTCCCTGCCCGTCTGGGGTACGTAAGGCTGGGGTACACGCGCACAGCGGCAGCCGGAGCAGATCTGTGCAACAGGGTCCCACACAAATTGGACGGCCAGCTGTGGGGTGGGGCAGGGGTGCTGGCAGGCAGGCAGGAAGGAAGGCTTGATTTGGATTAAAGGTCTGGGTCTCACACCACTACTGTCTTTCTAACCTGTCTGCCACGTATTGAGCTGCCCCAGGGTGAGACTGAGCCCCACCTTCTTGCTGACCTGCATCCCCCAGGGAAATATGGAAGTTCAGTCAGTCCCTGGGCCCGGTTTCCTGCAGCTCTGAGTGAAGTGAGTTTGCTCAAGGAGAGCTGCACGCTCTTCTCTTAAGTCTGCCTCCTCCTGACTTCAAGCTGATCCCTCAGTGCTTTGCAAAAACCCCACCATAACAACACACAACCACCTTGATGAGCTGTTTGCTCGGAGATCTGCCTGCATCTGTAGCCGACTGCAAAGTAGGGTTCTCTTTCCATTTATCACCTCCCCACACAACCCAAATCCCCATCTATTTCATGGCTGGCTAGCCAAGGTACTCAGCAGTGTGCTGCCTTGCTCTCAGGCACGTTGCAAATCAGTGGGAAGGAATCGTGATTCTTCTCCTCTCTTTCTGCTTGCAGCTTTGAAGCTCTTCTTGCTGCCAGCCTCAGCGGAGCTAAAGCTACCTCGGTGCTCGATTGCATCCCTGTTCGCAGGCGTGTACAGCCTGCATGTCTAAGGCAGTCTGTCTTGTGCAGTGCCAGCTCAAAGTGTCCTGGATTGCCACCCTGATCCGGTGGAAGGAATCGGCACTTGCTGGACTCTCCCTGCCTGTTGAAACTTCGAGCAAGACAACGAACCCAGACGATGCATATTTATAATACACCCCACCTGACACATTCCAGGGAGCCTGAGACACGGTGAGTTCACAGAGCTAAATTAAACGGAGTTGAAAAGCTTGGCAGAACAAATACATCCCCAGTTTGGTTTTAAAGACAAGAGCAGGATTGGCTAATTTGAGACACGCTCGATAGCATACACACCCCCAGGCACAAGCTGGTTCGGAGCCTCCTGACGCTTTGTGTTTACAAGGGGTTAACGGAATGCTGTTCCTGGGAGAGATGAGCTGTTGAGCTGGCAGAGCTGCTGGGCCAAAGGGTAGGATAAACTGCGAGTCCCTGGGGATTTTAAAGGGATCTTTGGTCGGAGGGAGGAGAGGTGGGGTGGGTCTCTCTGGGGGCACTTCCCTTCACTGTGTACTAAGTGAATCCCTTTCAGGGACAACTGAGCATCCAGAGGATAAAAGGGATTAAGAAGGGTAAAACTGCTGCTTGGAAAGCTGAGCCAGTGGCACTGGACCATTACTGTGTGAGGCTGAAGTGCCATCCTGCTCCTTGTTTCCATCACTCATCACATCTGGGCCCAGAATCTTTCTGCCCGTTCCTTTTGTCCTGACCTGAATTGGAGGACAGAAGGGGAATGAAACCCCTCCGTCTCCTCCCACCTCTGCCCAGCTCAGACCTCGCTCCAGCTCAGCTCTCTGCCCAACTGCAAGTGGAGGTAACCAGGCTGCAAGAAACGTTTGTGAAAGCACTTCACAATGAGGGGAATCTGTCACTGAGCAAACACAAATCAATGTTAAATGGTCAATTTGCAGCACCACTTAACCTCTGCAGTACCCAGAACAGGCTCTGGTACCAAGTGCTGTTCATCCAGTGACATATGGTGAGAGAAAGAGTGGGAGTTGGACCTCAGCATGGGGCAGAGGAGCAATTTGGATAGCAGAGGTGGCTGGCAGGGTTGTCTGAGCAGGAGAGCCTCTGAGCTTCACTCGGTGACAAAAGCATAGCAAAAGCAGAGTGGATCCAGCAGCCCTGCCCATCCCTGCCTCCCAGAGACTCCTCCAGCTACAGAAAGAGCTCAGGACCTCTCTTACTACCAAGACAAGGTACTCCTGGGTTTGTGCCACCTCAGGAGCTGGAGGTGCAGCCAGCCAAACAAAGGTTAAACGCCAAACTGAAGGCAGAGCTGCTCTTCTGCCTCTCTGCCCTGATATAAGTCAGAAGGAATCTGAGAAGCCTTCACAGCCTCTCCTGCCAGGCTGCTTGTTGATGTAATTCTCATTTACACAATTAAGCACCACACAGGCAAGTGCCAAGCCGTGGCTGCGAGCCTGACGCTGCCTCCGCGCGAGGCACCAGCCTCATCCCCTTGGAAATCTCCCCCTGCACAGGCTGGGGACGCAGCATCCCAGCGCCCGTGGGGTGGCTCCCCTTGCTCCTGCCCTTCCCTGCACCCTGGCACGGCTGCCCCATCCCTGGAGGGGTTCCAGGCCAGATTGGATGGGTTTTTAAGCAACCAGATCCAGTGGGAGGTGTCCCTGCCCATGGCAGGGGGTTGGAACTGGATGGTCTTTAAGGTCCCTTCCAGGCTCACCTGGATCTGGTCTGAGCAAACGGGTGTTGGCAGGAGCTCCATTCTATTGTGCCTTCTGAGCGGGGCCAAAAGCCAGCGGCACCAAGGGTGGTTAAACAAGCAAATGCTCCTGACCGCTCTCTGCATTGTCCTTCCTCTGCCTCCCACAAGTGAGGATCCCTCGCTGCCAAGCGCCTCTATGGGTAGTCTGATAACTCCCCTCTCTAATCCTTCTCTGCCAAAGACCAGGCTGGGTGTCCCCTGAGTGCGTGGGGTGCTCGGGTATCCCACTGCCCGAGTGCTAATCACAACATCCAATACGATCCCTGCCCGCTTTGCTTTCCTCTGTCATAGTTACCGGCCCAACTGGTGCTTAAAGACTTTGCAAACCACTTGTGTGTCTCTGATGAGGTTTTGGGCAGAGGCAGCCCTTGGTGGGTGCCTGCTTTGAAGAGCGTGCCCAGCTGCAAGTGGACACATGGATATGCTTGATGTTAGTGGAGATTTCACACACATTCCAGTAAAGACAATTGCTTTGCCATTCACCAAGGGTGGAAGCGTCTCGGCTCTCTCAAATCCTGACCGGCTTTCCCCCTTGCCTCTCCTGCAGGGGAAGCAGCAGAGCCATCCTTGGTTAAGCAGCATCTGGTTAAGTAGCTGCTGGCTGCAAAAGCATGTCTGGAATGTGGCTTTAACCCCTGGTGACCTTCCCTTGCGATGCTTCCCAGTGGCCACTAACGAGGATGGGGTTTGGATAGCAGCAGTAGGAGCAGTGTGTTAACCCCATGGGATCCAGCAGGGGTTGAGGACTGACTTCTGCAGAGGAGCTGCTGTCGTAGGTGATGCCCTGCAGATGCCTCTTACTGGGCTGGTTTTTCTTCCACTCCTGGAGCAAAGCTGTTGCTCCAAAGTTGTTAAACCTGGAAACATCTTTTGAGAGCTCAGGAAGGAAACCTTTTCTCTGCATGAAATGACAGAGCGTAGTGAAGTCATTGCTGCGCTGTTCAGGGGGTGCAAGAGCAAGCATTTGCAGCAGCATCCACCTGTAGGCACTGAGCCCCTCGGTGCACACCTATCCTACAGCCTCATGCTTTCTTCTCAGCCAAGAACTCCTCAGTGCATTAACTCCAGCTTCTGGGATGTCCCGGCCTGTCCATGCCGCTCAGTGGCTCTGGCAAAGAGGAGCCAGACATGACCTTGTTGTCCCCAACCCACTCACCCAGCCCCACCCCAGCTGGCCAACTCCAGACCCTGCTGCCTTCCCAGAGCCAGGGCTTCCCCAGCTCCGTGCAAAAGTATGGAGAGTGCCCTGTCCTGTTTTGGGGGAGAAGATGGGCGCTGGAGAAGATGGGAAATGTTATTTGACATTTCTTCTGCCTCCCAGCCCCTAATTTTAGTTCTGCTTCATTTCCTTGCAGCTCAGCAGTGTAATGAACAATCAAATCCCTTTAGTAATTTATTTCTTCTGCTGTACAGATTCGAGGAGGTGATGACACTTGAAATTGCTTCTCCTAGAGGGATGAAGGGGCCAGATCCTGAACCCCATTACACCAGAGTGTGCCTCTCTCGGTCTTTGCAGCCTGCTACCGCTGCCCAGAGCACGGCGTGGCCCCAAACCCATGGTTAGCCACAGTACAGCCTTGCGCCCTTGATGAGTCCATTAAGATCACGCGATTACAAGCAGCCACCAGGTGAATTCTGTCAGATAGAAGGTACAGAAACTGCAGCTCAGACTCATCATTTGCGTTAATAGAGTTAATTTGCTCAACAATCTTCAGCAGCACTCCTGAGAACGTTTCACTGCGCTTGGCCAACGTGCCCTGGGTGGAATTTGTCTCCTAAAGCCTCCAGGGTGCTTACGGCACAGCCCAGCTGAATCTTGGATGTCCCCAAAGGAGGAGATCAGCTCCGTGCTTGCAGGTGCACTGCTGGGAGTTGGGTGTGGACGTGGGGTATGTGTGGCAGGGTAGGAAGGAACTGCTCTTTTTCTCTGTTACCGGGACAAAAGTGCACAAAGAGATGTGCAAACAGAAACCTGGATGGGGCTACAGTTCTCTCCACTGATAGCTACAGCAAGGGGGGCTCGAGGCTGCTGTGCTCCTTCACACCCCCCTTCTCTTCTCTCCCACAGTGTGAGACCCGCTGCAGTCCAGACAGAATGACTCTGGGCCCCCTGGAGCAGGGAGGGGGCCATGGGCAACGTGGGCCAACCGATGGGCAAGAATGATGTTGTTGGATACTCATGTGGCTCTGAACTGGGCTCGAGTGCTGCTGCCTCCCCTCCTGCTCCTCACAACCATCTCACGCTGACGAGGGTGAGCTCTGCTTCTGCCAAGCCAGGACGGTCACCGTGCCTGGGGGAGGACACTGCAGCACATCCTTGGCTGCCCCCGTTCAACGCTGCTCCAGGAGAGGGAAAAACCATGCAGGAGGCAACTCAGACTTTATGTTCCCGACCCTTTTCCTGATTTCTCCCTTTGGTTAATGGCAATGAAAGACTCCTAACGCACCTTCCCTCCTAACTTCTCAGACCTCTTTCAAGCCCCGCAGGACAGTCTCTGGGTGTAACCGCCACTATTTAGCCATGTACCGTGGGTACCAGCTCGCACGTGGGGAGCTTCCTTCATCTCCAACGCGGATCAAATGGAAAAGCTGGAAAGAGAGCAATCGGTTGGAATGAAAGAGAAGCTGTGAAGGACGGGCGATTGATACAAAAGCTAGGATTGCCCTGGGGAATACAACAGGAATAAACAAGATCTCTGCAGTGCTCCATAGGCTCTTTACCAGACGGATATGGTCAAGAGGGCAACAGTGATTCAGAAAAGGCAGAAGGTTTGAATAACTATTCATGATCTGTCTCTGGAGACCAACAGACATTTGTTTGTGGCTTCTAAGATGACAAAACAGTTTCCGCACGTTTGAGGATGACAAGACTGAGGAGCTTGCTGGACAACATCTCCTTGGATACTCCACTTATTATAAGCAAAGAGAGAGGTTGAAAGCCTTAGCTGAGATCTCTAACTCACTGCTGTTGGTTTTTGCTATTTGTTGTAACAGTTAAATTCTAGAAGGTTAAAATCTATCAGGCTGGGAGAGAACACAGCGAATTGCTTGAATACTGCAGGGTGATTTGCTGGCACCAAAGAAAAAGCTAACACGGGTTGCAGTTAATAAAGAATTAAAAGGCAGGAATTCAATCGATGCCAGTCTCCGTGGTTGGTGGGGAATGAGTCTTGTCAGTCAAGCACAATGTCATTTTTTTTTGCCTGCTAAACCAGTCGTCTCATCAAAGCGAGTGTAGAGACGGAATGGAGGATAAGATTAATACTGGCTAACTGACAGCTCTCAAAGGAGCTGCCGAGAGGGAATCGCCGTCAGTGGGCACCTTCCCGCGGAGCCTGCAGGGAGGGGTGGTGGGAATGGCGCCGCTCGGTGCTTTCATAGAGACTGTGGGAACAGTGACCACCTCAGTGTTTTGGCAATCCCTGAGTCGGTGGATCTGTAAAGAAGCCCACTAAGAGACTCAGTAATTCTGCCATCGCGATATCCCTGCTGAAGCACCTGTGGTTTTACGAGGAAGAAGACCCAGAGGGAAAGAATGCAGGGAATTCTTCACTACAACTTTTCAGCAAGTCTGTTGAAACTTCACCTTAAAGGATGTTCCTGAACACCTCCCTGGTGAGAAAGAACCTGGTGCCAACCCACAGCGGTGGAACAGGGGAAGAAGCAAAGGCTGGGAGTTGAGTACAGAGTCCCAGCGGAGCTGATCCGTCACAAGGTCGTGCTGTAACTCACTACAAGCCATCCCCATCTCTAAATCTCTTTCTCCACCCTCTAATCCCCTGCTTCGTGTCAGCCTTTTTGGCTCAGAAGTCAGCTGAATGCTGAGAGAGGGGATGGGACCTCCTCTCTGACAAGGGAAGGCTGTGGGCCTTAAGGAAAGAGCATCCCGGGGAGAGGAGAGGGGTCCCGCGCCCCTGGGGAGGTGCAGAGCTGTGTCCGCATGTTCCTCTGCGCAGGGACAAACCCCACACATCCTCCTCTTCAGCTCAGATTCTGTTACTCAGGTAACACTTCCAAGGCAGGTCCTCCAAGCAAATTTTTAGGTCAGTTATAATTGGGAAACCTTGCATGGAGCTATAAAACATCCGTTAATATGCTGGAACTATCTAGTTAAATGCCAATTATAAAACCCCATAAGCTCCTCAACTCAAATATATTAATAACATAATTAAACATTTATTGCTTATGCAAATTAAAAGTTAATCGGACATCAACGAAACCCCAGGAAGTGACCATTTAAGTAACTAATTTCTATTTAATTATGATTCCTTCCTATTACAAAGCCCCCATGCCATTATTTCTGGACTGCTCTGCAGTGTTTACTCGAGCCATTCCGACTCAGCCTTCCCACTCCGGTACCCATTGATAATCCCAGACAGCTGCAGCATCCAGATCAGCAGCCGTGGGGCTGGCACAGCTGGCAGCAGCTGGACTGGGTGCCCCTTCTGCATGTTGTTCCTTTTCCTACCTCCCCCTTGGCTGAGCCACAGGAAAGGCGAAGCCAGGGCCAAATGGATTATGCAGGTTCGGGGTGGGTAGAGGAAAGGGTAACCGCTGCAGGGGTGGAAAGGCACCTGCTGGGATGGCAACAGCGAGCATGTGTTTGTGTGCATCGCATAGGCAGAAGTGTGCTCCAGTGAGCCAGGATTTAGATCTCCGGAGTCCACCTCTGTTTTCCCTGTACACCTTCGTTGAAGTTTTTTTCCCATTCTCGGCATCACCTCCCCCAGGGATGAGCATCTTTTGCACGTCGGGGAAATTGAGGACCTCAAGGGATGAACGTTTCCTGACGGGATCAGCTCTTTGGGTGGACAGAACTGTGTGCCAGCAGAAAGCTACTGCTCATTATGATTGTAAAGCGGTAATTGAAAGGGCTGGGAGCTACAGCAGGACAATGAGATGAGGCTGGGAGATGGGAAATGAAGCACTTTGTTCCTCGAGGGATGGAGCCGTTTCCTCCCTGTGCAGCCAGGGCCATAGCGGTGGGCTCCCTCCCTCCAAGCGACAGGCAATCAGTTAAAGCTGACAGGGACGAAGCTGGCAATTTTCTTTTCAGAACTGTGAGATAAACAGGCGGGCAGGAGTTTGAAAGCAACAGGGAGATAAAGGAGACACGGAAACATTCAGGGACCCTCTCTCCATGGGGCTGGCAGATGGATGGAGGGGAGCGCTGGCTTTGTAAAGCCCCAAATATATCAGGAACACAGGTGCTGGGCAGGAAAAAGGTTTTAACAGCCAGGCACTAATGAAAAAGAGAACCCCCCTGCCCTCACAGCTCCTCAAAGGGAGCTCTCTTTGATCTCTTAACATTTGATCCGTATTCATCTCCTGGGATGCAGCCGGCACTGAGCTGCTCCTCCTGAGCTCACCGGCAAATGCAGGGCAGTGTTTCCTGCAAAGGGGCAGAAGGAGCATTTCATACGAACTATTTCCTTCCCCAAATTCCTTCTGGTTCAGACAAAAACCTCTGCCTGTTTCCTACAAGCACCCGGGTTTGTGAAATCCAGGGAGGAGGGAGCATCCCTAACCCACCTTGCGCTGGGCTCAGATGGCGCCACAACATTTGCCTCAGCTGCTGAGGTTAAGGGAGCAATTCCAGTGTCTGGGATCCATAAATTACTACCTTTCAATAACTCAGCCCCTGGCGGGTGAAACAACACTTTTAACCTATATTTTAATCACACATTTATCTCGCTGTGCCCCTGCACGCCCGTGCCTGACTCCCATTCCTGCTAACTAATCGGTAAAATTTTAGGAGTGAAACCCGCGTCCCCCTTTTATTTACAGGCTGATCCTTCTGCAAATACTATACCAGGGAGAGCCTGAGTCTAAACACGTCTTGGAAGGCTGTGAAATGTTTGGAGGAGGAACGAACCAGCCCCCCCTCGCCTTCTGCCAAGCACTGCTGAGGGCATCTGAGGCTCAGCAGCACTCCGCGGTGTCACAGGTCCCCCCGTTGGATTCCATTTGCATAAAGCAATTTCCTCTAACAAATATGTTCATACAAATCAAACTCAAGTTTGCAAATAATCTGAAAGCATGGGAAAAAAAAAAATTAATCAAACATATTTGTTGCTACAAGTAATTCACCCGGCGCTGTTTTAGACTGGCAAGCTTCTCTCCGAGCAATTTTTCTTTTCCCAAGCTCTAGGAGACTTCGTGGCATGTGTGACCCTGAGAGGTCCACCTCGAACTCCAGTACGACTGTCTCTCCCCTCGCAGTGAGTTTTGGATTGAGAGTCACGTATTTCTAGGCTGATGCTCTCTGACCTGACCTGGCTCCTCGAGCTGCCAGCACTTCATAGACAACCTGGATTGACACCTCCCCGTTACACGGGTTTTTCTCTGTCTGTTGGAGCTCTTTGGCTCTTGTACTTCCATTTCTGAGTCTCCCATGAATGTGGATCTTTGGGGGGTGTTCTGCAAAGCATTAATACGGCATAGGAGGGAGGGATGTTCAGGCTGGAGAGGAGAAGGCTCTGGGGAGACCTTAAAGCAGCTTCCAGTGCTGAAAGGGGCTCCAGGGAAGCTGGGGAGGGGCTCTGGATCAGGGAGGGCAGGGAGAGGATGAGAAGGAGTGCTTTTAAGCTGGAAAAGGGAAGATTGCGATGAGATCTTAGGCAGAAATGTTTTGCTGTGAGGGTGGGGAGGCCCTGGCCCAGGGTGCCCAGAGCAGCGGTGGCTGCCCCATCCCTGGAGGGGTTCCAGGCCAGGTTGGATGGGGCTTGGAGCCCCTGATCCAGTGGGAGGTGTCCCTGCCCATGGCAGGGGTGGGACTGGATGGGCTTTGAGGTCCCTTCCAACCCAAACCATTCTATGATTCTATGATCTTCCCAGGTGCCTGTGCCCAGGGACGTGGGCGGATTGCCTGGCAATTCCCTGGTTCCACTGGACTGGATCTCTCACTCACTACAACTCCTACTTAGGCCACGTTCATTTGCATGGGTGGCAAAAGCTTTAACTCCATGGCAGTCGCAGAAGTTGGATGTGATTGTACCAAGAGGGAAACTGGCTCTGTAACCTCATGATGGACATTTCAGCCCCAAAATCTGAGTACACCTCTGAGTTCCAGGGAGGTAAATGGCATAGCGTTGACTCTCGTCTAGACTGGCCGTGCTGCTGGACCACGTTCAGCGGCAGGGATGCAGCCTAGGAGTGAATCCCAGCCTCTTGCTCATCTCCTGCCCTGATCCAGCAGCTCTCCTGGCTCTCTGCTGATCGGCTCTCAAGTTGCTTTTGGGTCCAGCAGCGCTTGCCTGCAGAGATGTGGCTTTGAGCAGAGATCCAAGCCACGCTGCTGTTTATCCACGGGCCGCATGCATTGCTGGCATTCGCCCCCAACGTGTTTCTGTTTTGTTCCAGAGAAACACAATACTCCGTGGCACTGCATGGGAGTCAATTCCTGCTGTGCTGAACTCTCTGCAACCTGAGCTGCTGAGAAGAGGGCCCCATGCAACGGGTTTTATCCATCATCGCTTGACTGTAAGACATGGCCTGGGAAATCAGTGCAGCATTTCCCAAGGGCTCATCCCGGCAGGACCACGGGCAAAGATAGCCCCTCCTATCCTTCTTCCCATCTTAGATCCCCCTCCCTGCTGCTCCCTTTCTTTCCCCCTCCCCAGTCTTGGCGGCTGTGGCTTAGCCAGCTGCTGCGGATCCAGTTCTGTGGGATGCTGCCCTTCTGCATCGCTGTCACGGTCGCTCCTCGGGCTGCTGACCTGAACGGCTGCAGCTGAAAGTAAAGCCCCACTTCCAACATCCGTCATTGCTAAGAGGAGTAAGTGGAAAATGAGAGGAGTAAAACACGTGGACGTGTAGATACAGAGGTCATAACTCCTTTAGCCACGTTGAAGCCTAATAACAAGAGCATTCTTGGCTTTTCTTCCCTTTGCATCTGGAAAAAGCCAAGCCAAGGCTATCGTCAACCCTTTCCAAAGGGAGGCGCCCGGCGGAACGCAGCAGAATGACTGCGAATCGGCTCCGTTAGGGGCACGGGGTTTGGAGGGAGCCCCGCTGCCAAGCAGCACACAATGGGCCGATCACGGAGCCGGGTATCAAAGAGCCTCCCGCTGCTCCGGCGCATGCTCCACGCCCGCTGTGCTGCTGACAGGGAATGAGCAGTCTGCACCAAACCGCTCCTTTCCAGCCTAAGTCTGAACACCTCCCTGTCCAAACAGCTCCTCTCTTCACAATGAAGACCAGTTCAAGCTCAGGTTTGCGTCAGGATCCCTCTCCCTGTGATGGGGAGTGCTGGAGTTTGATTCGAATCAGATCCAGCAGATCCTCCAGGTGCAAAAATCCCTTCCCAAATGCTCCCAAGGCCAGGGGCATTGCGAAATGCCTGTTGATGGCAGCGCAAGGAACACCAAGCACGTTTTCTGCGATCTTTGCTCGCTTTGCCTCTCCTTCCCTTGCAAAAGTCTTGCGGAGTTGTCTGCCTTGATCTTTGGGAACAAGGCTTTCTTTGTAGCCTGTCTTCACAGTCAGGAAGCTGGAAGAAAGGGGAAAGGCAGACTGTTCTCCCCAATGCAGAGCTCTGTGAGGGAGAAGAAGGGATGCGGTTCCATCAGTTTTGCCTCCCAATGGACCCTCAGCATCCCTACAGCATCGGGATGGTTTTGATGCACGATTGCCACGGTAGCCAAGCGTTGCACTGCAGGAACGTCCCAAGGTGCTGACCCGAAGGTTGGCCCAGCCCCGCCTCCCGGCGCTGACGGCAGCTAATTACACACAACTAGAGAAAATGCAAGAAGAGACCAAGCGCGTATTGACATTTTTCCAGTAGCCTGTCCCATCTGCTATAGATAACTGCACCTTAGGAACTTCCTAAGCGAGAGACAATGTCAAAATTTTTAATAGCTTGTGACGGATTTTTCTTCTCAAGGTTTTTCTACACGGTTTTCAGCTCAGGTTAACGTTTGGCATCGATTGATAAGGAAATTCCCTGATTACATCAATAAGGGGAAACGCTCCCCACCTCCTTTTGTCTGTCTTGAATGTGCTGTCCAAGAATTTCACACAATAGCACCGACACCAGTGGCAAAACCAGTCCTTCCCTGCCCACCTTCTCCAGGCCACTCACTGCTTTGGAGATCTCTCAACCCTCAGCCTTTATCTGCAACCACTCCCAAAATGCTGGAAATAGAGCCATAGAATAGTTTGGTTGGAAAAGACCTTTGAAATCGAGTCCAACCCTACCTGTGCACTGTTAAACCAGATCCCTGAGCACCTCATTTGTCTGTCTTTTAAACCCCTCCAGGGATGGGGACTCCACCACCTCCCTGGGCAGCTGTTCCAGTGCCCGAGAACCCTTTTGGTGGGAAGAGACCAAGGCAGCTTGGAAGCAGATGCAGTTTCTGCTCCTGTGCCTCCCCTTACAGCGATCAGTCACCGGTTGCAGAACGACGCGGTCACAGATGCACAAAAAAAAAACCAACAAAGGAGAATGTGTCTTTTTTTAAAATTCTTTATTTATAAAAAAGTACATTTTTTTTTTTCCACAGCTGAGCCACTATTGATTTTTGTACAAGTAAAAGGAAGGGTGATGCAACACCCTGCCCACACAAATCATAACCATGAAAATGCCCCTCCCGGACCCCCAAACCAACAAATTACAAAGGATGGAAAACAAAACAAAACAAACAAACAAACAAAATCATAAAAGTCCATTACATTATTATTATTTTTATTTTTTATTTTTTACAAAAGCACTTACATCACAGATTACAAAAAAAAAAAAAAAAAAAGGTGGGGTTGGGGTTGGGGTTGTTCGTCTGTCTGTAGTCTTTATTCCACAATGATAATTACAGCAAGAGGAAGAAGAAAAAAAAGAGAGATAAAACCACTGGAGTTAAGGAATAGCGTTTTAAAAAAAAAAATGAAAGGCAAAAGAAAAGAAAAATCAGATCCTCAGCGAGAGCCCCTCCACCAATACCAGCGGAGAATCGGACTCCTTATGAGCCTTACATTCACCACAGGTAAATTCCATATGGAAAGTCCTACTGGTCTGAAGAAGAAACTTTCCCCTCTCTGTCCCACGTGGGTCTCCTTCCCTTGCTGGTGGACTGAACCCTCCCCGCCGTCCCCTCGCTCCACCTCGCTGCTCTGCCAGGTCCAGCCCTTGGCTCTCCCTCCCCACTCTGGACCCGCAGCGGAGAAGCTGGAGACTTTCGGAGCGATGGTGATGCCTTCACCCCTTCCTCTGCCCATTGGCTTCCCCGGCCTCTCTCAAGGAGTTACTCAAATTGGCAGCAAAGTTAATGAAATACAAAGGGGAGGGGGCAAAACTGCAGGCAAAGGGGTAAAGTGCTATCGGAAACGCCACGGAATAAAGCACAGGGATCAGTGCAGGGGATGCTGGCAGCGCCTCCTCTCCCACTGCTCAGAACAGCAAACAGACCCGAAAATTTCGGTGCTCAAGCAGGAATGGTTGTGAACAGGGGAGCCTTGTGGTGAAGTTTATTCACCCGCTTCTCCTCTTAGAATAAAATGGTCCTGGACACCCTCGCCAGTCCCACCTCTGAGCTTTGTGCAGCCCCCAGGCGTGGCACAGCCACCCTCGCTGCACCGAGCGCTCCCCCTCCACTCTTCGGGCATGACCACCGCCTGAAACTCCCCAAACTGTAGAATGATAAAAAGATATGGATTGGAAGGGATCTTAAAGCCCATCCAGTTCCACCCTCATCTGCCACGGGCAGAGACACCTCCCACTGGATCAGGCTGCCGAAAGCCTCATCCAGCCTGGCCTGGAACCCCTGCAGGGATGGGGCATCTGTGTGCATGTGGATGGGAAAGAAAACCAGCAAAGGAGAGCAACACCTCCCACTCTAATTGCATCCCCTTCCCTAACTGCTTGAAGATCAATCTTCTGAATCCCTCTCTAACTCTCCGTGATTTCTGCTGAGCAGCTGTTTCTTTTTTGACTCAACATCAGGAGAATGGCTCCCTTTGTCCTTTATTGTCTGTGCAATCAATTTGATGCTACCATTCCAGTTAGTTTGATTTTTTTTAACTAAGAAATCTTCAGGGTTTTATTTTTTTTTTCTCTTGACTGTATGAGAATGATTTAACAACAGGGGGAACAAAATCCGGTAATTAAATAAGCGAAAATAACATCACTGGGGTGAATAATCCTAGAGATAAGTCCCAGCAGGAAAACAGCTGGGGTGGCTTTGTACATAAACTACAGGCTCGTTTTGGGTTGTGACACGCGTGCGTCTGCTCGAGTACAGCTCCCTGAGCACACAGAGAGGAGAAGCTGAGGGCTCAGCCCAAATTCAACAGTGTTTTCTTTGCTGAGACCCCGGAGCGACGCGGGGCTCAGACTGACCTCCCTCTCCTCTACCTGCTCAGCTTCCCCATCCACCCATCTTCATCTTAAGGTCCCACAAGTCACCATCCAGGATCAGGGTTTGGGAAGGGAAAAGCACCACGCTGCTGCCTGCAGATGTCTCTTCACTGGCAAAAACCCAGCAAAGGGATCTGGACACTGATCCCTTCAAAGAGAGGTAGAGCCTTCCTCGGAGGCACTTTGCCGGCACCCAGCCCCCACGCAGCGGGATGGTGCTTCCCAGGCAAAGCCAACTCAGGTGTAATTAATGCAAATGTATTAATTAGTGCAGGGCTAGTGCAAACTGAGGCATTTTGGGGAGAGCAGCAGCTCCCTAGCACCTATGCAGAGAGAAGGCCAGCGCAGTGCCCACAGATGCTGCAAACTGAGCGAGGATGGGGATGCGCTTCACTGACTGGAGGAGCAGCCTGGGGGGTCCCCACCCGCTGCTGTTGGCTGTGAAGCAGGGATGTCACCAAACAGCTTCCTTCTCCCAGGTCCCACAGAGAGGTTTTACACCACCTTAGCACCTCTGATGAAAGGGAAGGTGGAGAAGCAGGGCAGTTTTCACTCGAGGCAGCCTGAGGCTCGCTCAGAGGTGGCCCATCCAGCCCAGCCTGCGAGGCCAAGGCTGCGGGTGTGAGATGCGTCTCATCACTTCAAATCAGCAGTTTGACTCCAGCCTGCCAGAATCTGGCCCACTGCGAGACACTGAGGCACAAGGGGACGAACGACACCATCCCCTGAGAAAAGAACAGATTGCCTCTCTGCCTTCCCTTGCAGCCCTGGCACCGGGAGGTCCTGGTGAGGTCTCCAGCCCCTTCACTCCCCAGCAAAACCCCAGGAAGCGAGATGCACGTGGTCTTCAGTCTGGTATCTCTCCTGAGCTCACCCGCACATGCCAGTAGATACAGGTACCACCTTCTTCATGTTGCTGGTGGAAAACCTGATCTAATCACCTTCAAGACCCCCCTCAAAGCGATTTAACCCAGAGAAGGGAGTGATGCTATTACCGGATCAAAACAGGTCTCAGATGAAATGTCAGTCTCTGATTTCCACACACACACACACTTTCTTTTTCTTCTACCTTGCTATGGATTAACGGCTAATCACTTGGCTAATTACCACCCCAAGAGTCTCTTGGCCAATTAGCTGGCCTTGCAAGGAACAGCAAGAAGCAAATCACTGCACAGAGGTGGCATTTCTCTGTGGCTGTGGGGATAAGTGCACCAATGGAGCCATCCTGAAGGGTCCAAGGCTGAGAGGAATGCACTGCTGAACCTCGAATTTGCAGGGTCCCTCACTGCAATACTGCCTGGGGATCTTCCACTCTAGGCTTGCCCAGGTTCTGGATGGAAAACACTCATCTGACCCCTCTTCTGAACCACGCTGATAAGCCAAGTGGCTGAACTGTCTCCTAGACTTGTGCTGGTGCGGTACTGGGGAGCAAAAAGGGAATTATATATAGGCTTTAGTGTGGAAATACCATATTGTTCCACTATTTCCTTTTCTTTCTCTGAGTCCCACTGTTTTTCTGAGCCTCCATTCAGTAATTATGGGGACAGTGTGTGAATGGGCAATGAATAAGTCAAGAATGCTACATCTCTAAACACGACACCCCTCACTTCAAGGTTAATAACTACCAAAGCATATTTCTTAGGACCTTTTATTCCTATTTCCTACAAGCCATACCTTAACTCAGACCAGTCCTACTGCCCTGTTCTCTCCCAGGCCTTTCTGCTCTGTTTGCAAGGCTTTGCACCTTTGCCTTTAGGACGCAACTTGCCTGCGGGTTAGGACCACGCAGCGCTGTGGAATCAGTGCAATCCGAATTTGCCAGATGGAAGCAGTGGCCCCTGCCTGTGACTGATGCGGGATATGAAAGGATCGCTGCTGGATCCTGCAGATTGTATAAAAGGTTATTTTCTTCCAAATCCATCTCTTCACAGTATGCCTCGGTGCTGGGGGAAATTTGCAGAGGAGGGTCTGTGCCACCAATGGACCACGGACCACCCAGAGTTTCATTTGGAGACGTTGTCACAACTTTTTTTTAGAACCTAGATGTGACATTGAGATCTAAAGGATTATTCACTTGAGAGATGGATGTCATTGGGAATTCTCTCTGCATCACAAACTGTGCAGGTTACATTAGAGCAAACTGTGGCCAAAGCTCAGCGCTCAGCAACGCTGCTCTGTCCTGATCCAGGCTACAGGATTCATACTTTGGGGAACTAAAGCCCTGTTTATGCTGTTACCCCAAGGCACTGGAGAGAAGTCTTTCCCCCTGCAGGTTTACATCCACCTCTAATAACCAGCGCCTACCAGAAATCAGGGATATGTTAGAGGTTCCACATCCTTTACCGGGGGTTCCTCGCTAACAGGGGCTCCTGGGGGCAGTGGACGGAGATGGGAAGGTTCAGCCTTATTTTTTAAGGTTCAGCTGAGAGATCCCGAGGGAATCTCTGTCTGCCCTGCTTCAAGTGGACACAAAGCAGCCTTCCTGTGGCATGCGGCTGTTCTGCCAGAAGCCAGGAAGCCTGGAGGACTGGCAGGAACAGCCGAGAGATTACAGCGTGACAATTGGATTTCCCACTCCCCTACACTACGAAGGGACGAAGAGCAAGCTACAAACTGTGGATGGCTCAGGCTGAGCTGCACGTCGTGTGGACCAAGCCCCACACGCAAAGGGAAAGCATTGGAAGCTGCCTGGATCAGAGAGCTGACCTTGACTCCTCTGCGTGGGGCTGCCTCGCCACCCGCCCTCTCCTAGGAGGATAACCGCTGGATGCTGTGGAACAAAACCCAGCGGGTAAGGCAGGAGGAGAATTAGTTCTGCTATTTTTAGATGTGCATGATAATACAGCTCAGAAAACTGGGGATTTCTTTTCAAACAAAAGATTTATTTATTCATCAAATTAAAAAATAAAAAAAAAAATAAAAAAAAAAAAACAAACCGAAAATAAACCACAAAACAACGACCCACAAGAAGAAAAATAAGCCCCAACCCAGTGAATCGAATTTGGATTTGGTCAGTGTCAGACAGAGGGCTCTGAAGGCTGGAATCCCATTTATCCCTGGAGCAGAGACAGCAGCAATCCAAGCCTCCCCATCACAACGCAGTGGCTCAAGGGAAGGCGGAGGAGATCAATAGCCCAGGCTCCCTCCCTCCCTCCCTCCCGCCCTGTCTACCAAGCCTCTGCCTCCGAGAGGGATGTGATATTGAAAAAGTGGCAATCAATGCAGACTAAGCAATTCATCTAAAGGGCCGGGGTTGTTGCTAGGAGGCTTAGAGAAGTGCCCCCGTGCTCCAACCCCCGCCAAAAATAAAAGTGTAAACACATGACAATTAAGTTTTAGTGGTATAAGAAAACTTCAGGGCCTGATCCTGCACTCAAAGACACGGGATGGTGCCCTGGGAGGGGCTGCAGACCAGGGCTGAAGGCAGTGAGTTTATGGGAGAAGCAAAGTGGTATCGGTTGGTCCCCTTCCCTGGGCAACAGCAGCGAGGCGAGCGCACGAGATGCTGCGCACAAGCCTGGTGCCACCAAACTGCTCTGCGGCTGGTAGAGCAACAACAGCAACGAGAACAGAAAGAGCCAGCATTTCTCGGAGCCATCGCAGGGGAAAAAATGTCAGCAATAAATACTCCTTTTCTTTCTTTTGAAAGAACACTCCAACAAAGACAGAAAATGAAAAGCCAGGAAAAAACAAATTGCAGGAGGGAAATGGCAGCTCTGTTTCCCTGCCCTGCTATCAGCCAGTGCACCTGGGGTTTGTTCTAGGGTTTTTCTCCCTCCTTTCTCCTCATTTTCCTTTTATTGAGTCATGAAAAACCGGGAGTGGATCATCCCGAGTGCGCAGCGGGTGATGGGAAAGCTACCCAGACCCACTGGAAAGAAAAATCAGTTCACCTGATAATGGCACCTATGGTTCCATGGCCATAAGCTTTCCCGGCCTCCGCCCTACAGACAGAGCCCACTTGACACCCTCCCAAGGTTAAAAATAAACGAAGAAGACAACATACAAACAAATTCCAGTGTTTCAGGGGTGCGAAAGTGGGAGGAGGAACCTCGAGGAGGGAAGTGGGGCCGAAGGGCACTCTGAGACATGAAGACACAAACAGAGTGTAATATACAGGCTGGGCAACAGTCGTTAAAGCAAATAGTAACACCTAAGCCACCGACCAATACAAACACCACAGAAGGGGACGAAAGTCGTCAAGAGAAATTAAAAAGCAAAACCAAAACCGAGAAAATAATTACCCAACCTCCCGCCCCCCGCACGCCCCCCAAAATGATCTGTAAGCAAAGCCGCCCTCCCTCCCCGCTCGCCCCAGCCCGCAGGATGCATCCAAAGTCTCTGCCGCGCGGGCTCGGGGCGTGCGTGCGTGTGCGGGGTGGGGTGAGCGTGCGTGCAAGTGTGAGTGCAAGCGGCCGCGGCACGCTCGGCTCCGCTCGGCTCCGCTCGGCAGCGATGCAGGGGAGCGGGAGGGCATCACTTGTGTGTACGCGGGATGTGTGTGTATGTGGGTGTAGCGATGGGGTGCCGAACTACACGTACCACTCCTTTTTGGAAATAAAAGATCCGTCGTTCTGTGAGACCATGTTCTCTGCTATGTCGAGCTGCTCAGGGTCATACTGGAAGCCGAGTGTCCTTTCGTCGTAAGGTTCGGGGTGCGCCTCCCCTTCGTCTACCGTGAAGTAAGGCCGCTTAGCATCCTCCTCGTATTTGTTGGGGCCACCCAGCTTGCGCTCGCCTCCCGCATCCTCATCCTCATCTTCGTAGGTGCTGCCACCCAACGGGCCCGGCTTCTTCTCATCATCCGAGTCGTCGGGGTACTGGAGGTTTTGGGCCATGGGGGGGTGATGCTGCGGGATGCCAGCCTTGCTGTAGCCATTGCCGTACACGTGCTTCTTTGTGCTGTAGTCACCCTTGAAGGTGTGACGCCGGCGCCGGAGTACCACAAAGAGCACCACGGCCACCACCAGGACCAGCGAGACTCCTCCCACTATGCCCCCAATCACCGGTGTGGGGATGTTCGGCTGCACCATGGATTTGCGATCATCGATTGGAGACGGGGTGTAGGGAAATTCTGGGTAGGAAAAGACAGATGGAAGGGGGAACAGTGTCAAACCATGCGGAAACGCACCCTCCCTCCATGCTTTCATTGCCAGTTTTGGGGGGTGGGAGGGTGGGAAGATGAGGGTAAGGAACAGGGAAGGGAAAAACGAGGGAAAGGGGAAAAGGGTGCATCCTCACAGGGGTCAGCGCACAGGAGCTCTGCCTCAGCAAGGGGAACGCAGCGTGCCATGCCAAGCTCGCCAAGCCTCATGCAGGAGCCCAGCAGGCTGGAAGCAGTGTTTTCCTCCCTACCCCACCCAGTTTCTCCAGATGGGCTCAGATCCCACAAGCCCAGTGCCTCAAGTCCAGATGCCTTCCGTTTTATCAGGTGACATTTCAGGTCCAGTTTCCCAGAGCATACCGACAGCCCCAGAGAGCAAAACCCAAACCCCATCCAACGGTGGGCACCGAACTGCCACGACTGCTCCTATGGATGCCACGCTGGACCTGCCAGCTTTGCACCCCCGTCCTCCGTACCCCAGCCAGCCTGACCCCAGCCACGCTGGGCTGGGCCAGAAGGCAGCAGCACCTCGTGATCCACCCTCCAACCTACCCCAGACGTGAGCTGTGCTGCTCAGGGTCACGGCTGGCTCCTGAACCCACTTCTGCAGGACAAGAACACGCACACCTCCCGCAGTTCTTTGTCTTCCGCCACCACCCCCCCGGCCAGCGCTGCGCCACTACTCGTGCTAATCTTGTTCCTACCCTGACCTATTTAAAAAAATAAATAACTCAAAGGGGGAAAAGAAAGGAGATGAGAAAGAAGCTCTCTCCTCTTTCATGCAGTTCAACATCTACACTTCAGCACAGATCAAGTTTGATCCAGGACTTCAATCAACCTTCCTACCACTCCCTGGGCACAGTCAGAGCCCGTGGCCAAACTTGGCTTTCACGAACTGCCTGTTGAGTGTCTGTGTCCATGAGGCATTAAGCACCACTCGGCTGTCTCAGTCCCTCACCTGCCTCTGCATTTAGACAGCAGGCGCCCGGTTAATGCTCCCTGGCAGCCCTGCTCTTGCACACCCTGCTCAGACCCCTCGCACTGCTTTATCCACCCGTCTGCCAGCCCTGCTCATAGCCACAAGCTGTTACTGCTGCTCTGGACCCTCCTGGCCCTTATTTTTTTAACCCTGGCAGCCAAGGAGAGGTGCAGACCTCTAGCAGCCTCGGCACAGCCTCCCAGGAGAGCAGCCAGGATGGGGCGACGGCAAGGGAGGGGCTCAAAGGCAGCAAATTCCAAAGGGATAGGAGGCAGCATGATTCCTGTCCTCCCTTCACATGCCTGCGGGACTGGCTGCTGCTGGCAGCCACCATCCTGCATCAGGGCAGGCAGGAAAGCCTGAAAAAGCAGGAGCTGAGCAGGGAGTGGGCTTCCCCACAGCCCAGCTTAGCCCAGCTGCTAAGGAAGAGGGGAGAAAAGAGCTTCCCCCTTGTAGAGGCAATTCCTGAAACAGCTGCAGAATTTGGACAAGGGTACAGAATTCAAGCAATTGCTGGCCTGATCCTCATGGCATAAACGGTTCGCTTCTGCCCAAGAGCTGTTTCATTCCTGCCTTTCCTAAGACATCATCCCAACAACAGCATCTTGGCCTCTGCAGCGCTGCCTTGCCTTGAGCAAAGCCTCTCACAAGCCCGAAACCACACACAGAGCAGCTCACTGGGCAGAAGGGGCTCCCGGCTCCCGCCGGGATGAGGAGCAGGAGGCTGTGCGGGCAGCAGCCAGCATCTCCTTCCAACGACAGCCTTCAGAGCAGGAGCAAGGGCACGTATTTCGGCATAAGGAGCTCTATGGGTTCTGGAAAGCCAAAACCACATTTCATCAAGAGAAGGCTTGTCACAGACAGCTGGTTAAAGCAAAACCTCTCCGTAGAGACAGCATGAAACGTCATGTCCATTCCTCGGTAGTCGCTCAGCTTGCAGGGACACTTCCAACTGGATCAGGGGCTCCAAGTCCCATCCAACCTGGCCTGGAACCCCTCCAGGGATGGGGCAGCCACCACTGCTCTGGGCACCCTGGGCCAGGGCCTCCCCACCTGAACAGCAAAACATTTCTCCCTAAGATCTCATCTCAATCTCCCCTTTTTCAGCTGAAAACTGTTGTCCCTCGTCCCGTCCCTGCCCTCCCTGACCAATAGCCCCTTCCCACCTTTCCCGCAGGCAAAACTGCGAGGGGTAGTCTGTGCACGATTTCAAGAAGAGCTTGGCCCACTTTTCTATTAAAAGCCTCATTAACAGCCCAGGTTGGATGCACGAAGTGAAAGGGGGGATGTTTTTCTACCTTTCTCGTATCTATTTCTCTTTTTCCTGCCCTTCGTGCTGCCCACCCCTGCGATAGCACCCACCTACGCGCCACCCCCCTGGCACTGCCAACGCCGTGGACACGAAAACTAACGCTGCTGTGTTGGATTTCACACGTTGCTCAAGGAAGGGACTATTTTCTGCTCAGATCCCATCCCCGTCCTCCTCACAGTGGCCCAGTTCCCATGCCAGAGAAAACAAAACAGAGGGAAGAAAGGGAGGAGAAAAGAGAGAAGAGAGGGAGAAGAAAGATGGGAAGAAGGGGAGAAGAGAGATGGGAAGGAAAGGAGAAAAGCAATTGGAAGGGAGGGGAAAGAGGGGGGAAGAAAGATGGTGAAGAAAGGGAGAAGACAGATGGGAAAGAAAGGGAGAATAGAGATGGGAAAGGATGGGGAAGAAAGAAGGGAAGAGGGAGAAGAGAGGTGGGAAGGGAGGTGCAAGAAAGAAGGGAAGAGGGAGAAGAAAGATGGGAAGATCGCAAGTCAGCAGCCAAAATAATCCCCTCCTTACCCACATAGTTTTCTCCCTCCTTGTCCACACAGGGCGTTCCCTGGAGCCTGGAAAAGCGAATGGCTCTGGGGATGCTGCAAGGGAAGGTGGCTAAGCCCCGGGTGGGGGAAAACGTGGAAAAGCAGGGGTGAGTGACTCAAGTAGAAGGGGGACAGGCTGCTTAGCAGCAGAGAAGGGCACAAGCCCGACACTGCCACTGGATGGCGGCACAGACCACTGCCAGCTCCGCAGCGAGGAGTGGGGGCAGTAACAGTGCCCCTCACCGTGGCCTCTGGGCTGGGGTCCCCAGCCTGGGCTTCTGCCCTGGTGTGCCTCTGCCTTTCCCCTTCGCAAGGCCAGGCAGAGAGCAAGGAGCAGCACGGGTTCCCTTTGCTGTCGGCTTCCTCCAGACCTGCCCCAGACCCTGGCACAGGTCCTGGCACGTCTGCAGCCGCAGTGCCCCTGCGTTCAGGTTAATTCATGACTCCCAACAGGTTCAGCTCTCGGCGGGTGTCACTCCACACGCATCCACTGCTGTCAGCCCCACAAAGCAGGATTTACCCCTCTGCCCAGGGGATTTCGTGTCTGGGGTGCAAAAGAGAGGAGAAGTGCAGGCTGGGGAGAGAGGGCGAAGTGTGGGAAAAGGATCCCCTTTTTGTGTTTGAGAGGTGCGTGAAATTTCTGGAAACTGGTGCGATGCCTGAGAGTGCTGGGGGCCCCATGTGAGAAATCCATTAGGAAGAGTCTGGAGAGAATTAAAGCTGCTGTGAAAAGCGGACTGGAGAAACAGGAGACAGCGGAGCAGAGGGAGGGGGAACAAGCTAGGCTTTAGTGCCAGCATAAAAAGCCTCCCTCTCTCCTGCTACACCCCCCCCCAGCCCTCATAAAACCAGGGAGTGCTGGATGAATAGGAATTAGAGCAGCAACACTATCTGCCCGCTGCCCGGCTCTGCCAGCTGTTGCGTTCAGCCTGGCTTCCTGTCCCCGTGCCAGGAGCCGGACCTCAGGGGCAGCAGCTGGGAGCGCAGGGAGACGGATGGTCACCCTGGGCTTTGCTCTGGCACCTGGCCGAGCCCACAGGTTCTCTTTGATCCCTCTGAGCATCTCCCTGCCTTCTCCCTGCAGCACCCAGTGCTGCCACTGCCAAGACAAACCAGCCCGTCCCCATCACACGGGTGACTTCAAAAATATACATTTAAAAACCTACGTCTTTCTTTTAATGACTGGTTTCCAACAAAAATGAGAGAGATGCAAATCATCCTGCCTGCCCATCAGTCCCTTATCTGATGCTTTTTTGAACCTGCTGGCCAATTTCAGTGCTATCCGTCAGAAGAAGATGACCTCAAACTATGCCTACCATAAAGCTCTTGGAAAGAGCTGGAATGGGATCTCCGGCAGAGGTGGGAGCGAAACCTCATTAGACATAAGAGAAACCACCAGGACAAGAGGCTGCTCCCAAGGGCAAGGAAGAGCCCAGATCAGAAAAAGTACACTTTTAGACACGAAGCAATTCTTCTATGATATGCAGATCCACAGGAAACCAGCTTTCAAAAGCCTCTTCTACTCATCACGCTGCTTAGACATTTTAAAGATACTCCTTCCTGCAGACATTTTTTCTTGAAGTCACATCTCCATCCTTTTCCCTTCAATCACAGGGGCCAAGGCAAAACCCAGCACCAGCCGAGATTCTCACGATAGCCATGGGCATTGAGGAAAACATCAAACTCCTTCAGGAATGACCTGCTGGATATGTGTCAGCTCACGCTGCTCCCTGCATGAAGCTCTGCCAGAGGAACGCTCTGGATTTCCTTCTGCCTTGCAGCATCAAACTCCCACTGCAATGGGAAGCAGGAGGATGTTGGGCTGGGTCTAGCCAGGGTGAGCAGGAACTCCAGGGAAGAGCAGAAACTTTAATTCCAACGGGTTCCTGGAATTTCCCAGTTCCCATATGGCCTCAGCAAATACAGTGGTGACTATGCGGCTTTTGTGAAGTGACAGATTGCTGATAGCAAGCTTTCCATGAAAATTGTCCCAGGACTTTGACCCGCTGTGTTACAGATGTGTACATAAGTGAAGATAGGGAGATACTTCTGGACCCGCTTCAGCCTGGACAGCACTGCTGTCCTTCCTCCTTCACCACAGCCCTTGCACCCATGCATTCCCATCATCAGCTTCAAGCCATCCTGCCTTTCCTCTCCTTACCTGGGATTTCTGCTCTCCTCTTGTAGAGCAGAGCTGGATGGAGAGGAAGCGGTGGGGCTGGAAAAAAACAACTGGCAACTAATCCAGAAGTTCAGCAGCTGCCACTGGCATTTCAGAGTGTGACAGCTTTTAGGCCAGATGCCAAACGTTTCTTAGGTTTTAATCTCTCTGTCAGGTCACCTATCGCTTGTCAATCAAGCACTACTCCCGCAGGGGCTGTTGGCACAGATGCCACCAGATAGGACGCAGCAGACACTGCTCCCCACCATACGGAAGATTAGCAATCAGACAGACCCTCCAGGCTTGCTCCTCTTCACCGCTGATCCTCCCACCTGAAGCAGCTGCAAGCACTCACCGGTGCGGCAGGCACAGCCTAGAAGGAATCCTAGAACGGTTTGGGTTGGAAGGGACCTCAAAGCCCATCCAGTTCCTCCCCCTGCCATGGGCAGGGACACCTCCCAAGGATTGCCCTGACCCAGGTGTAGGACCTTGCCCTTGACTTGGTTGAAGCTTACAAGGTTCGCACGGGCCCACTTCTCCAGATCGTCCATACACACAGATGTGTGTGTGTACACGATGAGCTCTCCATGCAGGACCACCACACCTGTGTGCGAGCACGTAGGGACACGCATGCGGTCTATAACCTCAACCTTTTATTATGTCACCCAACCGCCTGTAATAAATAGTTACATGTCACACTACATGGCTCGGCTGCGACTGACAAAGGTCCTGCAAGGCAGGAGAAGCTATTACAGGAACAGATTGCTGGAATAAAATATTAAATTTCCACTTATCAATCTCTTTAATGTGCTATAACTCTAATAGAAGCATTCAGCCTTCTCCCTCTGAACAAATCGCCCTCCCCACGATGGGGCTGAACCAGCCCTGCGCTCCTCCTCTCCGGGGCTGGGAGGAAGGATGCCGGGTGGCAGGAGGGGGGACATCTGCACCGGGGGAGACAGGAGGGGGAAAAAGCTGCTGCAGGGTTTTCTCTGCATCAGCCTTCTGGTTTTTTTCCTCCCAAGGCTGGCTGCTCACTAGATTGAACTCCATTTATTGCATGCAGCTCTTGAAAGAGGTTTCGTGGTCCACTGACAATCCCTAAATTGCCTGCAAGACCCAAACAAATGTACCTGTAATAGCTGAGCGAGGACGGCTGAGCCCTTCCTAGCACTGGCCTAATCGGTCCTTAGGGAGAGGTGGATAAACATATTCAGATCCCATGAATTATTAAAAGCAAGGTTTTTTATGCAGTGGAGGGCTGGCCTAATGGGCTAGGTGCTAATCCTTCCTAGCAGGAGAACTGCTGGTGTGCCCTTCCTTTTCATTTAACCTCAGCCCCACCATTCTTAGCTTTGAGAATTAATTAAGATTACAAACAGGCAGGCATCAACCCTAAGTCATTGCCCAGTAATCCTGCCGGTCTCCAGTTCTCTTGCCAGCGCTGTGCTGGTTGAGCGTGAGAACGATGCTCTACCTGCCCCTCAAAAGCCACCAAGAAGGGTGACGTTTACCGAAGCCTGGAGGAGGAACCCACAGCCTCTTGTCCCTAGAGGAGCCCATGCAGCCCTAGAGGAGTTGTTGCAGCTCACCCAGGTTGCGATGCTATTGTGGCGCTGAGACACATAAAAAGCTGGCAGGTGGCAGCAGGAAATATGGAGAGGGCTGTATCTGGTGTTTAGGAATGTGCATCCTGACACCACCAGAGATACGGGGAGGCTGGAGAGACAGAACAGCAGCAAGGAATGGACATATAGGCTGCAGAGAAATGGAACAGATGCAGCGAAGGAAGCCTGTTCCTCTCTGTGTCTTCCACAATACCTGCCCTACCTCCTACTCTGCAGCTTGGGACTGAGCTTGGAGGGTTTTTCCCTCTTCAATCATCGAATCATGGAATGGTTTGGGTTGGAAAGGACCTCAAAGCTCATCCAGTCCCACCTCCTGCCATGGGCAGGGACACCTCCCACTGGATCAGGGGCTCCGAGCCCCATCCAACCTGGCCTGGAACCCCTCCAGAGATGGGGCAGCCACCACTGCTCTGGGCAAGCTGAGAACGTGATCTAACACGCTAGTTACTGCGTGGGATGGTTTTCTACCACCGATGGGAAGCGAGTCTGCTCAGTTTGTCCCAGAAACACAGTGCCTTTGGTGGCAATTCCTGTGAAATGGCCAGCAGCTGGATGGATTTTGGCCATGACCTTCCCCTGTCTTCGAGCGTTTGGGCAGGATGCTGAGCCACATCTGCCCTACACAAAGAGCTTTGTTTTTCTGGTGCCTTTCACTGGCAATTGAAAAATCCCCCAGAGAAAAGCATATATCAGGAAGAACTCAGCAGGCAAGGATCCAGGACGGGAGGTGTGAATTAAAGGCCTGCTACAGTGATAATGATCATAAATAAATACTTGGTAATTAGCATTTAATTAGCACATCCCATCCATTGACCTCCAAGCATTTGGATAGAGGAAGATTAGCCTTGTTTACCCAGGTTACGGAAGAGGGGAACTGAGGTGTTGAGGGTGCCAAACACAGTGTTGCTGCTAATTTCTGGAGGTCAGCAGCCTGGGCCACATCTCTACGCTTGCTCAGCACTACGGCTGCAGAGAGGGCTGGTGCTGAGCCCCTCTGAGAAGCCTGTTTCGTCAGTGCCAGGTTAGGCAGCTCTTCCAGGGCTGGGATGGCTCAGAGAGGCGGACAGCAAGATTTGCCTCGGCTGGCCAGCTGACAGCCTCAGGAACCTGTCCCCTAGTTCCCACGAGGAGCTCCCAGTGCGTCCCATTGCTCATCCGGCTCAGGGTTCCCTGCGCTGCCTGTGGCAACTGCGGGATGCAGGCAGCCGGCCGCTCTCCAGTTCACCCAGCTGCAGTCACAGCCGCAGCTCTGCAGGTCTGACACCCCATGGTCACCCCACTGTGACCCCAGCTGGAAAAGTGGCTGTGTGCCACGGTCTGTGCTGCCTGCCTACAGGAGAATGGTCTCAAGCTGGGGTGCAGGGCGAGCACCCAAAGGAGAGCAGCGCTGAGCCCCTGCGGTGCTGTTGGCCAGCTTTGGGGCCAGAAGGGAGCCCTGGCAAGTCCCCCCAGCCACCAGGCACACCTCCCAGGCAGGCAGAGCTGCTCTGGCAGGCAGCCACTCCCTTCTCTTCTCCTAAGAACCCAGAACTCATTGCAGTGTGGCAACTCAGTACTGCAAGAGGCGCTTCCATCTCTCTCGTGAGACCCACAACTGCTGGTCAATGCCTGTCATTAATCCACTGATAAAATGAATCGCTCCCTAGCATGCTTGAGCAAGTCCAGAACCTGGCAATACTCGCGGAAAAATACCCATTAACATAGTCAGGAATGGGGCAAGCTCCCTTCCCTGCTCTCAAAGCACCAACAGCCACTTTTCCCCTTTGGCGATGCTTTGCCTCACCTTGTCTCTCTGAAATCACGCTACTGCCACATGTTATTTCTTCTCTTCAACACTACAGGCACTACATAAGCATAGCCACGTTTTATCCTCACTCCTATACTGATATGCAAGTCACCAAATTCCTTCTGTCCCATATGACATCACACAGCATCATTCCCCATTGTCTGCATCCTGTGATTTTATTCCTTTCTGGAGCCCAGATAAAACTATCCAAGTGCTCACAGACTCTCAGGACTCTCTGGCAGCCAGGTGAGCGAGTGCATGGACCAGCTTTGGAAGGAGCGCAAATGAAAAATCATGAGAATTGCCTACATCAGAAACACAAGATATCATCCTGAACAATGGACTCATCCATCTCATGCTCTCCTGCCTCAGTGGCAGCTCATATCCTCATCTTACTCCTTCTTCGACCTTCTAACAGATATCTTCCTGACATTTCTTTGCTTTTAACATGTACAACGATCTCTCAGAATCCAAAGCAGGAGACAAGGGGAAACAAATGTATCTTGGTGTAAGAAAGGAAAAGACAACAAGAGGAAAGGAGAAAAAAATCCCAGCCAAACCAATGCAAAACCAGCGCCAAGCAAAGAACTTCACTGCTTCCTTTGCATCATGAAACTCCCCACCCCTAGAAGGAGACATCAGTAATTAAGACGGACATTAAGGAGATGCAACTGACTGGTAGCTGTCAACTGCTCACACTCTCACCACCTCCTCCCCCTCTTCAGTCTTTGAAAGCACAAGTGTTTTCCTACCTGTGACATTGACTTCCACCAAGCCCGACCGTGTGCCGATGGCGTTGGAGGCCTCACAGATGTAGGTGCCAGCCACACTATAGGAGACAGGCCCTTTAAAGTAGATGGTGTTGTTCTGGATTTCTACGCTCCCTGGCAGAGTCCCGTTTGGCCTAGGGGAAACAAAGAACATGGTTGAGACCAGAGATGATACTCAGTGGGGTCAAGTAGTATAGCAGAGGTGACGCTGACATGCTGCATCTGCTCTTGTCCTTGGGCAAGTCCACAACCTGGTGATGCTGGCTGGAAAATACCCATTAACTTCGTCAAACCAAACCCTCAGACAGCAGCACTACAGGGAAGAGTCCATGGAGTGTCTCCAGGGTAAATCCACTGCATGATGGGAAACAGGTTCTTTACATGAATTGGGGTCTTTTTTCCCCCCATCTCTGTGATTACAAGGGAGATTGGACATATTTGGGTCACACGCAGCCCTTTAGATTTGACTAATGAGATGTGAGGCACCTTCCATCTATGTTTTTAGTATCCAGAAAACAGACTCAGAGCCTTAAAATGGTTCATTTTCCGGCACAGTTACAGAACAATAGAAATGTTAAGGTTGGAAAAGACCTTAAAGATCATCTAGTCCAACCGTCAGACCAACACCACCATGCCTACTAAACCATGTCCCAAAGCACCACATCTACACATTTTTTGACCCCTTCAGGCATGGAGACTCCGCCACTCCCCTGGGCAGCCTCTGCCAGGGCTTCACCACTCTTTCAGTAAAGACATTTTTCCTAATATCCAATCTAAACCTCTGTGGTACAACTTGAGGCCATTTCCTCTCATCCTGTCACTTGTTACTTGGGAGAAGAATCCTCAAGTAGGTACAAGCTTAGGGTAAGATGGCCAGGTCACTCTTTTGTTCTGGGTACTTCACCTCCAGCGGGTTCATCTACAGAACCTTCCTCCACCCCTGGCTTTCCATTTGCTGGAAAATACAGCAATGGGACACCCACTTGATCAGCCAGCCTTAATTGCAACTCAGGCGGGAGGAAGGTGGAGCTGATTTAGAGCCCTGCCATCTATGACCTGCCCGTGTCAGAACAGCCAGATAAGTGTGAAACTGGAATAATGCAAAACTAAGTCAAGAGATACACAGAATAAATGAACAAAGGCAATTAAATAATGAAAAAAAAACCCTGTGTAGGAAAAGACACACATGGCCTGGTTATTCTTAATTATTGAAGCAAAGTAAAGTAATTACTTCTCTTAGGCAATTAAAAATTACTCAAGTAATTCTTTCCCCTCCTCCCAACAAAAATGCACACATATTGTCAGCAATTTGTAAGAAACAAAGGGAATAATGGGGTTGTAATTAGGTTTGTAAAGAAGTGCCTAGATGCACATGTACAGAGTTCGCATGTCTACAGACACACAAGTATAGCAAACACATGAGTCTTTCCCAACTACATCAAGCCAATGATCCCAAAGCTGACAGAAGACCAGGATATTCTAAGGCTGGTCCTCTGCCTGCGGGTGAATTAGGGCCCTGAATCTACAAAGACAAGGTCGCACCTAAAAACTGTGGTCTGGGAAGCTAAAAAGGGCTATTGCTTCCTCTTACAGCTCCCCTGGCTGTTGCTCATCACCATCCAATGAACAGGAGACGAAAGCACGGCTGGTTTTTACATTCCAGGCAGGAGCAAAACATCATCAGCAGTAATTGCTTCCTGACCCGCAGGAAGGGAAAGCAGCACATATGAGCACACGGAAAATCTAAAGACACTGGTGGCTATTTCTCCACCTGCCCAGCCAAAGAAATGAGGAATCAGTTCGATATCACCAAAGTGGCGCTGTGGGAAGGAAGGGTCTTATTCCCATTCCTTACCTCCTTACACACCCGCGTGCCTAGGTGGTTGGCTGCAGTGCAGTTATTTAGCAGGTTTTCATCCCATCTGCTTGGGTTGTCTCTTCCTCGCAGGGCCCTGCTCACAGGTGCCAAGAATGGGAAAGCAGGAGCCTGGGCTGAAAGAGCCAGAGGGCAACTCTGTGCCCCAGCTGTTTCCTCCTCCTCCTCCTCCTCCTCCTTTCCACCTCTATTTCCCCCAGTCTCACTTGTTCTCTCTCCATTTTCCTCTTCCACCACCATGCTCCTTACCTTCAGATGCACTCCATTCATCCTTTCCATCCTCTCCCAGGTCTATAATTCTATAAATCAGTCCTACTTGACCAACCGAGTGTGCAAAAAGATGTCCGGGGAACCAGACTGAAGCACTCCCAGGCTCAGAAACCCGTCCTCTTTAATTCCATGCTTTTTCTCTCTTTCCATTTTTCTCCCCACAGTTCCTTCTCAAAGCAAAGTATTGATGCTCCCACCCTCTGAGCTGTAAGTCAAGAAACACTTGCAGGCTAAAGATAGACAAATGGACACACACGCGGCTCGCAGCGAATCCACAGGAAAACAACTCTTTCCAGAGTTTAAAAAAAGAAAAATAAAAATCATCACTCACAGAAGCCCACAGCAACCAACTCCGTGCCGGGCTCAAAGATGTGCTGTTCCCAAGAATGGTTTCTGCCAGAGCTGAATTTATTACCAGCGCAGTGTGTAAACCAGGTGTGCAAATGACACCTCGTATCCAGACTCAGCCATGCAGCGCCACGCTCAGCCCTGACACCTGCATCCCCTGCTGCGTCTGAGCCTGGTTGGTAACCAACCCTCTTTCCTGCCCTGGGCTACGGAAACATCACCCGGCTGAGATGTTTGGCACCTGGTCACCTCGTGCTTCAGCGTTCGGGCTGCCTTCAGCATCGCTGTCACATCAGGAGTAGATTGTCCCAACCAAGAGCGGGGGCTGCTGGTGCTGCTGGCTGTGTAAACACAGCGGCAGGGCTCCTGCCATGGACAGCCTGATGCCCAGGAGCTCAGCAAGCACTCGGCCTCCACCTCACAAGGCTTGATTCAGCTCAATTCGCCAGCCCTGCTCCATAGAGAGAGCCTAAATGGGCATTTCTTCTGCCTTGGGTACCACAAGGGACATCTTTGCTGATGGCAATGTTGAGAGGAACCCAGAGTGCCTGCTCACAGTTTAAGTCAAACCAGCAGAACCAATACAGGGAGAGAGGTGGGGATGAGAACTTCAAAAAAGGCAAGAAAAAACAACCCTCTTCAGACTTCCACCGTGAACAGTTTGATCTGGGAAGTGAAATGAGAGAGAATATGCCTAGCGCCTTGCAAAGCCATTTGGAGAGCCTCTTTCCTGATGACAAATGCCAGCTGAAAAGAAGAAAGGATCCATTTGATCTTTCTTTTTTAAAGCTACATGAGTGCTTCTAGAAAAGGAAGAGAGGGAGAGACAACCACCTCAGGTTGCATCAATTCCCATCTGACTCCCCAGCCACCCCTTGCTCACTATTCAGTCCTTTTAGTGTGTTCAGCCAAAAGCTGAAACCCTGGAGGACAAGGAATTGTCTCTGTTTAATGTCAGTCATGCAGGGACAAGTAGGGACGAGTACTCTGAAGGGGAACTCTTGCTTACAGCTGGGGCTGATTCCATGGAAAGAATTTTTCACACACAGATGAATTTTGTGCTGTTTGTGCCCTCTTATGGAAGGGAAATCCCGGATTCTTTTCCAAGCTCTGCTACTGAAGCTCTTAGTGGTGCTGAGCAACTTATATACCTTGTCATATCTCAGCTACTTCACGCCACCAGGGCAGAATATTATTCCAGTGAGAATGGGAAGTTACTCTGGGCATTGAGGCTGCACGGAACCAGCAGCAAGCTCCAGCCCAGCGGCGAGGGAGTGTGTATGATCCTTACTCGCTGCCCTTCCCTCCTGAGTCTGAGCTGAAAGATGGGGCATAACCTCTGTCCACCGCAAGGCGAGGTGGCCGTGGCCCTGAGCATTGAGTAGGAGCACAGCTCTCGCAACTACAAGTGTCCAACTCTCCTCAAACGCACCTTGGAGTGACAACACCGACAGGTGCGGCACCGGGCCCTAACTGACCAGAGGGTGCCTGAGGTTTCTACAGAAGCTCCTTGGCCCTGTTTGAAGATCGTATGTGCTGCTGAAAGCAGAAGCACCGCACGCACTTACAGCTTCCATTCATAGGTGTGAGCTGGGGGGTTGGCATCAGATTTGCATATCAGCTTCACATCCTTGCGGTTGAGAAACCAGTTGCCGTCAAAGCCTTCAATGGTGACTTCTGGCTCATCTGCAAGGGGACGAAAAGGATAGAAAAGCAGGATGGAAAAGGAGAGGAAAGAGTTATGGAAAAGCAAGGGGGAGACAATGAAACAGGAAGAGATGAGGGGGCAGGGACGGGAGAATGAGAGACATTGCAAGGTAGAAAAGATGATGGGACAAGGAATGTGAGAGAGGGTGAATGAAGAGGAAGAACAAAAGGACGTGGCAGAGGCACAGGGTAAGAAGGTGTGACAAAGAGAAAGCATATGATTATTCCAAGGGATCACTTCAGTTTTCACTCTCCAGAAAAAGAGAGCAGCTTCCCACTTCAGCCCCTCCACCAGACCATCTTCCCTTTTGTCAGACTTTGTCACCCACCCCTGGGACTGACCATGGGTCTCCAGCCCTGCCCATGCTCACTCACACTGAACGTTGAGGGTCATGCTGTCGGTGAAGCGGTCCAGCTGGTAATTGACCACACACATGAGCTGCTGCCGGTGGGCTTCTCGGCTCGGCACTATGCGGTACCGGCTGATCACTGTGATGGTGCCATTGCTATTCCGGATCTCCTGAAACTCTGCTTCTCCTTTGAGCTTGGTGTCCCAGGTGACAGTGCTGGGGGGCTTCCCATTAGAGGAGGTGCAGGTAGCTACCAAGATCTTTTCTGTCCTGCCAGACTGAGCAATAAGCGGCCGTTTGGTGCCCTCCATCCGATTTGTGGGCTTGGCTGCAAGGAATTGCAAAAAGGAGGAGGAAGAGGAGGAGAAAGATGGTCAGAAAAGGAATGCTACCCTCTCTAATACACCCCAAGAGACATCTAGCACCACTGAGGCTGTGAGAGACTTTGTGCTGAAGCCAGAGCTGCCGCAAATTGCCAGCAACCTACTCTGAGGAAAGAAGAGTGGAGGTGCCCTAGATGCACAGATACACGATGGAAAATCAATCCCTTCCTGCCATGGGTTTTCAGTCCTACGTTAGAATGAGAAGTGAAATTGGAGAGCCAACGAATCATGTGGACCTTGGGTAAGGTCTATTCAGTCACAACCCTGAACTTCATGGACAAGCTCGACTGGTCCTTAGGACCTCTCCGTTGTCTTTTCTCTCTGTTCACTTGACAGCCACCAGCTCAATAAAACTCAGCACTCCCTGAGGGAATAAGCAACTGATATTGCCCCTGCATTAAGAGATAGGGGAACTGAGGCCTGAAAGGAGGAAGAGCTTCTGACATAGCTCAGTGAAAGACCATCATGGGTACAATTTACACCCAACATTCAGCTTTGCCCTGAGTTCCCAGGACACGAGTCTCAAGTTCCTCCATTTCTGTTGAACTGGAGGCAATGGTTTCACGCTACAAAGTTTGTCCAGTATCTTACCCAGCACAGTGAGGTTCAGCTGACTTTCCCGGTTGCCAGTTGGGAAGGTAGCAAACTCACAGATGTAAACTCCCTCATCCTCCAGCTCTAGCCGAGATAGCTGGATGGTTCCATCTTTGAAGGAAGGGTTCCGGAAAGTCACCCGCTCTTTGTAGGGAGACAGGATGGAGACCCCCATGGCAGGGTTGTAGATGGCCACATTCTGCTTGGAGCCATTCGTGGCTTTTTGCCACGTGACCTGTGTGATCTTCACATTCGGGAGCGGATTGGTGAAGCTGCAGTGCAGGACCACGTCGGACCCGATGAACCCCGAGACTGTGTCATTGACTAAGACAGTCTGAGCTTGCAGCCCTGCAATAAAATGGAAGGACGTTAAGAAGTATGTAGTGGACGGGTATGGTTGGACTTGATGATCTCAAAGGTCTTTTCCAACCTAGGGATTCCATGATTCTATTAGACAGAGGAAGGGCAAAAAAAAAATGGTTCTTGGACATCAGGCCCATGAACTCCTTTATTTATTCCATCTGCTTTTTCTTGGCACAGTTGATACACGAACAGTCTATGGCTACAGGCACTCAGCACTTTCTGCAACAACTTGTGTCCACCTGCAGCTTCGTTCCTGCTCATAAACACTTCCCCTCCTACAGCTGGTGTTCACACTTGACTACAACCAGCCCTAGTGCTCTGCAGCCAACCTAGGGCCAAAAGGCACAACAAACTGGATGAACAATACTTTCCTTTCCTTTTGTCTTCACTTTGGATGACAGTTACTGTAAATACACAGACCACGCGTATCTGGAGGCACGAGAAGACCCTGATATTTATCACTAGAGCGTATCCTGACATATGCCAACACACACCCCCAGACAACCACCTAATACTATTGGAAATGCGTCAGTAATTTAACGAGCTGCAAAGACTCAATCCCGATTCCAGAGCAGCAACAGTTCCCGTGGAAGAACAGATTTACAGCAGTGCCCATACACCTTGCACGATCCTCCTGCGTGATCTAGATTGCTTCTGCGGCCTTTTCTAACCCCAGAAGTGGCTGCATTTAGGAACCTTCCATCTTGATTCTACGTAGTAAAGATGAAAGGTGCTTGGGAAAAGTGGTGGCTGGTGTTCACGACTGCTATTCTGTCTCGATTGATTCCTCCCCTAACAGCTGAAGAAAAATATCTCCCACCACACTGACCCTGAAATTCATCTTTGTCTGCCACTGTGTCTTTCTCTAATCTGTATTTTTAGAGATAATGCTCTGGTAATTATACAGCCAGTATTTATATGATAAATACAATAGAGAAGCAAGGTGGCAAGAACAAGAAAAGCGGGTTTTGTTCACTGTTTCTGGCAGAATCTGAAAGCGGATGGATTCTGGGAGCCTGAAAGCAAAGGAAAAAAAGGGGTAATAAAAAAAGAAAGATGTACAAAGAGTGAGAAACTTGAAAGGCTAATGAAAGAGAGAGAGGCTGGGTAAAGGAAATACTGCTCAGCAAGAGAAACAGGCCTGCACCTTCAAATGAGGGGGCAGAGCACTTCCAGAATGTCACCCCTGCCCCACCCTTCCAGGGGACGAACGGGCTCCCCATGCAAGGCGAAATGAATTCCTCAGTCTTAGCCCCCACAGACCCCTGGCAGACGTGCACTGTGACTTTGACACAAGAGCGGTCTTCTCCCTGCAGTTCCACACACACACAAGTGCAAACACACAAAGATCTTCTTGCCTACAAACACCGCCTTGACCATTCTCTCGGCACGCTCCCGCGCTGCCCTCTTGCTCCACACTTGCTGTCCTCAGTCTCATCTCAGTTCCCACATCTCATCTAAGGCTCTTCTTTCTCCCCTGTTTTCCCCTTTGCGCCAAGCCTGTGACCCTGAGGACAAGCCTCAACAATCCAGCCTGGCCAGGAGACGCCATCAGCTGACCACAGTCATCAGCAATTAAGACCGAAACTCGGTCTCTAGAGCTTTGTGTGAACTTGCCCCCCTCCCTGAGTCAAGCGCTGCTTTGCCCCACACCCTAGCATTGCGGCTGAGTGCTGAGGAATGTTTTTCAGCGCTGCTTACAGCCACAGCAAAGCACTGGTGCCCTCATGTGCCTGCATGCATGAAGCCATTGAGTCCTTAGAGGCTGGCAAGGCTGCGCGATCCCCTCCCCAGTGTAGCCCACCTATTTTTGCCATACGTGTCCCTCCAGAAACCAGAAGGAAGTGATGTTCCTGCTCTGATAAAGTCACAGCTGGATGATGTTTCTCCATGCCAACTAGAAGCACCAGCCTACTGGAGAAGGATGTCCAGGCATTGAACACTTACAGAATCATCAAGGTTTGAAAAGACCTCAAAGATCATCAAGTCCAACCCTCAACACAACACCAACATGACACACAAAACGCTTTTCTGACATGAGTCTGCCCTTGTGCCCTGTGGGAGCCCATCACCCACAAGTGCCTCCCTGATGGACGGGAGCAGGGCTGGGTTTGGATAAAACTGTGCCAGGATTTAAGGAAGGAACGGGTGGATGGGGAGGGGGGGAGATGTCTCCAATGTGCTTTGCAGCATATGTTGCTCCTTCTACCGCGGAGGTGAGAGAGCCTCTTGCAGAACTGCCCGCACCTGTGGAGGTGTGCAGCAGCTTTGCCAAGAAGCCTGGCTCTAAAGTCTTTAGAGCCTCGCAAGCGTGTGGGAGCTTGCCGGAGAGCAAAAGCAATCACGTAGCAAAGGCTCTGGGAACAACCTGACGCCCATCTCACGGCTGTAGGTGTGCTCAGCACTCCCTCTTTCTCCCAAGGCTGGAGCAGAGCGGATTCATCAGCACCGGTCCCCACCTCTTTCATGTGGAGCCCATGCCCCCGAGCAGAGCCCGCCTGGGGCTGGGGCGATGGCACAGCTGGCTGTGCTTCCAAACTCCCCGACCCCCCAGCAGCTCCCTTTGAACCAGGCTTTCCACATCCCAATAAAAGAGGCCCTGTTCACGACAGCAGGAAGTCGTGGCCCAGCGCATCCTCGCAGTGCCAGAAAAGCAAGCGATGCGCCGGACCCCAGCAAGGAGAGGACGGAAAGCCACCAGCTTCTCCTTGGAATCACCCAGGCAGCCCGGTGTGTCCCTAGCAAGAAGTATAGATGGGGAGCACGGCACTCAGGAGGCTATGCCATGCTGAAGGCCACCACTGCCCGAGGATGGGAACCTAAGGTGTGCCCCTTGAATATATTGTCAGCCAGCCTGGCAGAGAATGCGATATATATTTCAAGAGATCAATCATAGAATGGTTTGGGTTGGAAGGGAACTTAAAGCCTCTCCAGTTCCACCTCCCCTGCTGTGGGCAGGGACACCTCCCACTGGATCAGGGGCTCCAAGCCCCATCCAACCTGGCCTGGAACCCCTCCAGAGATGGGGCAGCCACCACTGCTCTGGGCAGCCTGTTCAATCAACCTGTTCAAATCTGGGCAATCCGATCCCTCACTTCATCATTACTTAGCCCTTTCTTTATTCCATGATTTCTCTGCAAATTCATGAATGACCCTTCTAAAATTATTGAATCATTGAGGCCGGAAAAGACCTCTACGATCACCCAGTCCAATCGTCAGCCCAATGCCACCATGTCTAGTAAGCCATGTCCCAAAGTGCCACATCTACACTTTTTTTGAACCCCTCCGGGGATGGAGACTCCACCACTCCCCTGGGCAGCCTCTGCCAGGGCTTCACCACTCTTTCAGTAAAAAAATTTTTCCTAATACCCAATCTAAACCTCCCCTGGTGCAACTTGAGGCCATTTCCTCTCACCTTTATTTAATAAAACCCAAGTCACTTCTCTTGACCTGCATGGCAGCAAACAGTTCCATCCTCCCCTTCTACCCTTGCCATGGGATCCATGCATCAGAGCAGACTGTACTTGGACACAAACTGGAGATAAAGCAGGCTCTGACAAACCTGACTCTGAGCCAGACCCCAGGTCTTGCAGAACCCTCCTCTGCCCAGGTATAAGGAGCCAGACTTTCAGCTAAGGAAGAAGCCGGTGCCAGTTTGAGGACTGCTTGCCAACAACACAACGCTGCCAATGCTGGGATTCAGGTCCCTACATGTAGCAGCTTAAGAAAAACACATCCCAAACTTTCTAGAGGCTTCAGGGGAAAAGGGGAAAAAAAACCCAGCAGAACAAAACAAAACAAAACAAACAAAAAATGCCCTAAAAAAACCCAAACACTGTGCGGAAATTGTGTTTCCTTTCCAGGTGACTGAATAACTCATGGCTCTTTTGCAAGACAGGATAAACTCTTTATGTTCCACTCCTCCAAGACTCTCATCAGAGAAATAATACACCCATTGCTCTTCTCCCTGGTGATAGCACCCACCCCTCAACTGAACGATGAAGAAGGGGAACAGGAGATGTAAAAGGGCTGTTGCAAGTTGCTGGATCAGCTTCCCATGCTCCCCATCCTAAATCAGATGCCAGAGGGCAAACTCGCCACTGTCACGCTCTGGGGAGCATTTATTTGCGAGGTGGCTGAGCTGGGATGGCGGGTCTTCCCTCACCCCGTTAGATACTCAATAATTCATCAGGGCAAATGCATAGATAATTGATGGCAATGAGTGTGCAAGGCTGGGAGAGGAGGAGAAAACAAAATCACTAATCAGCCTCTGGAGAGGCTTGAACGCATTAAGCAGGATGTGTGCGTGCACGTGCAGTGCTGGGCTTTGCCTGCCTTTTGCTTTGCTGAATGATGTGTGTGGTCGGGACAGCAGAGAAAAGGCTTGAGCTATACCCTGCCATGTGCAGTTCCTCTGCCAGATCTCCCAGTACCCACCAAACCACTCCGACACCTCCCAAGGGGCAGCCAGCACACGAGGAGGGATCAGCTGTATGGGTTGGAGCTTGCTGAGTTGCATTTTGCTCTTTAAGTTTTTTGGTGTTGTTTTTTGTTGAGGACCAAAAGCAATAAAAATGGCCCAGCTGGGTGCCAAAGACATGTTAATGCCAAGACCTCATTAACAGAACCCTCTGAGATCCTGCTCCTCCACTTTGGCCTCTGAAGTGGTTTATGCTGATGCTTTTCCCCACGATCCCAAACGCAGATTTTTCTGGGTCATGCAAGGCCTTGAGGGCTGTGCAGAACTCACAGTACCCTGAGGCAGAGAGAGGGCTGGGAAGGAAGGTCTGGACTCCCTGGGTGTGAGGGCCACTGGGGACGGAACACACCAAGCAGCAGCTGGTGGTTCTTCAGCCTGCAAAGCCTCTCTCCTAAAAGCTCAAGAGATGATGTTCCATTGAGACTCCCACACTTGCAAATCTGGTTCCTGCTCCCCAAGAAAGCTTTGGAAATGATCTCCAGGCACTAGTGAGCTCTGTCCCAACAGCAAGCTTCCAATCAATGCCTCTTTGTTGAGAACCATGTGAACTCCATGCCACTTTGCACAACCCTACCTCTGCTGAGCCTCTCACCAACTTCTCTCCTTTCTGCTCCCTGATACTCATCTCACCCCAAGGGCACTGAAACAGCCCTTCACAGAAGCATGATGAGCCACCTTTGGTGTGGCAATATCATGGATGATGCAAATGTCAGACGGATCAGTCCTAATAGTCTTTGCATCACTTAGAACTAAACTGAAGGGGATGTGGAGAAGGTCACACTTTACAAAAGGACAAAGCACTGCACCACACTTCAACCTACGGATGATCCTACACAAAGCACCTCACTGGAGACAGCCCCTTGCACTGTACCTTGACTATGGGTAATGCTGTCCTGTACATGGTCTCACATGCCTCACAGACCTTCCAGAACAGATCTCCAAGAACTTTACATGACGGGAAAAATGGGATGGAATAGGAGCTCAAAACTTTCCAGCTGGTGGCACTTTTTCCCCTGGTATCTCTGAATTCATCTTTCACATCTTCCCTATTTTTAAGTGGCAATCAAGGTGTAAAATGCAACCCTTGTGAGGCAGAACACAACCAGCCTCCAGGAGCCCAAAGGGACGCCACAGGTGTGTTAGGCAGGGTGAGAAATGGGAAAGAAGATGTTCCTAAATCACCTTTCAAGTTCAATCCTTGAACTCGGGGTGTTCAAAACCAGGCTGGATGGAGCCTTGGGCAGCCTGATGTAGTGGGATGTGTAACTGCCCATCGGAGGGGGGTTGAAACTGGATGGTCTTTAAGGTCCCTTCCAACCCAAACTATCCTATGATTCTATGATTCTACATCACAGCAGGACAATTTCAGGTGGCAAGAACCAAAGGTCTGAGCTGGCGCTTGGCCAAGACATTGGGGTTAACACTTTGCCTCTTTCCAGAGAGACTTTGTACTGACGGCCAGGCGTTCAAATCAGTACTCTGCTCAGTACCCCTCCAAGAAGAGCACAGCACCTGCCTCACCCCGCTTAGTCAGTGGCTGCGAGCCCGCTGCAACGCAGGAGTGGCCTCCGGTGACTCACCACCACGCACCTCCTGCAGCAGCAGACTTTCACCGGAGGCCTCTCTGTCATGCTCTGATTCAGTTCTGCCCCACTGAAGTGTGGAGCTCGAACACCAAAGGGATTAGAAGAGGAAGACTGAGCTTCCAACACAAGGGGAGGGGGCCTTAAAAAGAAGGCGAGAGAGGAAGAGACGTGGCAAGATTATAGCTGGTTCAGACCCAGGAGCAGCAGACAGCAGAGATGGTACTATCTGTTGACCACTCAATGGCTTGTATTGAGTGAGGTCTCTATCAGCTGTCTGCTGCCATGGGACAGTGGAGATGCCTTTGGGATAAAGCAGGGTTGCCTTCTCTTGCCTATGCAGTATTTCCCCTTCAGAAATCAGAGCACAAAGCAGCCTCAGGATCCACTTGAATGAAAGATCTTTCCCAAAGGGCCTGATCCATTGATGCTCTGCTTGTTCTTCGTTAAGGTTTGGGATGTCTATTCATTGAGCTGCCACTGCAGCTCACACAAAGGCCGTAAACAAGACCAAGCCCATGTTTGTCCTTCATAGAAATAGATCACAGAATCATAAAATCATGGAATGGCTTGGGTTGGAAGGGACCTTAAAGATCATCCATTTCCAACTCCCCTGCCTAGGTTCCAGCACCTCTCACTGGATCAGGGGCTCCAAACCCCATCCAACCTGGCCTGGAACCCCTCCAGGGATGGGGCAGCCACCACTGCTCTGGGCACCCTGGGCCAGGGCCTCCCCACCCTCACAGCAAAACATTTCTCCCTAAAACCTCATCTCACTCTCTCCTCTTTCAGCTGTAAACCATCCCCTCTCGTCCTATCCCTGCCTTCCCTGATCCAGAGCCCCTCTCCAGCTTTCCTGGAGCCCCTTTCGGTGCTGGAAGGCAAAAGGTGAAAGAAAAGCAGATGCCAGAGGAAGATCAGCTACATATCCAACAGAGAGGGAAAAGCAGAGATGAACACCATCCTAGACCACCAGTTCTGGCTGTGCATGCTCCAGCCTTCCAAATGCCCTTAGTTATGGCCAGCCTTCTAGTTCTCTAGGAAAAGGGCTGCAAACCAGATGAGTGGGAAGGAAGTAACCATGCCTGCCTTTGTTTTCAGCTTTCACTTTTCGCTCTACCTTTCCTGGCTTTCACACAGCTGCTTTGCTTCACCCCCCAAGTCAAGGGGAGGGGAACGTGCCCATGGCAAAAGCAGGAGGGCTGGCAGAGCAGGGCTCCAGCTGAAAGAGCTGACACAGCACTGGGAAAGGCCTTCTTGCAATAAAGCCATGAAATCCCATGCTCAGCAACAAAGCACAAAGGCTCCTCAGTCACCGCGGAGCAGCCCGCTCCCGTTGCCCGTCACGCCCCGCAAGCATGTCAGCTAATCCTTCGGCAGGAGCTGCCAGTTCCCACACACCTGAGCTGCAAACCAGACTGCCCCTTGCCTCCACCTGATGTGCACCTGTGCTCAGGACTTGGCCCACTTTCCCATCGATGCAGCCCGTCCCTCCAGGCCTTTCAGACTGGACTTTACTCCAGCTCCTTCCTCAGCTCTTTTCCCACTGGGTGTACTCATACCCGCCAAGTGCTTGGCTTCAGAAGACTCTCATCTCCTTTCCCCTGTGGCCTTGTGCAACTTATTACAGCTAAGTCACATGGAATCATTACAGTTGGAAAAGACCTCAAAGATCATCCAGTCCAACCATGAGACCAACCTCACCGTGCCTACTAAACCGTGGTCCAAAGTGCCACATCTACACTTTTTTTGAACCCCTCCAGAGATGGAGACTCCACCACTGCCCTGGGCAGCCTCTGCCAGGGCTTCACCACTCTTTCAGCAAAGATCTTTTTTTTTCCTGATATCCAATCTAAACCTTCCCTGGTGCAACTTGAAGCCATTTGTCTTGTCCTATCACTTGTCACTTTGGAGAAGAGACCAGCACCCACCTCATTACTTCTTTCAGGGAGCTGCAGGCTGCTACCTGTCTCCACAAGCCTGGAGAGGATTGCCTCTCAACCTGCTCTTGCTCCTTTGATTTGCCTTCCCTCCTTACAAATTTTCCCACCCCTCTTGTATCTCTCCAACTTCATCACCACACCCCAGAGCACTCACTTGCTTCTTCCCATCCCTAGCCACTAGTTCCTCTGGAGGGCACCAGCGAATACATCCAGGATCACAATTCTGCACTAGGAAAAGAAGGCAGGTGGCCAGGCAAAGCCAAGGGTGGACAAAGAACAACAGATCAAGGACCCTTCTCTCAAGAGTCATCTCATTGCCTGCCAGGAAGGAAAAGGCCAGGGTCTTCCTGCTTACCAACCTATAAACACGAGGGAAGCCTGAGAAAGAGGACCACATTCAGAGCCAATGCTTATTTGCTGGTTGGGTGGGGAAGCGAGGGCAGAAAAGAACAGTACAGCAGGAAAATCAAGTGTGGAGGAGGGGAAAGAAGCTGAAGCAGAGAGCAGGGGGAAGTTAATTAAGCTGAGACTGTCCCAAGACCTTATCTTGATGGGCTGAGGCCCCAGATGTACAGGAGTACTTTCTTGCCTTGCCTCTTTCTTGGACTTGTGCATTGCTTTAGATGTTGTTCAAGAAGCCCCAGTCCAGGGCTAAATATTCTCACTATTTGAGCTCTCCAGGTGCTAAGGAGGAGGAATTTAATGAAGAGCTGTGAAGAGGGGATCAAGATAGTAACCCATAGAGTCTCATTTCCGAAATGAAGGAACTTGAGACTGAAGAGATTCAATAAAAACCAAAATAAACTTGGTGGCACAGAAATAGAGACCATCAGATCCTTCCTTCCCTCCCTGGGCTCAGAGCGGGAGCAGGAAACTGGGGAGCTCTCAGGGCTCAGCCAGTGATGATTCACTCGCCTCCACAATGGGAATGCGACAAAGCCGAAACTCTGCTGACTCAGGCGTGACTTCAGCGCCAGGGTTAATAACTGGCAGCCCTCATTTGACTGCCCCCTCATCCTCTCTGCCCTGGCTCAATTTGAGCCTCTTTTATCAGAGGGGTAGATGACAGGTCATGGGAAATTACCAAAGGATACAAACCCTCTGGTCTTCTATCCAAGACATGGTGAAAAATACACTCATGCCAAACCATGCTGGCATTGGCCAGGCCTCCAGTTTTTGTGGAACATACCAGAACTCCTACTTCCCTACAGTTTAAATGCATGTTAACCAGTCACAGCTTTCTGAATGCGGTCTTGCTTTCCTCTTGTCTTTCCTCCCATTATCCCTTTGCTATGTAACGCATGGCTGGTATTTCACCATCTCCTTAAATTAAAGAGAAACCTCTTCTCCTATTGCAAGCGGGGATGCCATGCTCTGCTTTACTATAATTTGTTAAAAGGCAGAAACAAATCTTTTTTGTGACCTGAAAAATGTGATATATGTTCATGACATGTCAGAGTTGACAACTAGGAAAAATCTTTGCAAACAATATGAATGCAAACACGGCACCCAACAGATGCAATGGGCAGATTTCCTTCACCGTCTGCTGCCTGTGATGTCCTTCATCATGTCTTTTATCTTGCCATAGAGATATGGCTGCAGGAAAGTAGAAGAGACTCATACCTCCCATCTTTGGGCTCATACAATCATTGAAAGGGGGCCTAAAGGAAAGCCGGGGAGAAGCTCTTTATCAGAGAGTGAAGGGACAGGATGAGGGGGAAGGTTTTTCAGCTGAAAGAGGGGAGATTGAGAGGAGATCTTAGGAAGAACTGTTTTGCTGTGAGGGTAGGAAGGCCCTGGCCCAGGGTGCCCAGAGCAGTGGTGGCTGCCCCATCCCTGGAGGGGTTCCAGGCCAGGTTGGATGAGGCTTGGAGCCCCTGATCCAGTGGGAGGTGTCCCTGCCCATGGCAGGGGTAGGACTGGATGGGCTTTGAGGTCCTTTCCAACCCCAAACGTTCTATGATAGAATCATTAAGGCTGGAAAAGACCTCTAAAATCACCCAGTCCAACCGTCAGCCCAACACCACCGTGCCTGCTAAGCCATGTCCGAAAGGGATCGGTTGAAGCTGAAATGGGTTGTTGCAGGATTCCTGCTCGTGAACCACAGGCTGTAAAGAACAGTGTGTACATATAAACGAAACCTCAGCGCCCTGCCTGGTTCCCAGCCTGCTGCTGCTCAGCTTCCTTAAGTCTCTGCGCAGGGAACTCATTTCACAAATTTCACCTCTTCTTGGATTTATGATCTCAACGGCGCAGAGTGACAGACACCACAGCTTCAGTCCTACCTGGGCCCCAGCTGTACAGGTAAGTCTGCATATCTATGGAAGGCTGCTTCAAAAACCTTTTCAAACAGTAACTAATTAATCCTCCAACACCTAAGAGAGAGGAAAGTATTATTACCCCTGCTTTCAGGGATGGGGAAATCAGAGGTGCTGAATGACAAAGAGATGTGCCCAAGGCCACCCAGGCAATCACCGGCAATCTCACTTTAAAGCTTTGGTTTAGATGTAGAGATCTGCATATTATGGGGACAATTCTCACCCAAGGAAGCAGGTATGGAGGCATTTGTGGTGAGGACTTGCAGCCCCACCCACCACTCAATGCAAATGGAAAAGGTCACCCTCATTTTTATAGCTGAGGAAACCGAGGCATAGGGAGATGAAGTGGAAAACTTTTTCTGTTGGCAGAGCCTGGAAACAAACCTAAGCCTTATCCACATCCACAGCAAGACTACAGGTGCCCAAAATGTGTCTCGTGTTTTTCTGGACAGTGAACAAACTGGCTGCAACCAAATCTATGACATGTGTTAAGAACATGCCAGAAATTATGAGAGATGTTGAGGTTGATGGTGAATGTCCCACTCAATCTCTGAGCAAAGCAAGCTCCACAATTCCAATTCCCACTGTCCTAGAATCATAGAATGGTTTGGGTCAGAAAGGACCTCAAAGCCCATCCAGTTCCACCCCCTGCCATGGGCAGGGACACCTCCCACTGGATCAGGGGCTCCAAGACCCATCCAACCTGGCCTGGAACATCTCCATGGATGGAGCAGCCATGGCTTTTCTGAGCAACCCACGCCAGCGCTTCCCCACCTTCACAGGAAAATATTTCTTCCTAAAAATCTCATCTCAATCTCCCCCTTTTCAATTGAAAACCACTCCCCCTCATCCTATCCCTGCACTCCTTGATCAAGAGCCCCTCCCCAGCTTTCCTGTCCTGAAGAGCTGACGCTCACTTCAGGTTGGCCTCACTTCTCTTGCCTGCCACATCACTGGCTGCTGTGATCCTTCCAGCTCAGGTTTAGACCTGGCACAGCTCAGCAGCAATGCCACCTCAGTGAGGAGAGAGACCCGAATGGGGCAGATTTGGGTGTATGGGGAGCCCTTTGCCTCCAGACCTCCCAGAAGCTGGTGGTGAGGTTGAGTGGAGGGCAGGGAGATCAACCCCATGCTGGATGGAGATGCAGCTCTCATATCTATTAAGCTCACAGCCTCCATCCAGACTGTCTGGGAATGACTGCTGAGCCTCAAAAACGGCCGCACAGGTGGGGGCTTAGAGGAGCCTGCTGAGCTTGTAAGGCTCAGGACTGTAAACAAGGCACAAGACCACCCATCAAAGGCAGCCTGGCCCCCATCAGGAGCATCTGAGGGGGAGGAAGGCACGAAGTGAGGGTCAGAGCCCAGTGACGAGCCCTCCCACAGCGGGTCCTGCTCCCTGCCTCATCTGTCTTTGCTTTTCTGAGGATGGTACGGGAGATCAACATGGTTATATCCACTCTTATCTGCCCCGAACGGTGAGGGCAGTCAGCGAGGGCTCACAGCTCTGTAAGGACAGTGTTTAGTCCAGAGCAGAGAGCAAGGCAGGAGGAGCAGGAGCTCACAGGGACTGCTACAGAGAGGAATTTACAGAATAGGGACCACAACCTATTTCCCTTTGGACACCCTTCAATGGGAGCAAGATTGGCTCTTTCTGCTGGGGCAAACAGGGGGAACTGGGAACTTAGACTTAGGAGTTTTATGTATTTAGTGATGAATTGGGGAGGCAAGCAAACTTCCATGAAGAGAAACTACAGCTTATCTGTGCCTTATCATTCCCTCCTCAGACAAGGCAGCTTTGTGTTGCTGGTAGCCCCAAAGAGAAGCTGGGTTGTGATATAATATTACGGGGAATTCAATGACAAATTTTACTCGGGAGGTGGAATGACACACTGTGCTGAGTGACTCACGGGGACTTCCATGCCCAAAGATGTCCCTTCACACACATCCTGGGAAGCATTTCAGCTGTGTAACACCCAGTGTTTGATGGATGCATCAGCAAGCATCTACCCTGGATTGCTGCTGGTTGGGCTGGGTTTGAGGGCTTCTCTCAGCATGTTTCCCTTTTTTCCCCATTCTGGAAATGCCTAAGCAGGAAGGCTGTCAAACAGCATATCAACTGTGATAGGAGCTGCAGATAGCTACATGGCTTGAATCTCTATGGCAGGCATGCATCACATATTTGCTCTAAACCTAAGTGTTCCCGAAGTCTAGATCGAGGAAAGACAAGACAGAACCAAAAAGCAATCAGTTCCCTATAAAGATCTATTACCAGTTGACAGGATGCAGTAAGCCGAGTCTCAACATTCCATCTCCAGCCTCATGCTGGAGAAACTAGACACAGACACCAAGGGTGAAATAGTTCAGTTTGCCTTATTTGACACATTTAACTCACATTCATAGCTGTACCACTAACCTTAGCTGAAACTGCATCAGTACTGGGGCCCCTGTTTCCTTCTTGGAATCACAGAATCAAGGAATAGTTTGAGTCAGAAGAGACCTTAAAGTCCATCCAGTTCCAACCCCCTGCCATGGGCAGGGACACCTCCCACTGGATCAGGGGCTCCGAGCCCCATCCAACCTGGCCTGGAACCCCTCCAGGGATGGGGCAGCCACCACTGCTCTGGGCACCCTGGGCCAGGGCCTCCCCACGCTCACAGCAAAACAGTTCTGCCTAAGATCTCATCTCAACCTCCCCTCTTTCAGCTTAAAAATCATCCTCTCCCTGCCCTCCCTGATCAAGAGCCCTTCCCCAGCTTTCCTGGAGCCCCTTTCAGTGCTGGAAGCTACTTTCAGGTCTCCCTGGAGCCTTCTCTTCTCCAGGCTGAACAACCTCAACTCTCTCAGCCTGGCTTCATATGGGAAGTTCTCCAGCCCTTGTGGCCTCCTCTGAACTCACCCTACCATATCCACACCCCTCCTGTGCTGAGGACTCTGGGTGCAGGGCTCCAGGCGGGGTGTCAATAGAGCAGAGAGGCAGAATCCCTCACCCTGCTGGTCCCACTGCCTTGGATGCAGCCCACGACACGGGTGGTTTCTGGGCTGCGAGCTCACATTGCTGACTTACGTTGAGCTGCTCATCCTGCAAAACCCTCATGTCCTTCTCTTCAGGGCTGCTCTCTCCATTAATGATCCTTTCACAGGATTCTTCTAGCAATAAGCTGGCTGTGTGGACAGGAACAGCAGGCTGCTCAGCGGGGCACATGTATTTTCCTCCGTGCCACTGGGAAGAGCTCAAGTGAGTCATCCTGGTCTTCAAAGACCAGTAGGTCAGCTGCTCTTTTGGGACCTCAGTGTGCTTTGTCCTAGCAGAAACTAGGGAGGGACAAAGTTGCCACAAAAATGGAAAGCATGTGAAAAAATACCCCTAAAGCTAGTGGAAAGTTTTCCAACATGGCATGTTTTTATGATGGAAAGTGCCATTTAGTCCAAGCCAAAACCATCCACTGGAACGTGCTGATTTTGACAAAATTTAATTGAAAAAAAAAATGAAGTCTTTTGATAGGGTTGAAATGGTCTGTGCTAATCTTGGAAATGAATGTTTCCTCTTTTTTTGTGGTTTGAGTTTTTCCCATTTAAAAAAAAAAAGGGTTTCCTCATTTTAGGACTTATTAAATTTATTACAAAACAACTCCTTTTGGACTCTCACTTCTTTTAAACACTCCAGGGTTGAAACACCGACCAGAACTGCAACCAGAATGAAATGCTTTGGTTATCATGCAATGGGACATTTTGGATTAAACCAGGCCAAAGTTTTCTTTTGAAATAGCATTTCTGTGGAAATTTTCATATGCCAGTTTGCTTCAAAGCAGAAGGAAAACTCATTCAGAAACGCCCAACACCCCGACTTGCAAGGCCATTCAACATTTTAGTCATCTCCAAAGCTGACCTTTCCAACAGCTCTCACACCAAAGAGAAAGCACCTCCATCCTGCCTGGGAATCACAGGATCACAGAACAGTTTGGGTTGGAAGAGACCTTAAAGATCAACCAGTTCCAACCTCCTGCCACGGGCAGGGACACCTCCCACTGGATCAGGGGCTCCAAGCCCCATCCAACCTGGCCTGGAACCCCTCCAGGGATGGGACAGCCACCACTGCTCTGGGCACCCTGGGCCAGGGCCTCCCCACTCTCACAACAGAACAATTCTCCCCACAACCTTCTCCTATTCAGGCTCTCTCAGCCTATCCTCGTATACGAGGTGCTCCAGCCTTGGATCATTTCTGTGGCCTCCTCTGGACTCATTCCAACAGATCCATATCCTTTCTGTGCTGAGGACTCCAGAACTGCCTGCACCTTCATTTTTCACAGCCCACTCTGAGCTCCAGTCCATCTGGATTCATCTTGCATGAGCCTCATCCCACCCCATCCCTAGATTAGGAGCTTTCTGGGGCCTCTGGCCAAACTGCACAGCTCTGAGATGGGATGGGATCTCTTCAGCGCTTCTCCCTTTGGACTCTGTGTCTCTTCCTCCTTCCCGACAGACGGATTTGCTCCCACCCTCCACCTGCCTGGCGTGCCCACCTCCTCCTCTGTCTGCTGTTTGTGTCTTCCCACTTGCTAACAACTACATGGGAGGCTATTTAAGAGAACTCATGTTCTTTTCAGACTAGGGTGAAAAAAACAGGGAGAAATAACACAAACCAGACTATTACATTTTTTAACAGACACGACAATATGGACAAAGTTCCTGCAGAACGCTGTACATTTTTAAAGGCAAACTTTACCCCAAAAATGTCAGCCAGCTCCCCTGTTGAGAGGTAAAATGAAGAAAAGAAAGGGTTCTTCAAGCTTCCAGCAAAACTTTTTCCCCTTGGAAAGCTGCAAACAACTGGGCAAAATCTCTCAGCACCTGGTGGCACAGTCAGGAGGCCGAGGGCTTGGCTGCTGCACGCAGCAGCTGCTCTTCGACATGCTGCAGAGCGCCTCTCGCTCGCCAACGATGAGCTCCTGCAGAGCGGTGCCCCAATGCCAGCCAGCATTCTAGCTCCCCAACATTCCTTGAGATGGTATCCTGCTGCTTCACACCACAGCAGCTCTCCCCTGAGGGCTGGAGAATCATCAGATGGTTTTGGGTTGGAAGGGATCTTAAAGATCACCCAATTCCAACCCCTCTGCCATGGGCAGGGACACTTCCCACTGGACCAGGGTGCTCAAAGCATCAGCGAGGATGTGAGGATGGATGCTCCGCAATGCCGTGGCACAGCACAGCCGGTGCTCCTGCAGAAGCAGGTCCATCCTCTACCAGGGAAGCACCCAAGGATGGGGAAAATGGCTCTGGAGCCAAAACACTGGAGGCAGAAACAGGGAGATTTAGGTCAGATGGGGTGGACTTCCTTGACCTACCATGTCAGGCCCCACAACAGCTGAGGACCACCACACAAGTGAGAGAGCAAGGGAAGCAAGAGCTATGCAGGATGAATCCCTTGACAACACCTCCCCTGGGGTCCTGATGCCCCACAGAGGAGCAGAACAAGCCCAGCCAGGGCTCTCCTTGGTGCCTCACCACCTCTGGGCATGGCTGCTGGACTTCAATTACAACCAACCTGCACAGCAGCTCAAGTCTCACTTTTTGCCACCCTTGCTCTACAGCAGCCACTGCCTGAGCTCACAGCTGTTAAGAAACTTCTTTACTTGTTGCTTAGGTACCAAGGTGACAGTTATAACACAGCTGGATACTTGACGACCTAGGAAGATGGATGGAAGGATATAAATAGCTAACAGAAACAGAAAAGAGGACAAAAAGTCTCATCTCCAATTTTATAAAAAAAATGACCAGAATAGCAGTGGAGAAAGACTTCCAGAAATAACCAGATGGGTATGGAACGAATGCAAATGGAGGCGATATTAAAAAAGAAACCAGGGAAAAGAGATGAAAGGGAGCTTCTTAATTTGTCTGAACTGTAATTCTCCCATCATGGAAAAAGAGTTAATGTCAGCTAGATGCCACCAACCGTCACTGTTGGCAAGGGACCCAGCGTGGGGAGTGATGGGGTAGGCAGTGGAAAAGAAAGATAAGTATATAGATAAATGGCATTAACTCCTATCACTGTGGGGTTAGAGAGTTCAAAGGGTCAACCTTCAGCTAAGGGTAGACGTCTTGAGGGCTATGCCTGGCAACAGAGGCTTGAAACTCTGCGAGGAAGCAAAAGTGAGTAGAAATGGGCACCAGTTTTAAGGCATGTGGTCGTCTAGTAGGAACACAGAGCAAAGCAGGACATGTTTTCCTGGCACAGCACAGTGTCACACAGGAACAGATTAAATTGCTCATTAAAAGGAAGCTCAAGCACTGGAAAATGGTAAAGCCTCTCTGGTAAAAGACTCTACGTGTGCTAAGCAGCCTGGCTGACCTGAGCAAGGGGAATACCACTGCAAGGCACAGACCGGTGCCTTGCCAGTAAACCCACAAGCTGGTTGAAATCAAAGAATCATTCATTAAACCAAAAGCTAAGTTTCTTCCTAGTTCTGGAAGGACATCACACTCGAGAATCTCCTGTTTCTGCACCAAATCTGTGGCAGGCATAGGGAAAAGGTCTTGAACCCTCAACAGATCAATAGCGTGGTGAGCAGATTGGTTCACAGTGTCCCATGCAAGAACATGAAGGTGCCCAGACCCAGCAAAACACCTGGACAGTGAGACCAAGGAAGCAAAGCACAAGAGGATGAGAATGATGTGCCCCAAAGGGAGATGAAGAGACTTCATTTAGGGGAGAGACACACCTTGCTGAGCAAAGATCCCATCAGAAACAAATAACACCCCTGACATGGAAAATAACTACCTCTTTGCAGGGCTGAAGGCAGCCTGAAAGGAGAGGCCAACCCTATCCTCAAGTCTGTTTTCAACCCTGTGGGCTATCCAAGCTCCACAAGCACTAAGAAAAGGACTGGGTTTTTTTTGCTGTGGATCTCCTCAAGCAAAGAGCTCAGACGGGGAAGCAACAGGAAGCCCAAGAGGAAGAGGAAGTTTACAGTTGTCCTCACAAAAGTGAATGTGTCCTTTTCTCTCCAAGCTTCCATATCCCTTAGGAGAGCATAACAGCTTATACAAGTCTGCACAGGACCCGCTGGGAGTTGGAACCTCAGGCCTGACAGCTCACTGGCACGGTGTGAATCTAAAGTAATTGCGTTGTTTGCTCTGGGAATACTCCAGATACCCTTGGCATAACTGAGAAAGAGACTCCAAATTCTCCCAGTGCAGGATCTACAAATCCTCTGCTCTTTCCCCTCCCTAAGATTAGGTTTTTTTCACTCCCCTCTTCCCTTCTGTTGCCTTGATCCCAGGAAAAGGTATTTTGAGTTTCAGCCTCCGCTCTCTCCCAGTGTAATGCAATCCTTGTATCCTTCAAACACGCCTTGCGGTTCAGGGGTTCTCTGGTGCAGACAGTGAGGTAAGGGTCCCTTGGGCATAAAGACAAGCGATCTGCAGGCAGCTGTTTGGGCTGCAGGGTTAAGCCGTTTTAATTACCTGGAAGCAGAGCGCCAGCCAACGCATGGTCAATGTGTAAAGCAAGCCCTGCTGTCCCAGTGGGGCTGGGATGTCTCAGGAAAGCTGCCTGCTGATCTTCTGCTAGATTAAATTCTTCTGTGTGAGCTGGCCTGCAGTTTTATGGCAATGGGGACAACTTCTTTCCTCCACCCCAGAGTCTGCTGTTTGGTTTGGGGCAATGCCCGGGATCCCAGAGCAGTGCAACAGCAAAATCTCCCATCTGGATTACAACCCCTCCTGCAAAATCCCAGGCAACGTGACTTTAGCAGGGTTTGAAGTTGTTGATTTGCCATTCCTATCGTTGCAGAGAGGCAGATCCCAAGTTCTCAGCAATCAGTGTGTCCCATCCCCAGAAACAGCTGCTGCTGAGCCAGACGCAATGGACTTGGGGTTTAGCACAGCAACCCCATAAAACTGATACTCAGTTAAGAGAATGGGATTTCTTTCTCTCCAAAGAAAGGACAAATTACTCAGGAAAAAAGGAAGAAATAAAAAAAGATGCATCCAGAACTTCCCAACCTGTTCTCTATTTGTTGTCTTCTTGACGCTCAAAGGATTCTCATCGCCTTTCTGCCTCCTGGCTGCCTCTGCAGCCTCAGTTCAGGTTGGCACCCGCTCTGGAAGTTTTTTACCAGCTGTTCTCGTACACACTGTGCTCCAGTAACCTGGTGCCAGGCCAAACAGCCTCACCGTGGCTCAGCGTAGGACTGAACCAGAATCAGGGACTGAGCTGCGCAAGGGAACGTTCTCTGTCAGGATTCTATCACACCCACTCGGCAGACTGCTTGCACCCCTGGGCTCTATCTGCCTCTCTGAGTCCATCTGTCCCCAACCTACCTAGTCCTACCCAACTCCCAACAGTTCCCCACAGCTTCTGGTCCTCTCCTATCCCTGCCATCTTCCTCACATGCCCAGAGTACATCCCTGTGAACGAAAATGGTGTTTGGGTGTGTTTGTATGTGGGCAGAGAAGGGTAGGAACAGATCTTTCCCAAGAGACTAAGATGGGAGACAGTGCTGAACAGGAGCTCTTCCCAATGGCCATTTCCCGCCAGCTGAGTCACCCTGGCCCTGTGTGAAGTCACCTGAGGCTACGGCAGCGTTCCCCATCAGGAGCTAAAATCGCCCGTACATGGCTCGTTGATTGGCAAGCTGTAGTGTGCCCCCATCAAAACTCCTGCAAATGCCTCTCTCCCGTCTCTGCTTTGCCCCTGCCTCCTTCCCAAGCACTCTGCAGGGCAGTTCAGCTTTGCCACTCCAGGGAATCCAGTGATGTTTCGCAGTGTAAAGCTCTTCACTCCTGGCTGGCAATGGCTTTGCCGCACAGACCCCATGTGGAGCTGCTCTGCTGAGAGGAGCGTGCCTTTGTGGCCCCCTGCTCTTCTCTCCACGCTCACAACTAAACTCATAGAATAGAACCAAAGAATCATAGCATGGCTTGTGTCAGAAGGGACCTTAAAACCCATCCAGTTCCAAAACCCTACCACAGCAGGGACACCTCCCACTGGATCAGGGGCTCCAAGCCCCATCCAACCTGGCCTGGAACCCCTCCAGGGATGGGGCAGCCACCACTGCTCTGGGCAACCTGGGCCAGTGTCTTCCCACCCTCAATGTGAAGAATTTCTTCCTAGTGTCCAGTCTCAGTCTTCCCCCCTCCAATTTAAAGCCATCTCCCCTCATCCTATCGCTACATGCCAAGTCACAGCTCGGTCCCACGGGACTCGGGGTCTCCAATATGCTCCTGCTTCCCTTGCCCTGCCATGTGGGAAGCCGCACCCTGACCTCTTCGAGCTTGGACTTGCTTTTGCAAATTCGCCTGGTTATGGGTAGGACATGCCAGGGCCTGCCGCCTCCTCCCCGTCCCTTTGAACACAGACACGTAGGCTGCGAAGCACGCTGAACGCAGCTGCACACCGCAGGATCCAGCCCTCAGACTTTCGTGTGGAAAAACCACAAATCCATGAGTCACCTGGATCCAGCAGAGGCAGGACTTGCAAACGCTCCTAATTCCCTCTCCTTTCTCAGTGGGACAGATGTGCTCCTGAGGTATCAGAGCTCCCTCATCTCACCCTGATAAATGGAATGGGTTGGGTTGGAAGGGACCTTAGAGTCTATCCAGTCTTACCCCCTGCCATGGGCAGGGACACCTCCCACTGGATCAGGGGCTCCGAGCCCCATCCAACCTGGCCTGGAACCCCTCCAGGGATGGGGCAGCCACCACTGCTCTGGGCACCCTGGGCCAGGGCCTCCCCACCCTCACAGGGAAACATTTCTTCCTAAAATCTCATTTCAATCTCCCCTCTTTCAGCTGAAAACCATTCCCCTTGTTCCGTCCCTGCACTCCCTGACTAAGAGCCCCTCCCCAGCTTTCCTGGAGCCCCTTTCAGTACTGGAAGGCTAATAGATGGCAGAAGTTCCTGGTGTCCCTGCTATGAGGGAGGAGAAGGAGCCAACAGACAGGGCATCAGAGCAGATAAGTGGAGCAGATGGCTCTCTGCAGAGCAACCTGTAAGTCACTTCAGCCTCAACCCTGCAGCAAAGGAGCCTGCCTTGGCTGAAGGATTCTCCATGCTCAGCACCAACCTTTTCACCTTTCTCAGAGTTCTCCCGTCCCCCTCATCTCCATTATCCCATTCAGGCACCCTCCTCCTTCCTCCAGCTCCAGTGCCTCTCCAAGGGTAAGGGATGAGGGTGAATTGAGTGTGGGAAGCTTTCTGCCCAGCACTGGAGCTGCCATCTGATAAGTGGGACATAGAGCAGGGTGCACATGGAAGGACAACCTGGGGAAAAGGAAACACATGGACGCACTCTGCCTTTCATGGCTTGGCACAAATGTACCCCAACTTCCGCAGCCTGGCTAGAAATCCCCCAACAAAGGCCATTTTCTCAGCCAGAGAGACAATAGTGATCTAACACAAACAACCCAGCACGGTTAGCACGTGGGTAATTCGCCTGCCCCCACTGCTGCCTCTCTTCCCCCTCAGTGGAGCCGAGGCCAGCACGACACAATGTGTAATTAGGTTAATGAGCTAAGCACAGATTTTAATTGGGATTCCCTGATTTACTGGTCTATCTCCTCCTTTTGTTTTACTGTGGGTGAAGGTTCCTAAAAGCTGCCCTTGCTAAAGGCTCTGATATCAGAAAGGTCTTACGGATCTTTAATTGTATTTAATCATCAAGGTAATTAATGATCCTTGAGCAAAATGGAGATTGCATCTAGAGTAGTTCCAGTCTTGCCCTTCAGCATCTGTTGTGTCTGGGCAGAAGCATCCTGTAGACACGTAGGAAGGGGGTTGACACAGAGAAAGAACAAAGGGAGAGTAGAGAAAGGAGAGGGATGGAAGAGTAATGGTTGGGGAAAAACACATTTAAAATGGAGAAGGAGCTGAAGAGAAGAGAAGGAAGTGGCAAAAGGGAGACAATGCTATTCCTTCTGATCAGATGTGAGTACTGCCCTTCTCATGGCTGATTCATGTGATGGAGGGAAACCACGTCCCTCAGCCACATGGTCAAGGTGCCCCAGGATGCTCCCCTGCCCTTCTTGTGAGCTCTTCATCAAATGCTCACCCTGAGGTTGCACAGAGCTCTGGGCGCATACAGATACAAGGCAAGGCGGAGGCTGGCTTCCACCACCGGAGCCCAGACCCCAGACCCCAGCAGCAGAGATCCAGCCGTGTGTGGGCCCTGGAAGCTCAGAGAACCCTCCTGGACTCACAGGGCCCTGCATGAGCTACCAAGGGTGGGATGCCACTGGGGCAGCACCCCTCAGCAGGGCAGGGAACTACAAGCCATTGAATTCCACAGCCTGAGGGATTAGCTTATGGAATCAGAGAATCATTAAGTTTGAAAAAGACTTCTAAGATCACCAAGTCCAACCGTTAACTCAACCCCACCGTGCCTACTAAACTATATCACAAAGTGCCACGTCTACACATTTTTTGAACACCTCCAGAGATGGAGACTCCACCGCTATCTTGGGCAGCCTCTGCCAATGCTTCACCTCTCTTTCAGTAAAGAAATTTTTTCTAATATCCAATCTGAACCTCCTCTGGCACAACTTGAGGCCATTTCCTCTTGTCCTATCACTTGTTACCTGAGAGAAGCGACCAGCATCTACCACACCACAACCTCTTTTCAGGGAGCTGCAGAGAGCGATGAGGTCTCCCCTCAATCTCCCCTTCTCCAGGCTAAACAGCACCAGTTCCTGCAGCCCCTCCTCATAAGACCCATCACCAGCTTCGTTGCCCCTCTCTGGACACTCTCCATTCCCTCAACATCTTTCCTTAACTGGGGGATGGCTGGTCTTCCCTACACCTCCAAACTGTTCAGCCTCAACAGTGCTCAGACTCCAGCAAGTTTATTCCCATAAGACAGAATCACCTGTCTCTGCTGTTCCCCTTTTTCCTTCTTTGCTCCCCTCTGGCACCGTTTCACACCCATTTTTGCAGAAAGACATTTCCAGTGTTCAAAACCCTGAGAGGGAACCAGGGAGAGGGGGAGCAATGGGCAGCAGCAAGTTACAACACATTCCCTCTCCCAGGCCACAACCGTGCAACTCCCATCCCAGCTGAAGCCTCCAGCCAACCTCTCCATTTCTCCCAAAGCACAAACAAAGCCCGTCCAACCAGAAACTGGGCTGCCTGCTCCAACTTGCCCCAGAAATGCAGCTTTAGCTAGAAATAAGGAGAGCAGAAGGGCCATGGACTCAGTCCCTGTCGCTTGGGACCTCTGATAGGTCCCAAGAGCCATCACAAACACAAGGATGTGCTAAGCAGGGAGAGGTGTGCGTGTCAGGATGTGCTGGCTTGTTGAGGAATGTACTCTGGCTCCCAGCCCCAATGACAAGGGATGGTTTAGTGCAGAAAACCCATTTCCCCCACCTCCTCCAGCCTCAGCAAGGGTGGGCAAGGCTAAATGCAGCTACGCAAGAATTGAGGACAGATGCAAATATTGCACATGAACCAGGGGAAAGATAAGTGGAGACGAAGGGTGGGGTGATATGCGGGACTGCATGAGTCCTCTGTAAAGGAAAAATCCAGCTGTCACAGCAGGATCTACCAAAAACGGTTTCCTCTCTCATTCCTATTCTAGTGGGCTCTCCACGGTTGAGCGAAAGTGAAAGGTCCTGGAGTGGTGCTGGAATGAGCCTGCTTTTATACTGTCATTGTAAATTAGCCCTAGCGTGGCTTCAGATGGGACCCAGATAAGCTCTGTGAGTTGTGACTTGCAGAGAGAAACTGTTGGATCAGGCTTGCATGTCAAACTGGGCATAAACTGGGTTCACAGCCTTCCTCAAGCTTGGAGCAGCCTGAAGTCGAGGTTAAGGGCTGGGGAGCAGAATTCCCCTCCAAATACTGAAAGCTCAGTTTCTCCTGGAAACCTTGGGTTCTGTTACCATTAGAGAAGGACAGTGCAGATTCCAGTCCTGACTGGGAATCTGCCCCTTCCCACTCTGGAACAAGCCTCCTCACCGGGCAGGTTTTAGCTTGCTTGGGCCGTCAGCTTGGCGGCTCTCATTCCTAGTGGTTTTTTTTTTTTTCTCCTTTATTGCCTCCCTATCTGCCCCAGGGCTTGAGAAAAGGCTGTCTCCTTCTTTATAGCGTTAACAAACATGCTAATTTTCCCCACTTGGAATATTTCATACACAGGCCCTTTGCTCCCACGCTCACTCTTGAATCGCCTTCTCCGTCCCACGCTGGGCTATGGCCATCCCGGCAGCTTGTCAGGCGTGCGCGGTTCAGGTGCTGGCAGGCACAGGTGGGCAGGTAGTGTGCCCGTTCCCTTTGCTTTACCCTTCCAACCATAACGCAACTGAGCAAACAGGAACACTAGATGTGAGATAGGGCGAGAGGCAGAGCGCCAGGAGCTGCCTAGGAAGGGGTGTCGCCCACAAACACGGGACAAGGAGCAAGCCAGCACAGGGAACAGGAGGGGAAGAAGTCACAGGCTGGCTTGTGTTTGTCCACAGCCTTGAGAAGCAGAAGGAGAGGGCTGGAAAACTGGGGAAGCAATCTGGCTTCAGCAGGACCATGACACTAGGGTTGGTCGTGCTCGCACAGAAAGTCCCCTCCGTGCAGGCAGAGCAGGGTCCCCATCTCCTCACCAAGGCTGAGCTCCACAGACCCTGATCCTGGGAACGGCTAAGCTGATTGCAGCAGCGATGAAGATCTGGATCAATCCTCTCCTCCCTCTCAGCACACAAGATCAAGCTGCCTGATTGTGTCATTTATTTCCCTGTAAACAAAGCAGCCAAAAGAAAAACCCAGCCCATAAATGAGAAACCTTCCTAGGGACACAGCTCGGCACGGAGCAGCTGGGCAGAGCAGGAGGAGAGCGGGGCCGCTGTTTCCTGGCCTGACCTCATTTGTGCAGGAGCTGCCTTGAGCTGGAACTCAGCAGGAAGCACAGCACCTTCATCTGTGGCCCTCAGGGTGCCTGGTGGGGCTGTCCTGCCCTACAGAACCCACACTCTGGTGCAGAAGATGCGCAGAGAGGACCCACCACGCTGGAGGCACCTCTCAACCAAGAAAGGGGGTTATTTGGCAGATGCAGGGTTGCTGGACAACACCGTTCCCATCACAGGCACGTTACACTCAAAAGACACAATCCATTGTTCCCACTGGCCATGTCCAGCTCATCCCCTGCACCCTCACAAACCAAGAGGTGCCCCGCAAAGGGTGCTCCTCCAGCAGGTCCCAGGGTCCTGCTCTGCCTCTCCTGCTTCCCAGCCCACAAAGGAGGGAAGAGTGAGGGTGTAGAGGGCAAGGAGGCCTCCCCTTCTACTCTTCTACAGACTAAATACTCCCAATTCTCTCAGTGAATCCCAGAACCCCCGGGCTCCAGACCCTTCCCCAACTCTGTTCCCCTTCTCTGGATGCGCTCCAGCCCCTCAACATCCTCCTTGCACTGAGGGACCCAAAACTGATCCCAGGATTCGAGGTGCAGCCTTACCAGCACTGAGCACAGGGAGACAATCATTTCCCAGCTCCTGCTGGCCACTCCACGGCTGATCCAAGCCAGGATACAACTGGCCTTGTTAGCATCTGCAGCACCGGGAGAGCCGGATGCAAAAGGAGGAGGTGCTGGGCTCCTCTCTTTGCTAAATTCAACCTGTGCTGCAGCTCAGCTCTGATGTCCCAAGGAGCAGAGCTCCAGCTCCCGTCCGGCTGTTTCTGGGAGCCAGGGCTGCCCTTCCGAAGGCAGGCTCCAGAGCTTCAGCACATGCTCAGCCAGGGCCGTATTGCACCAAGGAAAGCCCAGAGTGCTCTCTGGAGCCACTCAGCACAGCGGCGGTGCCAGGGCCGGCTGGCAGCATCCATGCCTTCTCCTGGGGGGTGGCGTGCGGGGAGGCAAGCTGTGCTGGAGCTGCTCGCCCTGGGGACCCTGCCAGCATGGTGATTTCCCTCTCGCGTGTCAAGGGCAGCCGGCAAAGAGCTGGCTGTGAAGCTCCCCCTCTGTCTCTCAGCTCTGCCTTCCCAGGAGGATGGGGAAGCAGAGCAGCAGGCTCAGAAACGCACACAAATGCGCTCAAATGCACCTAACTCACACTTCTTATCTCTTTCCTTTTCTCCCACCATCCAACACCACAAAGGGGGAATGTTTTTAAGCTGAAAGAGAGGAGATTGAAATGAGATCTTAGGAAGTAATGTTCCCCTGTGAGAGTGGGGAGGCCCTGGCCCAGGCTGCCCAGGGAAGTCTTGGATGACCCATCCCTGGAGGGGTTCCAGGCGAGGTTGGATGAGGCTTGGAGCAACCTTCTGGCACCTCTGCACAAAACAGCATTGCCCTTCTCTGCCAGAAAGGAGCAACCTGACAAATTCAAAGCAGTAAAACTCAGCAACGGCGTACAGGGTGTGTGGGAAGGGGAGAGCTGAGGAGGCTCACTTGACCCTGTCACTGCAGCAACATCTCCCTGCCCACCCCGCCTTGAAACATCTGCACTTAATAAACATGAATGCAAATACATCCAGGGACTGGGATCACCACAACTGTAGCTCCTAGCCACAACTCAGCAAAAAGCCCACACTGTCCTTGCTTGCTACCGCCTGCCAAGGCAGGATCAGAGGGTCCTTGCAGCGTGCAGGCAGCTTGTTTGAAAACTATCTCACTTCACGGCCATCATCTTTTATGAAGAGTTAGAAAAAGAGCGAAAGATCTTGAGGGATGCAGAGAAGTCACTGACTGAATACACAGCCTTATGAAATCTCACCAAGACATTGTGAAACCTTTGAACTGCTGTTCAAATCGATTTTAAATAGAGTCCCAGGCCTTGATACACTGAAGGTGATGAAGAATAAAATGAAGCAAGATTTTTTTAATGCACAGACTGAGGACAAGTGGCTTTTTCATTGATGATGCCAGTGGCTGAAGCCAGGGGATTCGTCAGTGTGTTCTGGCATCCCGCGGGATTCTGCCCATACCGGTGTTAAATAACACATTAACAGGAGCAGGAGTGCAAGCGGGAGAGCAAGGCCTCCCCACAGCTGAAAGCACCACGTAAGCTGCTGCCAGACGCACGCGGGAGGCTCTCGCTTTCAGAGTCAGCCCCTCCTGTAGATGAATGGAGGGTAACTCCTGCAGTGCAGACACCGGTTTGCAGCCAAGTCACTTGGCTTGCATTGTCCTCTGCAACACCGCCGCTTCTGTCCCAGAGGAAGCACTGTACTGGGAATAATCCCCAGTGAGCAGCTGAAACGGAGGCGATGGCTTAGCTTCTGTCAGGTCATTCCAGCTCTGCTCTACCCTCAGTTTTCCGTGCACACTCAGTCTGAATGCCGGGATGCCACCATGCCCTGCCTGCCCCGGCGGTGTGTTCAGCTCTTCGCTCCCTCCAGGAGGCTCTTGTCAGTTCCACTCTCACAGTAATACTACTCTTGGGACCAAGCCACTAACATGTGGGAACCCAGGCAAGGAGATGAATCTTGGAGAGACAGTAATTAGCGTTCTGTCATATTAAGAAATTAATAAATCTCTTTTTATTCTCCAGATTTAATTTCCCATCCCTGTGTTTTCCCTTCCTGTCACACAAACACACTACTAAAAAATGCTGGAAGGCACAAGGAATGATTGAGAGGAGCAGCGTAGGGGAGAAGAAGGGGCCATCCTCCACTCTGTAAAGCTGTTCAGCACCTCCAGAAAATGATGTCAAGCTACCGAAATGGCTCCTAAAGTTGCAGTGGCAGAAAGGTGAGAGGAGTAGAAACCCTGCCTGCACAACAAGCAGCCTCCGTCGTGGAAAAACACAGCTCACACCACACAGCGCAGAAACCTTCATCTCAGCTGTCTGTCTGCACTAACGGCAGGTCAACAAAGAGAAATCTCTACAGCATAATCCACCCAGTGTGCACGTGAAATCTACCTTGGGCTGGATGAATCTTAGCCTGAAAATTCCTAGTGATTTCCTTGGACATGAAGGAGTCTGGATGAGTAGTTCCATATTCCCATTCAATGTTAAAGCAGGGTGTTGCAGGAACCTATTCCCCAGTATCCCCAGCGAAACCCAGTCTTTCTCACCGACCTGGACTAGAGGGAGAGTTTTGCTCATTCAGTGACGTACCCAACAACTGCTCAAAACACTTGTTCAGGAGACCTTCGCCTAGGTTTTCCCAAGGGGGTGCCTCGCTGGAGACCCCACTTCATGAGAGCCTGTTCTTTTCAGAAACGAGTTGTGAAGTGCTGGCCTCCATAACAGATCTTAACCTGGACTGCCCAACTCACAAGCCACAAGAGCATCAGCTGAGCCTGTCTCCTCCTCCAGATCCTCCTGGGCAGTATAAGTTTACTTTGAGGGTGGGGAGGCCCTGGCCCAGGGTGCCCAGAGCAGTGGTGGCTGCCCCATCCCTGGAGGGGTTCCAGGCCAGGTTGGATGGGGCTTGGAGCCCCTGATCCAGTGGGAGGTTGGGAAGGGGGGCTGGAACTGAATAGTCTCTGAGGTGCCTTCCAACCCAAACTATTCCATGATTCTTGCCCAAATTTCTCAGCAAACTATCTGTCTTTTTTCTCTTCTCCCTTTGCAAACTACCCCTCTGTGAAAACTGACACTGCTTGTGGATCAGATTTCTGACTCATCACTTAAAGATGATGCATTTTGGCCTAATGCTCCATCCAGCCTTTGTAAAACGATGCTTGGCCTCTTCCCTCTCCCACCCCTTCCTGCCCTCCTATACAGCCAGACTATGAGACAGAGGCAGTGAGAACCCAGATGTATCCGTTGCAAAGGAGGAGACACTGACAGTCTGATGCTGCAGGAGCTGTCGATGTTTCCCATCTCAGCAGAGAGAGGGGCTCAAGGGGAGCATCCATGTAGCAGTAATAGGAAGGGGAGGAGGAATAAGATCCTACTGTGGACAACCAAGCCTTTTCCACCAGAAGGCACACACGCATCCTGCATCCGCTGAATGACCCTGTACTCCCCTACCTCGCTAGCAATTTCATGCTGGCAAAAACACAGACAGAAGGATGGGAGGTTTCTTGCCCAAAAAATACATGGTGAGACTTGGAATAAGGGCAGGGACATGACAGAAGTCTTATCTGTAATCAAATTCTCCTGCTCAAAGTGTTCCTCTCCCATGAACTCGAGACAGCAGGATGCAAGGCTAAGCCAAAGTTTTCTTTCCAAGGGAAGCAGAGGGGAACAATCCCAAGGACGGCCACAACTGCTGGCATTATTCTGGCCACATAAGGTAAAACAGCAACAACAAAAGACAGCGGCCCTTCCCTGCCCCCTCCTTGTAGATGTCTGATGTCTAATCCGCCCAGATAGCCAACACCAAAGCCCCCTCCCCGCTCTGGTCAGCAGTGTCCCACTGCAGGAGGTGAAGGCAATCCGGGCCTCTGGCACAAAGAGCACCAGAGGAGGGGAGGGACAGGCTGGGATGCAGTTTTATCCCTGTTCCCGCCATGAGCAGGAACAAAGCGATGGGGCCAGGAATTCAGAGCAACCGACAGCATTTCTATGCTAATGAGAGCTCCCAGTTAGATCCTGCTGCCTGTGGCAAATGGGAGTAAAAATCCAGGCTTGAAAGGATGCAACTTTTGCGTCCAATGAGCGTTGCTGGGCTCCCAACACCAATCCTTCTCCCTCAGTTTATTTTTAATTGACTCCTACTAAGCCAGAGTACACGCTCATCCGTTCCAAATGGAACAGCTGTTGAAACTGAAAATCAGCATCATAAAGTGCGGACGTATATATTTTGTGGCTTCACTTCTTAGCTCTCCATTTCCAAACCTCAGCAGCCTGCCCAGGACAAAGGATGCCTTGGCAAAGCATTAACCCCATCCTGCAACCCCTTGCATTCCCCCGCCCACGTGCAGAAAGGGCTGCAGGCTGGACCCTGCTCTGAGCATCACCTCTACACTGTGGCAGTGCAAGGTGACACACTGGAAAAGATCTGTTCCACGTGACCTTCATAACCCCTGAGGGTTTTTACCAGATCCTCCTTTTGCACCCCTATAGAATCTGAGATTCAGGGTGCCAGCAGTAGAAATATTAATAGGAAGGACCACAAAATCTGTCCAAACTGTGCAGAATGCATAGAATAATTGAATTATTAAGGTTAGAAAAGACCTCTAAGCTCATCCAGTCCAACTGTCAGCCCAACACCACCGTGCCTACCAAACGATGTACTGGGACAATACATCGTCCCAGTCCACTTCTTTTCCAAAGGCAGTAGGAAGCAGAGCCTCAATACTCTGCCGACAGTGAAAACCCCAACCTTATGCATCTCCAAACAACGCCCCATCCCTGGTAATTGTCCTGCTCCCCATCTCGCAACCATTCCCCAAATACTCTCTAAGGCAGCTACACCTCAGTCAGCCCTGTGCTACAGCTCCAGAGGAAATGATTTGCTCAACAGGGTCAGAAACAAGGACTCTATCTTTGTCTTAACTGTTCACCAGCGGGCCAGCACACAAAACCCTGCATCCTCAGAAACAAGACCTGACAAAGCACCGGCCCCTTAAGTTGGACTCCATGATATAATACAATTGCTGGTTTTTAGCACAACGTTCTGATCATCAGGTAACAGAGCTGACACGATGGTGCTTGGTCCTTCTCACAACCAAACCATGCCCTCCCACACAATGAAAACACTAGCTGGCTAGGTCTTGGCCATCACACTCCTTGTCTCAAGGGATAATAATCCACAGACCTGGCATTGCAAAATATGCAGGGGAACTCCATGGACTGCCAAATTCCAACAGCAATCTGAAGACAGCATGGAATTGTTGCAAATGGGAGTAACTGAGATCCAGCCTGGGAGCTGCACTCTGCAGAGGGACAGGATCCAACAAGGAGGGATTGAGCTCTCTGCTAACACAGTGCTGTGGGGTCTGCCTGGCTCTAAACACAGGCAGGGTTCACTCATCTCTCCCTGGAAAAAAGACTTTGAGGTGAAGAAGATTAAGAGAAAATTTCCATTTCCAAATGGAAAGACAAAAGGAGCAATAAAAACTCCCCAGGGACCAGGAGAGGCAGGGTGCTGCAGACCAGCTGATGAGTGGTAACCTCTTTTCAGATTGGATATTGGGGTTGTCAAGCATTGGAAGAGGCTGCACAGGGAAGTGGTGGAGTCACCCATCGCAGGAGCTATTTAAAAGACAGTTGCCAACTTCCAGTTTGGCAAAAGCCCCCTCAAAAGCCTGTGCGCCTTTTCTGTTTCTTGACCTTGGCCTGAAGCAATCAGAAGAAGAGAAGTGGAGCCATGCTGCAGGTAGCCTGGCCAGGGAGTCCAACTGAAGATACCTGCTGGAAACGCTTCTGTAAGTGGGAAGAATTGCTGAAGGGAAAATCAAAGCTTAACCTTTCTCCCTTAGGAGGGCCTGGATCCCAAATACTAACAACGCCAGAGGGAAGCCCTCCTAAGCAAGCTAGATCCAGTTGCAGGAGGGATAGCTCTCTCGCCTCTTACCTGCATCCCGGGGAGCAAAACCCAACCATGTGAACAGACCTGGAGGAAAACCCCAAGAAGGGGAGAGGATGCAGAGGACACTTTCCTAGCATGTGTCGTAATATTCCACACCAAGGGCATGCCAGGTGCCAGTCATTTCAGGTGCTTTGGTATTTATTCAGGTGGTTTGCTGGGAGCCGAGATGTTTAGAAAACCTGTCACTGACCAGTGTGCTATAATCTTAAATTAATTGATTAATTAAATGCTGACCCTGAGCTTTTTGGAAAGTCTGGTTCTATCTGCCTAGCTCTAAAACCAGAAAAAAAGCCATTTTTTATGTTTTGCCAAGCAAACAAATGCAGCTTCAGACCTCTGATTAAATATTAACTACTCTGCACAGACCACAAGCAAGATCCACAGCTATTTATTGCTCCAAAGGCAGCTGCAGCAAGGAACAAAACAAAACAAACAAAACCAGCCAGGAATGAACGGTGTCATCCACATCAACAAGTTTCCCATGTGTGCTTGAGTCAGCTTGAAGCCAGGAGGCATTTAAGAGCACGTTTCACTGGGCTCAGCGCTCAGGGACCCGGCGCTGTCGGTGCATCGCTCTCCAAAGCCCACATGCCTCCCAGCACCTCCCGCTCCTCCCTGCGCCGCATGAGTGAACGACTGCAGGCTCGATCCGTAGGCTAATGACGTCAATGATCTTCACTTTGGATCTCACCACAAACCTCTGTGATGCCTGCAGAGCTAATACCACTTTGGGAGGGTCAACTGGTGACTGCTTGATTGATCTCCCTTTCATCCTCTTTTCAAAGCCCGGGTTGGTACCATTGGAGGCCAATAGTGACATTTAGAGACACAGAAGGAGGTGAGCATGTGCAAGAAGCACAGACCCCGTGGTGGGACCGCTGCTCTGAGCGGTGTTCAGCCATCACCGTGAGCCTGCGGCCACCGAGGTCAATGCGGCTGCAATGTTTGTATGCAGTGACAAGTGCAGGACATTGGTGGGAACCAAGGTCAAAACAACGTCCCCAGGCCAAACTTGCCCTGTTAAACACCTGATCACAGCATGACAGGGACTTGTCTCGTTTTAAAACATGATCGTCCATTTCTTCGGATGGTACAGCCTTTGCTTCTCCTGCTTCTCCCAGGCAGAAGGGCTGTAGCATGGACATGAGGATTGTCTCCAAGCTGTCCAGCAGGGTGATGGTGGGCAGGGCTGTCCCATGGTGTGAAGCTCTCCTGCAGCAGCATCTCCTTAGGGCTTCTCATACGCTGGGAGTTAAGTAAGCACTGAATCCACTCCCTGAAGCCCTTTAGGAGTGGATCTGCCCTCCTTGCAGTACATCTGCCTGGTATTTGCAGCCTTCCATGACTCGAGGCCAAGCTGAGGTGGGACAGCCTGCAGCACTGGCTGGCTAAGTGGGTAGGTAGCGTTAATGTCCCTCCTATGCCCCATGCCTTCTTTGAAGGCTTTTCCCCTAGGGCTTCCCAGTGTCATTTGATGCCCTGGAGCAACAGGACAAAAGCTGATTGTTCCCCATCTTATTTCTAATTATTATTGGAAATATAAAAAGCAGCTGTGCTCCTCTTTAGGCCCCGAGCCAGCCCTGGTGGGTCCCCCCTGCCTGATTTCACAGGCATATGCTCAGGTTTCTGATGCACAGAGATCAAATAACCCATCACTCAGGGTAAGATATTATCCCCTATTACCAATTCAATGCAAACTGCTCTCGTCTTCCCCAGATTAAAAGCCAATTAAAGAACCTTGCTTTTCAAGGGGAGAGGAAACCGAGAGAGGTTGTTTGTGGGGTTTTTGCTGGTCTCTGGCAAGGAGGCAATATCCCCCAGAAGTGTTATTGATGAGTTCTTTTCAAATCACATTGATTTTGCTCAGAACCGCTCGGGACTCATGTCCCCAGAGAAAAAGTGAAGTACAGAAAGGACAACAGCAAAATCTCAACAACCCACATCCTAAAAAGGGAAAAAGAAAAGCATTTTACTGGCTGGAGGATCAATGGCGTCTGCTTAAGTCAGCAATTGGTGTTTTGGGTTTCCAAGCTTTCTCAGGGCAAGGAAGCCTTACTCTCAAGGTGAAGAACAAGCTCATAAATCTGGGAGAAGCTTCAAGACCAGAATATGCTGATTCCCCACTGCAGGGAGGGCACAGCCAACAGGAAAAGGGCATTTGCTCTGCAAACAAGAAGCAGGATGAGCGCTTGTAAATCGCTAGTCACAAGGGAACAGGTGACATTCAGTCCTGCTGCACTCCGGTCTGGTGTACAAGGGGAGACAAAGGTGACTATAAGCCAGCTCTGCACTCACTAGGGCCACGCGAGCCCCTCCGTTATCTCATCTTAGCTCCCAGAACAGGTCAGCAAAGCCTCAGGACTGATGTTCCCAATTCCCACAGCTCTCGATGGGAAAAAAAGACTTCTCTTCAAGGCAGCAGATTTGGCCCCTGGCCCCAAATGCCTTCTATCGCCCTACTGCCCTGGGAGCAGACGTGCCCAGAGACGTGTCTGGGGCAGGGGTAAAGCCAGGGATCAGAAAATCTCCCTGCTGGGACTGCAGCCAGCCCAGCAGGACTCCAGCACAAAGGTACACAGGGATAACTCGCTCCATCGATCCTGTTTCCCTGGATTTAGTAGAAACAAACAAAAAGCCTCATCATCGAAAAACCCCAGACTGCCTTTCCAGCAAACAGCAGACCCAAAGAGACCTCTGTGTTTAGGCTTCCCCCAGCTTGCTGCTGTTTCACTCGCTGCCCGGTGACCTCCTGGCTCTCCCAGAGCCCCACTGCCATCGGGCTCTGGGCTGAGCTTTGCAGCTCCCGCCTGGCAGAGCCACGCAACGCCCTGCCAAGAGCAGCCTTCCATAGGATCCAACGGGAAGGGGTACTGAGCTCTTGACAGAGGGTGTTTAGCACACCCATCCACTTCAGCAGGCGGGTAGATGACCTCCTGATATCCTTCCCAACCTGAATTATCTTCTGTTTCTATCCAGGGTGCTAAAATAGCACAAAAACATGCCTGTCTTTCTGTCAACCTGTCACTATGAGTTCATTTCATTTTCATCTGTCACACGTTAGCCCAGATCTCACTGTCTACAAACAGACCTATTTATTGTTTCTTCTTTTGTTTCCTTTTTAAAAGCCATTTCCAATCAAAATATACGGAAACACACAGAGGCACAAGTACACAAATAGCAGGGCACCATTTCCACCAGGCTTCCTCTCTATTCCAGGCTTACTTAGTGAGAAAGACTGAGAAGTAACTTGGTCTGACAAGTGACTCTTTGCATTAAAACCAACAGCTGAAGTGGCACGGCCTCCTCTTGGTTGCATATGAGGGATCTGCTCAGCATCTTCACCCAGCCTGGACTCAGCTGGCGCAGAAGCAGAGCAGGAGGCCAGGTCGTGTCTGCACCGCCAGCAGCAGATCTCAGCCCGTTTGCCAGTCCATGCTTGCCCACCAGCCAACATGTTCCCATGTAACCGTAAGTTTTGCATCAGAAGAGAACCCAAAAACCTTCCTCCACTGTCTGAGCTGAACGTAAGCACAAACCAAGCTGCCCACCAGCAGAATTCCTGAACATCCTTGCGCTCAGCACCGCACAGGTGGCTTCAGACTGATTGCCACCAATCCAGACAGAAATTTGGGAAGAGGGGGCATGTAGACATAGCCACAGCTTGTGGGGGGGAGCTTCTCCCTGGGGTCGCTAAGCATGGTCCAGTGGCACGATGGGTGTTAAATGGGAATAACACCAGGGCTAGGAGAGCGGAGGCAGGACACATCCCAGAACACACCACAGACCATTTTGCTGCTGCCGCACGCATGGGAAACCCAGCTGGAGAGAAAGGTAGAGATGGGAAGGAAACAGGGGTGAGCAGGAGGAGCCTGGGACAGGACAGCTGTGTGGGGACACAGGGAGGAAGGAAGGGATGCAGCCTCCGCCTGCAGGATCCCTCCCTCTCCCCTTCATTTCCGCCCAGGAAGAAAAAAAATGAGGGAAGACTTCGCCCTGCCTGCATTTTTTTCCCAGCGTCCCCCCGGCCACCGCTGGTGAAACCCCATCTCAAGCCGCCCCGTCGCCATGGCAACGGGCCGAAAGGAACAGATGGTCCTGGCGAGCCAAATCCCAATCCGAGGGGGAGCGGCGTAGGGCGTTGGGCAGGAGTGGGTCCCGGCTGGAGGACAGGGAGGTCACCCCCATCGTTCTCCTCTCCCTTGTCCTCCAACCACGGTGAGACGTTCATACGCTTGGTGCCACCTCGGGGTGCCTGGCAGGACGGGAGGGACACACATGGTCCCCTCCCCAGGAGCATGAACCCCCTGAGACCCACCATCCCATGACCCTGGCTGTGGGAAGAGACACGTTTTCTCACACATCCAGAGCATCTTCCTGTCCACCTTCACCAAACCTCATCCTCTAAGACAGGAGGGTCACACGGTGGGCGAGAGCAGGGACCACACCTCTTCATCTCCGAGGTGAGCGGGCGCAAGGCTCAGCTGGCACAGCCCTGCCGTGTCTCCCAGATGGATTCATCTGAACAGACGGGGGACGAGGACCGGGTTGGGTGAAGATAAAACCACTAATCTCTCTGTGGATTAACTGTCAAGCCTGCCCACGTGGGGCTCTGGTGTGGGGCTTTGGAGCAGACAAACGCCATCTAAGCCCTCCTGGAGATGCCCACAACTCCTCTGGAGTGTCTGAGGGAGGCAGCCAGGCATTCTCAGGCACCCAAAGAGAAGAGGGTGTTTCTCATGGGCACAGACCTCTGCTCTCCTCATCGGATTTGCAGAGTGAGTTGCCAATCCAGCACAGCTTGCTGTGGTCAGCCCCATAACTGGTCGCATGTTGGGGGAAAGCAGCAAGCAACTACACTTCAAAGCCTACAAAGCTGCCCGGACGTGCAAAGGGAACGGACACAGGGCAACACAGGCTGGGGGTGCCAAGAAATGTTGCTACAAGAAGTGTCTTTTCCTCTAGGAGCCTTAACCCCCGGTACAGGCTGTCTCAGCTGTTCTGGCCCATCTTCTCCTGCAAAATCCCAAGCAACATTAACTCTCCAGAGTCAGTTTTGGAGCCGTTACCACCATGATCACAACTTCCTTAGCTCCAGACAAGTGCAGTCTCTGCGGATCATGGCTGAGTTTTGCAGCCCCACACCAGATCCATGGGGGCCAGACAGCTGCTTTGCTTGCCCATGGAGTCCAGGGAGCTTTCATCTCACTTGGGAAGCAGTGTTTTTTAGAGCTCAAGGGCCAGAAGAGGCTGGGGATGGAAAGTAAGCAGTCCCTGGGTGAGATGCGCGTATCGGGAAGATGCGCTTTGCGCTGCAGTGAGCTGAACCCTCTCCTGACTAAAAGCAATCGCTTCTCCCTGCGCCAAGCTGCTCCCTTTCCCGTGGCCCTGGCACGCTCACAGAGATCCTGGCCTCAGGGGCTCAGCCTGGCTCAACCGGCTCCAACCCACACCCGTGAGAAGAGCCCGAGCCCGTCCTGCCTCTCTCAGGTGTGGCCCTTCGCCTGCGGGCTCTCGCCTGGCGAAAGCGCTGCTGCCAGCTTGGATGCAGCCACTTCTGCTGGAGAGAGCAGGAGCTCCTGGGCACCAACACCCTGCTAGGGATGTCCATGTCAGGGCAGGAGCTTACGGGAGGCTGCAAAGCCATGGATGGAGGTGTCCATAGCACCCCTTCCCTCGCCTCTTCTCTTTCAGAGGGGTTCACAGATCTTTTCCTGCTGGTGTCTGGGTTCAGCCCTTTCTTCCCGAGCCTGACGAGCCCTAGAAACCCACAACTTTTCTCTGCAGAACAGGTTGGGCGCAGGAACAACCGTGCCCGCTTCCCACGCAGCAGCACAGCCCAGCCTGGCCCACACCCTTCCCACCACCCCAATAACCAATCTGGTTTTTTTTTCCCCCTCTGCTCTCTCTCCTGGATCAAAGCTGCCTCCCCTCCCTGTATTACAAACATTATTCAGCTGCTAGATAAGAAGCTCTCCAGCAGCTCTTTATTAATCCCACTGGAGGCAGAAAGAAGGCAGAGAGAAAGGACTCCGCGAGGTCCGGACAGAGACTAATGTTCCACAAAACACCTTTGCAGAGCAGAGGCATGTCTTGTTCCCAGAAAGTCTCCTGGGAAGCCTGGGTAATAATTAACAATTATCGAACTTTAAACCCTCCATTTCTCTCCCTGTCCTGACCAGGATTTTGTAATAACTCATCCAGTCTGAAACAATCCCAGCCTGGCTTGCTGGGATGCTGGGGCAGGAGGAGTAGGGAAGGGGGGGCAGAGAGACCTGGGGGCATCACAGAATCATGGAATGGTTTGGGTTGGAAGGGGCCTTAAAGCCTCCCCCACCACCACCCCGGGCAGGGACACCTCCCACTGGATCAGGGGCTCCAAGCCCCATCCAACCTGGCCTGGAACCCCTCCAGGGATGGGGCAGCCACCACTGCTCTGGGCACCCTGGGCCAGGGCCTCCCCACCTCACAGCAAAACATTTCTGCCTAAGACCTCATCTCAGTCTCCCCTCTTTCAGCTCAAAACTGTTCCACCACATCCTCTCCCTGCCCTCCCTGATCCAGAGGCCCTCCCCAGCTTTTCTGGAGCCCCTTTCAGTACTGAAAGCTGCTCCAAGGTGTCCCTGGAGCCTTCTCTCCTCCAGGCAGAACCATCCCTCCTCTCTCAGGCTGTCAGCAGCCTGGGGCAGGCAGGAGGCAGTTGCTGAGCCTGCTGCTTCCTTGCTTTTACACTGAGCTGCAGTGTCACAGAGTTTCCAGGGAGCTTGGATAGGAACCTCCTTTCCCTCTGTCACGGCATCTTGTAGCTCCTTTGGCCACAAAAGAAATGGCTTGTCATGTGGCACACGTCTTCCTATAGGGAAGTTCCTCCCAGCCTTGGAATACCATAGACTCTTGCATATGGCTAAACTCGTAATCTACCAAGGAGATAGACTAGAAAGCTTTTATAGCATAAAGACACTTATTTAAATCCATCTGCTGTCTGAGGCAACTATAATAGGCATCATGTGATGGCTCACACGTGAAACAAGTTGGATGGCTCATAGGCCTGGGCTGGCGTTGCCACTGGCCCTGTCTTACGGAAGGACCACAGGGTTTTTGAAGGCCTTGTTCACGCAGCAGGAAGGGTATTTATGCTACCCGCATCCTACAGCGAGGCAGCTCGGGTGTTACGAAACTTGCTCACAGACAGTTAGGAAATTAGCGGCAAAAGCAAGACACATTGCAGATCACAGAATCATAGAGTGGGTTGGGTTGAAGGGAGCTTAAAGATCATCCAGTTCCATCCCCTGCCATGGGCAGGGACACCTCCCACCGGATCCAGTTGCTCCAAGCCCCATCCACGCTGGCCTTGAACGCCTTTCCAGGCACCCATGACTTCTGCCCACCCTCACAGGAAAACATTTCTTCTTCGTGGATCGCCTTCGCCCGTCCTGCCCACTGCATCGTCCAGCCAAGAGAGGGTGTGGGTGGGAGCTGCCCGGGACTGGCAAGGCAGCGGAGGGCTGTCCAGCCCACAGCCCTCACCCACCTGCAACCCCCCACGACAGGGACTGGAAACCAGAGGTGACTCAAACACAAAACCAGTGGAACAAGAAAACAAGAGGGCTTTGAATTAAACCAGGCAGGGAAGCCAACGGACGACCTTCACCCACTTCCATGATTTCAACCCACACGTCACCCACTCAGAGCAGCAAGAAACTGGGTCCAGTGTTTGCGTGGACAGAATATTTGAACACTGATCTGCGCAAAAAAAAAATTCTTGCCTTTTAAAATTCCTAGGAAAGGAGCTATCGGCTCCTGACCTCTATGAAAACTGACAAAAGAAAGGGGAGTCACCTCTGCCTGCGCTCTGCAAACCATCCCCTGCTTGTCCCGAGTGCTGTCGGCAAGAGCAGTTGTGCAGAGCAGCCTGCAGACACGGGGCAGTGTGAGCAGAGGAGACAGGGGCTGCCACCGGCAGCTTCTGACAAAGGAAGGCACAGAGAGGTGAAGTGAGCCAGCCAAGGATATTCCAGGGAGCTTATGGCAAAGCCAAGAAATGATGCCAGCCCTTCTGAGCTCAGCCTGCCTTTGCCATCACCTCCAGGCCAATTCTTTCTCTTTGAGTGAAAGCTGATTCACGCCTGGGAGAAGTCAGTGTGAGGCAGCAGATATTCCCATTTCCAGTGAGGGACCGCAAGGTCCTCTGCAGGTATGGCAGCAGTTGGGGCATCAGGAATATAAAAAAAATACATATACCTACAAAGAACGATTTTAGCTTTATGTTTCCGAAGTTAATTTAGAGCCAGTGAAAGGTCTCAGATCAATACAAGCAAAACTGCAGATTGGAGTCCTCCCCTTAGCCACAGGAAGGGTACAGCTGAGACAGCATCTGCACAAACAGCCTGCCCACAGCCTCTGCCAGCCTGCCTCAGCTCCGACCTTGAGAAGTTGCCTTGAAACCCAAGAGGAAAACTCCCCTTCCTCCCCACTTCCCATGCAGCCTTGGGCTTTTGTTCCCCAGAAGGGAGATCTCTGATGGTTTATTTAACTTGGGTACATTCCGTCTAGAGCACAAACTGAGTCCTGATAAACTCATTCCACGTGTGCACCAAGAAGACCTGCTTCATCATGTGGGTAGAGAGAGGTCCTAAGGGGGTCAAGGTGATTTTGCAGCACTGATTTCAAGGAGAGCTTAGCTACCAGGCTGGCATTTCAGATGGCAAAACGCAGTTGCCCGTTCATGTGCTCCGTTATGAACAGGCTTTTCTTCTCCTCCCTGCCCCACAGCTGTACACATGCTCGGCCCCCATGCCCCGGGGACCTTTGAAAACTGCATTATAGGTTCTCCCCATACAAAGTTTGGATCAATACAGCTGTCAGGCTTTGGCCACATTTACCCCTGCTAATTGGAATTACAATAGGCAGGCTGCAGCTTTCACTCCATCTCTCTGGTGCTTGTCATAACGTAATCAAAATCTCTCTTGCTTTCTCTTTATCATGGAGCGTGACGGGAGCAGAGGCGCTGGCAACCACGCGGCCTCCTGAAACTACAGATTCCTATGGATCAGGCTGGGAAGCTTTGGCGCAGGGGTAGGAAAAGAGCCCCTCGCTGACTAAACTCTCATTCGGCCAAGCTGGTTAATGGGAGTCAGCCTCAGCCCCAGCTTGGCAGGGATCTGGCACAGGGTGGGGACTGGGAGGTGCTGGTGGAGCAGATGCTGCAGGAAGGAGCTGCAGGGAGGCTAAGACCAGAGGCAGCCACAACTTAGATTGTGGAGCAAGACACTGGCAGCAGAGCCCAAACTCTCACCTGGCCATGTCGAGGAAGCAGCCTCCATCCTCAGTCAAGCTGTGTCTGCGCCAACGCAGTGCAAGGGCACAGGGAAGGTGCCTCCTCCTGCATCCTAACATCCCCCGCTCCTGCCTCCCCAGCAGCATCCAGCCACCCCACCAGCAGCAGATTCCCACCAGTGCCACAGAAAAAAGTGAGCAAGGGATGACAAGGCGGCAGCGTGGCACGGGCATGGCACAGGGCATTGACCGGGACTCGGATGGCTGGACAGGAACAAGCCAAAGCTTTGTGGTCGCACAGGAATGTTTAACTCTAGTACAAGCAAAGCTGAGATAGCATCGAAACGCTCCAGCGAGGTCCGGATCCCTGCCACGCTAGGTCCTGTGCAGAAGATTCTGCCCCAGCAAGCTCCTCACTATGCTGATTCACAAACCCCTGCTCCCTGCCTGTGTGCAGCAGAGGACACACACATCTCGCTAACGCCAGCTCCAAAGGCTCGGCCAATTTACGGAGCCGGGGTGATACATAGCGGGCAAGAGAGACAGCATCTGTGATTTGTTGATCATTATCAAATGGCAGTAATGCAGGGCTGAATTACCCAGACGGAGGGAAGGATCAGCAGCCTGGACCTACTCAGCTCCCCAGAGACTGGCCATAAACAAAACTTAAATAATTAGAGTGCTTGGGCGGAGATGCAGCCTCTAAGTATTCTTAGGCTCACACAAATAAAGGAAATAAATTCTTGGAAGGTGCCAGGCTGGATGGGGCAGAGGGAGGCTCATTTTCCACATCACTTGAGAGCAGCCGTTATAAATCTTGCTGAAAGATGCACCTCCCCAGGCTAGCGATATTTTTAAACTCCGAGAGAGAGGGAAAGAGGAAAAACACATTTTAGTATTTACACCACAGGCGAAAAGGGTATTTAAAAATCAGGGTACATTTTTGAAAGTCTGTTCCTGCCGTGCAAAGAGAGAAAGAATTTTCTTTCTATAGTGTAATAGCTGGGATTATTAGCCCCAGAGAATTCATTCCTACCACCATCCTTCTGTTGCGAGCTGAGAAATCAAACTCCCAGAAGGACCGGGGGCTCGGGGGGAGTCAGGGGATAAAGGTTTTTTCACTGGCAAATTGCTAGTTCGGTTCCCAACTGAATCAGCAGCAATTGCAAACCAGCTCCTCCGAATCCTGAGGGGGTGACTTCTGCACTGTCCCTGCTTACTTGGTGCCTGGGATGATGTCCCACCGGAGTGGAGGTGACACGGCTCTACGCAGCGGCACCCTCACGGGAACAGCAGACGGCTTTGCCAGGCCAGGAGCCGGAGATTGTAACCAGACACAGCAGGGCTGGGACACCAGGACACGGGGAGCTGCTCTGGAATGTCAGCTGAAGGACGTGGCCCTGGAGCTGGAGCCAGGGCAGAGCCTCACGTGGTGCTTTGCCCGCCGGAGCAGTGTGTCCCAGCTGTTCTGTGTGGCAAAGCCACCTGAGCTTTGGGGCAGGGAAAATCAGACTGTGCAGGGGCGGCAGGCCAGTCTTCCTTTCTGATGCTTTATTGTTCCTGCAGCTGGTTAGTGTTTCCTTCCCCGTGCAGGGTGAGGAGTGGGGTGGACCCATATACAAGAAGGGTTGCAGAGAGGATCCGGGGAACTACAGGCCTGTCAGTCTCACCTCAGTGCCAGGGAAAGTCATGGAACAGGTAATCTTGAGTGCTATCATGAAGCACATGCAAGAGAACCGGGTGATCAGGCCCAGTCAACATGGGTTTACAAAAGGCAGATCTTGCCAAACTAACCTGATCACCTTCTATGACAAAATCACTCAACTACTGGATGGGGGAAAGGCTGTGGATGTAGTCTTCTTGGACTTCAGTAAAGCCTTTGACACAGTTTCTCACAGCATTCTGCTTCAGAAACTGTCAGCCTCTGGCCTGGACAGGCGCACACTCTCCTGGGTTGAAAACTGGTTGGATGGCCCAGAGAGTGGTGGTCAATGGAGTTAACTCCAGCTGGAGGCCAGTCACAAGTGGAGTTCCTCAGGGCTCAGTACTGGGTCCAGCTCTGTTCAATGTCTTTATCAATGACCTGGATGAAGGCATTGAGTGCACCCTCAGCAAGTTTGCAGATGACACTAAGCTGGGAGGAAGTGTCGACCTGCTGGAGGGTAGGGAGGCTCTGCAAAGGGATCTGAACAGGCTGGACTGCTGGGCCGAGACCAATGGGATGAGGTTTAACAAGACCAAATGCCGGGTCCTGCACTTGGGGCACAACAACCCTATGCAGCGCTACAGACTGGGGGAAGAATGGCTGGAGAGCTGCACAGAAGAGAAGGACCTGGGGGTGCTGGTTGACAGCCGACTGAACATGAGCCAGCAGTGTGTCCAGGTGGCCAAGAAGGCCAATGGCATCTTGGCTTGTATCAGAAATGGGGTCACCAGCAGGTCCAGGGAGGTTATTCTCCCTCTGTACTCGACACTGGTGAGACCGCACCTCGAATACTGTGTTCAGTTCTGGGCCCCTCACCACAAGAAGGATGTTGAGGCTCTGGAGCGTGTCCAGAGAAGAGCAACAAAGCTGGTGAGGGGGCTGGAGAACAAGTCTTATGAGGAGCGGCTGAGAGAGCTGGGGTTGTTTAGCCTTGAGAAGAGGAGGCTGAGGGGAGACCTTATTACTCTCTACAACTACCTGAAAGGAGGTTGTGGAGAGGAGGGAGCTGGCCTCTTCTCCCAAGTGACAGAGGACAGGACTAGAGGGAATGGCCTGAAGCTCCGTCAGGGGAGGTTCAGGTTGGATATCAGAAAAAAATTCTTCACAGTAAGAGTCATTGGGTACTGGAACAGGCTGCCCAGGGAGGTGGTCGAGTCGCCTTCCCTGGAGGTGTTTAAGGAACGGGTGGATGAAGTACTTAGGGACATGGTTTAGGGAGTGTTAGGAACGGTTGGACTCGATGATCCAATGGGTCCTTTCCAACCTTGTGTGATTCTGTGATTCTGTGATTCTGACTTGGGTTTTGGAAGTCCTCTAGGACATCTTGCCTGATGACGGGATGAAGGACGCTGCATGGCAACAGTCTGTCACAGGAGGTGTAATGGTTGTAGAATCACAGAAAGGTTTGGGTCACAAGAGACCTTAAAGCCCATCCAGTCCCATCCCCTGCCATGGGCAGGGACACCTCCCACTGGATCAGGGGCTCCAAGCCCCATCCAACCTGGCCTGGAACCCCTCCAGGGATGGGGCAGCCACCACTGCTCCGGGCACCCTGGGCCAGGGCCTCCCCACCCTCACAGCAAAACATTTCTCCCTCCGATCTCATCTCAATCTCCCCTCTTTCAGCGCAAAACCATTCTTCCTCATCCTATCCCTGCCCTTCCTGATTAAGAGCCCCTCCCCAGCTTTCCTTCCGTACTGGAAGCTGCTCTAAGATCTCCCCAGAGCCTTCTCTTCTCCAGGCTGAACAATGATGCCAGAGTTCTCAGTCTTGCTCTCAGGGGGATCCTAGAGGACCCAAAGATAAACTGCGAGAGCATTGCCTTTCTCTGCAAGCACTGCAGTTTTCTTCCTGCCCAACTCAGTCCTGCTCTGAATTCCCTCCAGGGTCCTCAGGCACTGAGAACATTCCCCCTTTTACAAGCTGTGCCCTGTGCAAGCCTCTCTCCCTCCCACCCCTTACCAGGACTGCTGTCATCCTCCCAAAAAGATCCTGTTCAGCTCGTATCAAAGGGATACATGAGCACACCTATTAGACATCAGAGCATCAAGCAAATCCCCAAAGAAGCCTCCTGTAAAGATCAGAGCACACTGTAATCACTCCTTCTGCAAAGAGATCCCTATAAACCCTCTCCCACTTTCTCTGGGTTCCCACTGAACCCAAGCATATGAGATAAGTTTGGCAAGCTCATCCCCCTAGGTAATAAAAGCCTCTTCATACAACTTGCACACACAGCTCCTGGCCTCTCCCTGCTCCCTGCAATCCCTCTCCTCCGCCTCGTCGCACAGCAGATGTTCAGAGGCTGGTCCATCCCTCCTGCCCTGCAGTGAGGAGGGCACTGCTGCTGCCCTGAAGGTCTGGGTCTCACATCCCCGGGTGGGCAACGAGAGGAGCTGCCACAGATGTCACAAGCAATAGCAGCAGGTCCCCTCGCTGCCCTCCTCGCCCTGCTTGCCCCCAGGAGACAGCGGAAAAGCGATGCAAACCCAGGGAGAAGGGAGCGCTGGCAGCTGGGTGGACATGCCTGTGCAGGGACAAACACCAGGACAGAAGTGGCACTCCGGTACATGCGTGTTGATTCACGTGTTGGTGCACGAGTGTCTTTCATAACCCTGGCCTTGAAGAGAAAAGCAAGAAGCCTTTCCTAAGGCCTTTCGTAAGAAACTCTGTGCTTTACCAAGATGACACAAGCCCAGCATCTGGCTTTGAAGTCCTGATGAGAGGTGTCCTGTAGGTTTGGCTCCTGGGCTGGTCTGAGACTGCACTTTCTTCAACACCTACCACTAGGTCTCAGCCTCTTGGTACACAAGGAACTCATCTTTTCCAAGTAAAATACACAGAACTCCGGTGTGTCCAGCTGAGGGGTGCAATGCACAGGTTAACAACACCCAGCAGCACTGTCTAATGAGCCAAGAGGGCTCCTGTATCCAATGGAATCTGTGATATAATGCTGATATAAATTACAGCCTGGCAAAGATGCTGCTACGCCACACAGCCCTGCTCCTGAATGACCATAAACAGGCACACCCTTGGTTCTACCCCACACCCAGAAGATACCCCTTCCCACAACCTGGTCCCCTTGCCACCACATCGGAGCAGCTGACAAGGGGGAGAGCATGAACAGGACCAGCAATGAACAGCTCGAGCAGTTGTCTCTGCTGTAGACCACTAAATCGCTGCCCGCTGCCTTCTGTTCGAGCCCTTAAAACAACATCGCTTCCCAAACAACACAGACCTTGGTTAAGTGAGTAAGGTGACAGAGCCAAGAGCAGCACGGAGATAGTGCACACTGACTCATCTGCAACAGGGGTGATCTCTTCCTTGTGCGAACTTACAACCCTTAAACCCACTTTGATTATCCCGCCTTAACATTTCCTCTAGTTTTGGCACTCCCAGGCTAGGAAGGCCACTGGCACAACTACACTGGTGGAAGTAGGACTCTGCAGTAATAATCAGCACTGATTATGCAACCCAGGAAAAGTCAAAGAGTACAGCCCATTAGATACCTTCCCCTGAGAAAAAAGTGGCCATAGTTTGATGCAGCTTAATTCTCCAGTGAAACCACTGCACTCCCGATTGCAGGCTTTGTATGGATGTTTAATGTGTTGGCAGCAATGCACACCCTTCTCCTGCCCACCCCCAGCATTTGCTTTGTGGGCATACAGCACCCATCCGTCTCTGGCACCATTGCTTAGGAAAGCTGGGGCGGTAGCACACCAAAAAAAAACCAGGACGGTCTCTTGTCTCTTTATTCCTAGTCCTGGCCGAGCTGGAGGGTGAAGAGATATTTCAAGGCAGGTGGAACCTCCATGGGTTTGGATGAGGGGTGAGTTATGATCCATAGCGCGCTGAGAACTCAACCAGCCCGGACTCTGATCTCATCTAGCTCATTTGTTTGGGCAGTTTAAGGACAGTGCAAGGTTTGCTCCTCTCTCGCTGGTCTCCTCAGCCCTGTGTGCCACAGTGTCTTGCACAGGCCACCACAGCCATTGCACATCAAGCTGTTCTGCAGTGACACCCAGAGAAGCCAGTGACAGAAACCCTGACCTTCCTCCTGAACTATCCAGCTCTCCGTATGTGCCTCCCAGTAAACCCTGTTCAAACTCTGCCCTAGATCTATGACTTCTGCTCATCACAGACCATCTGTAACCCCTGGCTTTGCTAGGACACTTAGCACAACAGCCTCTAATTATAGGGTTCTGCTTCAGCTCTGGAGTCCCACCAGCCTCTTCTACCCATTAGCACTAAACCCTGAGCCCAGAGCCAGAACTTTGCCCCCGGACTGTCCCCTGGGGACAGTGAGAATGGTCAGTGAAAAGCTTCTCAAGCAGCATCCCCCTCAGTACAGAGTGTATCTTGCCAGAGGATAAGAAATGAAACCTCTTTTTTCCCCAGTATGCGATCCTCAGTGCAAAACACAGATACCTATAAGGCCAGATGAAACCGTGCCCCCCGCCTTCGCCCACACGATGTGGCTACAGACCCTCCTCTGCAGCAGCCTGTTCTGATCCCATGTCTTTACCCTCACAGAGAGAACAAGGCTGGTTTTGCTCTCAGGTGGCCACACGGCGCTCCGCTCCAGCCCACACAGACGGGCCTTTGTGCTGGGAACCACGCTCGCCTGTCACCAGAGCAGAAACGCTGGATGTTAGCCACTGGCTGTGAGCTGCATGGACCCTCTGTCAGCCCTGGCCGTGCCTCCGGATGCCTCGCTCCAGCATGGGGGGAGGAATGGATCTTCCATGGGAAAGGAAAAAAGAGACTCCAAATCAGTCTGATTACAGGGTTTCCCCGGGTAGAGAGAGAACTGCTGAGAAGAGGTGGAGGCCGAGTCCTCTTGACTAACTAGGCTTGGGAATACCTGCTGTCTCATAGCCAGGTGGTCCATCTGGTACCTGCCGGTGCTTCGAGGCAGTGATGTGATTTGCAGGTCCTTCTGTAGCATCCCTGCATGGGCGGGAGCAGATGGAGGCGCTTTGCTCTTTGCTGCAGTTAGAAAGGCTGGGACGGGGCACAGAGAACCCCATCCCTGTGGTATCTCTTTCAGGGAGGAGAGTCACAAGGATCCTGCCTCTCCTTAAGCCTCTCTGCCCTGCCCTCCTGTATGCTGAATGAAGATGGAAAGAAGACACACACATCAATCCCCATCTGGGCCAGCTCACAGCCAGGAAGGGCAGGACAGGAGCAGAGCGAGGGAGAGAGGCGGAGTGGGGTAGATAGAGCTTAGAAAGGCTTTCCTCCTGCATCCCGCCAAATAGTGTCGAAGGAGGATTATAAAGCTCCTGCAGAGACAGCTTTACTCTGGGGGAACGGAGAAGAGACCGTTCATCAGGTTGGGTCAGCTCCTTCTATCCATCCCCGGCACCCCACAGAGATGCCAAAGGGACAAGAGGCCACGGGCCAGATTCCTCCCAGCCCCGGTCACTACAGACCTGCGCCACGCAGGGCACAAGCAGCCCTTGGGAAGAGGGTCCTCCTGGGCCAGGCAGACAGCAAGGGCTGAAGCTCACTGTCCTCCCCTCAAGCCCAGGAGCTGCTGCTCATCTGCCTTGGGATTCCTGCAGAGCCGAGAGCTGCCGCAGCTTTTATGATGCCAGCCTGCACGAACGGCTGCATCAGAGACCGAGAGAAACAACGAACGGACAGCAAGGCGCTAAACTCCCCGTGCCTGTGGAGGCAGGGACACACCGAAATGACAGCACGGGCTACAGAAAATAACAGTGCTGGGCAAATTCTACGCCTGCAAATTTTGCTTCCCACTTACGCGTGTGACAGAGATAAAACTGTAAATGCAGGACTTTAAATCCGGCACACTGGAAGGACAAGGAGGTGCCTGTCTGGCTGCCACGGGCTCTCAAGCGCAGACTGTGGGGAAACTCCTTCCTCCCATGGATGACACTTCTGCATCTGAGCAGCTTAGGCAAGAGTTTCTCTTCTGCTCTGGAGCCAAAGGATTCCACCTTAAAAACCAAGCTGGGAGGCTATGTGCATGGGTGCTGGGAGGGTACGTGCACCCATGTAGCCTGGATTAAACCTTCACTGGGAGAACCAAAGAAATCTGTAAGGCCAGGAGAATACTGGTGGCTCAACAGGAGCCAGGAGGAACATAAAGGGATGTATCATGTGAGGTTTCATTCCTTAGTTAAACAAATTTTCACCTGAAACAATAATGTGGGTTAGGGAGCCCTCACTGCAGAGCTCTGAATTCTCTGCGCTGGGATGGCTGCGCTCTGGTAATTAACACAATAGGTGTCTCACATGCAAACTGGATCCCAGCTCCAGTGGCTGGCGGCACCAACTCACCCTGCATCAGAGCTGCCCCGATTTCATCTGATGTATTTGAAAAAGCCAAGATCTCCAGGGGCTGCTCAGACTGGAGTACCTTTGTCCCTCTCACTTGTTTCTGCTTTTCGCACCGATGTGCCTTGCTGGCCCGTAAAAAGGATTGAGCAACTGCCATCGCGACCTTGAGCAATGATGTTACAAGACGCAGCCTTTTTCTCAGAGGTCAGGATTGTGGCCACGCACCTGAGGACTCACCAACTCACCCCTGCAGCGCACACAGGCAGCCTCACTTCTGCTCTTCCAAAACACCTGTTTCCCCCCGTGCTGCCCCATCTCCCCCAGATGCTCGTCTGCTGGCGGTGCTGTGCAGCTCCCCAAGGTGATGGAGATGGGAAAGAGCCTTCCCTGGGCTAGTGGTGGCCACTCAGAGCTCTTCCCCACCTTATGATGGGCTGTCCCCAGCCTCAGCAGCACTGGCAGAGGGCAGGAGGTGCGAGCGGGAACACAAGCCTGGGAAGCAGGTCATGACAACCGGCTCTTCTGGTTCCCTTCGTGATTCAACCGAGGTGTGCGCAGTGCCCAAAGGATCCTTCTGGTGCCTCCCTGTAAACTTGGCTTTGTGGCTGGTACAGTTGCAGCCCAGAGGAGGAGCGATGCGATGCGAGATGTGCCAGGCTCTGCCGGCACCAGCATCTTGTCAGCCACCAATAAATTCCGAGCGTTTGCCTCGCGCTAGATGTGTTGCGGGATGCGGTAATGCTTTTCTGTACGTCTCATTGCAAATGGATCCATGTGCACTGGGCTGGGAGCTCTTGCTTGATTAACGCTGCCGGTTCAGAGAGCAAATAGCATTAACCACAGTCGTCCCCCGGCTCTGGCCATGGGGCAGCCACCATCCCAGCTGGTGGGCTGAGCTGGCTCTCCATACAGCCTCTCACCTCACCCACACTGACACATCCAAGAGCTCATCAATTCACACCAGGGTCCAACTCGATAGGTCAGTTCCACCGCACAGAGTGAGGCTCAGTGAGAAAATACAGCCAAAGACACGCTTTTACTCCCTAAAATAGCCTGATGATGTTGTTTCCAAGTTTTAGGAGGAGATAGGTGGGGGGAATTAAAAACTCAGAACTCAAACCAAAGGTTGAACAGAACTCTGGCAAGGTTTTGCCTTTTGGAAGCTGCTTTGGGATATGAAAGCACCTCTGCAGAATACAGGATGCACCAGATCCTGCAGTGACACACTTGGACTATTCCCAGTGCTCCAGAGAGCTGTCGCGTCTCCTCAGAAAGCAACCCTGCCTCCAGCTGCAGCCAAGTTTGCCCTAAAGGCCACCAGGTCAACCACAGCTCAGCCAATGCCGCTTTCAAGCGCTGTTATGGAAAAACCCTGTGTCAAAGCTTCAAACACCTCTCCAGCCCTCCCCTGCTGAGGATCTCAAAGCACTTTGCACAGAATGACTCGCAGGCTCCTCTCTGAGCCCAAGAGACTGTGGCAGCAGACAAGAATTTGTCCCCAGACGAGGGGGAGCATTTGGAATTAGGAGCCGAGCTCTGCAGATGCAGGACCAAGCAGAAGACAAATGCCTCCGCTCTGCGTGGTTGCATCTCGAGCTGCACCGAGTTTCATGGCGGGGATAAACAGAGAGATTGTTAAGACTTGGAAAGCATAAATTTAACCACAAGCGTTCCTAACCTCTGCGGATCAGCCGCCTAGGATCTCTTCTCCCTGCTACCCCACAGGTTTTCGATAAGCCCTATACATATTAATATCTTGAAGCTCTAATGCTGTAGCCCGAGTTGATACCTGGTTAATGGTTCCAAATAGACAGGCAGGCAGATTTGCATGGAAGGCTGCAGGAACCCTGAATTGAATCCGTTCTGGACGATTGAGCCGATCACATTAAAGACAATTTGTAAAGCAGATTTTTATAAGGGACTCCTTCCAGCTTTTACAGCAGGGAACTTTTATTTCCTTATCAGAAAAAAAAAAGCTAACATTGTCAGAAGGGGGAGGTAGCATACGTGGATGGGAACAAAATGAAATGGCATGGATCAGACAAGCATGAAAGCTTCTCCAGAGAGCACAGAGTGTGCCCTGCCTTCCTCCCATCCTTCTTGGGTGATGGGTACCAAACTGCATTGTCCAACCATATCCACAGCTATTAATTCACTTATAATAGAGGATCCTAAGTTTCCCTCACCCTTTCTGCTGGATAAGCAAGCCTGTCTGCATTCAAAGCTTACCTAGAGCTTGTTAGATATGTACACTCAGCTGGTTTTTGGCACGATACACTGTGAACTTGAGGAACTCCCTGCCTCAGTAGAGCATTCAGACCTGGGGTTCAGTAAGGACTTTGTGCAGCACCTAGCACGGTATTGTGCTGGTCCTTCCCTGCAGCTGTGGGATGCATCCACAGCACAAATAAGGGCACAAATGAATAAAACGAGTTAATGAATAAATACATAATATAGGATTAGTCATTCCTGCAAATGTGGTGCATCCACCACTAAACTGGTCCAGCCGAGTCTCGCCCACACAAGCTTCAGGGTACTCGGTGAGCACAGACCAGCGTCGGGAAGGATTATCTTCCCGGAGGATTGCAGAGCTGGCCGACCCCTTTCCTTGGCAAGGCACCACGAGATGCACCACTGGCTTATCCCAGCAGAGCTGTCAGCGGGACAGTGCCAGACAAACTACCGGACTACTGCAGAGTGGCAGGAGATGAGATTGCCTGACTGCTGGCAGCAAAGCCTCCAGAACGGCCAAAAATAGAATAAGTGAGGAGAAAACGTCCCTTGGCAGGACAAGGTGAGATGCCAGGCTGGCCCAGGGTCACTGTATGAGCCTCCTTGGTGAAAGCAATTCCTAGAGGGACTGGTGGAGCATAAACCCCTTTTGGTTTACCCAGCACAGTCTCCATAGCTTTATTCCCTCTCCAGCACCTTTCCCACGGGTCGTGGGGAGGGTTTCCTGCACGGGGCTGCCTGGTGGAGCAGTGAGGAGGAGAGAAGACGAGGTGAAGAATGGCATGGAAAGTTCTGAGCCTCCTTGTGAGGAGCCGGAGCTCAGCCAGGCACCTGCCTGGAAGCACAGAGTGCAGGGAGCCCGAGGCTGTCCCTTCCGCTACCTCTTTTTGCAAAGCACAGCAGATCTCTTTGTCCTGGGAATACAGAGGTATACCCAGACCCGGCTTCTCATCACTCTTAACCTTTCCCCTCTCTCACAGTCTCCCTGGTTTCTTGACCACCGCCCCCTCCCATTTCAGCTGGACCATCCAGCCACTGGGCTCTGCTGACCTCCCATACGCTGGATGTTATCACCTCTGTCTTTGCCAGGACCGGAGAACGCGGGGCCCTGGTGTTTGCTCAGACTGATGGTCATCTGGCCCAAACCTTGCTAAGAATGGCCACATCTCAGAGTCACAACCCAGACATCCTGGCTGCTCTTCTAAGACACTGCCCCAGCCCTACAAGAGGAGGAGCGGAGGCAATTCCATCCTGCTTCACTGCAACTTCTCCTCTCCAGCTGCAGAACCCCCTCCTTGTGCAGGCACAGGCTGCCTCGGAGCCCTGCAGGAGGCTGGACACCAGCCTGGGGGTGGCACATGTGCCCACTGCCACCTACTCCAGACACAGCCACCGGGAGCCTACCCTCGAAAAGGCAAAAAATCCCTTCTATTTGCATTTCCCAGTTCATTCACAAGCGCTGGAAACCCACACTGATGGTCCCCTTTCCATGTCTCCCACAGCAGACTCTGGAAAAGCCTTCAGGATGGCATTAACCCATTCTGCACTGGAGTGGAATAAAAGAGTCTCCCCCAGGGCACTTCACAAAGTGGGTCACCCTCCCGCCTCCAGAGCCCAGGGCAGGACCAAGCCCCGGCCTGGGGACACATGGGTGCTCTGCAACCACCAGCGTAGGTCCAATGAGCGGGGAAGAAGTCGACCCAAATCATTGCCAATTGCTTTCCTTCCAGGGATAGATAGATTGGAACCAAAGGGATAGAAGGGAACCACAGGGATGGATCAGAACCAGGAGGGACGGATGGCAACCACAGGGATGGATCGGAACCAGGAGGGATGGATGGCAACCAAAGGGATGGATCGGAACCAGGAGGGATGGATGGCAACCAAAGGGATGGATCGGAACCAGGAGGGATGGATGGCAACCAAAGGGATGGATCGGAACCAGGAGGGATGGATCGGAACCAGGAGGGATGGATGGGATGGTATCAGGCATCCAGCAGTGAAAGGAAGCTCTAAATTCGGGAGCAACGCAGCCCCTCCACAAAAAGAGCCCATGGGAAGGGTATGTGCTGAGAGGAGCGAGGATTTTGGGCATGCCGGAGAGCCGAAAGCTTCCCTCCCTCCTTCCCAAACATCTGTGCTGGTTCCCCAGCCTCGTGGCTCCCTTTCCCGGGAAGCCTGGCTCCTCTGCCTCGCTAGACACTGCTCGATCCAAAAAGCAAACAAACCGCCTCAGCTCCCAGGGCTCCGGAGCCCACTGCCTGCAGCTGCTTCCAAAACAAACGATCGTGTTGTTCCTCTCCAAAACAAGCGATGAAATCGTCCCAGGCTCTCACCCACCCTCCTGCAGATGCTCCCACACCTGCTCCAAACCCGGGCGAGCACCTCAATAAATGAAAAAAACACGATTCCATCCTTGCTTTCCGAACCATGGGTACCCCAAAAAAAAAAACCAAAGTACCCCTCCCAACAACAAAGCCCACCCCCTCTTGGGGGACCCCATCTCACCTGGTAGAAGCGCTGCAGCCAGGATGCAAACTGCGATAGTCCACCAAGATGCAGAGCAACTTGTCTGCAGCTGTGAAGCCATGAGAGTTCCTTCAGGAGGAATGGGCAGGGGGTCGGTGTGGCAGCGTCGCTGGGCACCCCCCCTTCCCCACCCTCCCCACCCCCGGTGATGCTCAGTTGGGCTTAAAAATAAGGATTAAAGAAAGGGGAAAAAAGCAAAAAAAAAAAAAAGAGGTGGATTCAGAAGGACAAAGAGGAGCCCGGAGGGAGGATGAGGCTGGAGAGAGAGCTCCGAGCATCCGCGGGGGCGCGGGGCAGCGCCGGTGCCTTCGTCCACGCGGCGAGTGGGTAGGGGAAAAATGTGATAAAAAAAATAAAAAGGGAATAATTAAAAGAAAACGGGGGGGAAGGGAGGGGAAAAATGTAGTAAAAAAACGTGATAAAGAAAAAAAAGAGAAGAGGAGGGGAAAATGTAATTTAAAAAAAAAAAAAAAACAAAAAAAGAAGGGGAAGGGGAATGTAATAAAAAAGGGAATAATTAATAAAAAGAGAACGGGAGTGGGGAAACGCAATTAAAAAAGGGAATAATAAAAACAAATAGAGAAGGGGAGAAGGGAAACGTAATCAAAAAGGGAGTAAAAAGAGAAAAAAGGAAGGAGAAGGGAGAAAAACGAAGGCGAGGGGAGCCCTCGGCGGGGCGCGGAGCGCGGTCCCGGGGCTCCGGCGCGGGGCTGGCAGCCCCCGCCCGCTGCCTGCCCGGCTTCCCGGGGCTCTCAGGCGGCGGGGAGGGCGGGGGGCCGGGCTCGGGGCTCCATGGTCGGCGGGGGGGTCTGCCCGGGGCTCGGCGAGGGCTGCGGGCACGGCCGGCGGGGGGAGCGCACGGCGCACACGGGGCGGGCGGCGCTGCCCGTGATGTCAGCGCCGGGGAGGAGCCGCTTAACTCCTTCCCTGCCCCGCGCCGGGGCGGCTCCAGCGGCGCTGCCGGTCCGCAGCACCGCCCGCATCCCGGGGGTGCCCCGCAGCATCGCCTGCATCCACAGGCTGCTTGCCCCTCAGCATCCCCTCCAGCTGGGGTCTCCTCACCCTCAGCATCGCCTGGATCCATGCAGGATCCCGTCGACTTGGGGTCTCCTCGAGCCTCGCAATCCCCAGGATCCAGGGGCTGCCCGTCCCGCAGCATCCCTTGGATCCGGGGTTTCTTCGTGCCTCAGCATCCCTTGGATCCAGGGGCTGCTCGGCCCTCAACATCGCCTCGATCTGGGGTCTCCTCACCCCTCAGCATCCCCTGGATCCAGAGGCTCCTCACCCCTGGATCGAGGGCTGCTTGTCCCTCAGCATCACCTGAATCTGGGCTCTGCTCGCCCACAGCATCCTCTGGATCCAGGGGCTCCTCACCCCACAGCATCCCCTGGATGCAGGGGCTCCTCACCCCACAGCATCCCCTGGATCCAGGGGCTCCTCGCCCCTGGATCCAGGGCTGCTTGTCCCTCAGCATCACCTGAATCTGGGCTCTGCTTGCCCACAGCATCCCCTGGATCCAGAGGCTCCTCACCCCTCAGCATCCCCTGGATGCAGGGGCTCCTCACCCCACAGCATCCCCTGGATCCAGGGGCTCCTCGCCCCTCGGCATGCCCCGCATCAGGGATCTGCCCACCCAGCTGTGGGAGAAGGGGGTGTCAGGGTGCCTCATCGCAGCCTTCCAGCACTGAAAGGGGCTCCAGGAAAGCTGAGGAGGTGCTCTCTATCAGGGAGGGCAGACACAGGACGAGGGGGAACAGCTTTAAACTGAAAGAGGGGAGATTGAGATGAGAACTTAGGGAGAAATGTTTTGCTGTGAGGGTGGGGAGGCCCTGGCCCAGGTTGCCCAGAGCAGTGGTGGCTGCCCCATCCCTGGAGGGGTTCCAGGCCAGGTTGGATGGGGCTTGGAGCCCCTGATCCAGTGGGAGGTGTCCCTGCCCATGGCAGGGGTGGGACTGGATGGGCTTTGAGGTCCCTTCCAACCCAAACCATTGCATGACTCTGATAACCTCAGAGCCCAGCACTCAGGTTCTGTGGACTAGAGGAGTGTTTTCCGGATTTCCTGGTGTGTGGTGGAGCACCGGGGCCATGGCTTGCCGCCGTGGCAGCAATACCCATCTGGCCATTGATACGATGTAGAGCTGGATCATCTTTAAGATCCCTTCCAATTCAAACCATTCTATGATTCTATGGTATAAAAATGCTTTACAAGAAACCGCATGTGACATCACCGTAGCTGTTGTACAGAATCAAGATTTACGCTTATAAATGCTTTTACGTGTAGATCCTAAGTAATATACAGCGTTTTCATGGGCCCTGGTGAAAGAAGGAGCTCGTTCTGGACATTCTGTGCGCGCTGATAAGCGAGGGGATTCACAATCAGCACCAGGGCTGAGACACGGGAGGAGGGAGGCACTGCTTCGCTGTGCTTTGTAACAGCCCTTATTATGTGGACACAGACACAGCCTTTGTGGATCTTTTGCTAAGGAGGTATTTATCCTGCTAAAGCCAGTTCCTGAGCTGCCCTGGCCTCAACAAGGATGCTGAATCCCAAACAAAGATGTGAACAACAATGACAACAACCACCAACAAAGTCATGTTGATTTCAAGCTCCATTAGAACAACACAGGAACAAATCAATGCCTGGCAAGCAGGAAAGGACAGAATCAGTGGGGAAGGATACCACACGTAGTGGGGAAGAGAAGGGAGGGGGGCAGCCAGCAGCTATATAAAGATACCCCCAAGGACCCCTCCAGCAGTCTCCTCCTCCTTTTAATTCCTTTAGAAGCTAATTCCTGTTCGGGGGAAGGATGGGCAGCTCTGTAACAAAGAGGATTAGCCAAATACAAGGTTTGTTCCGAAATAACAAAAGTTATTACGTAGTAATGAGGTTTAGTTAATGGATTCACAGACTTTGGAGACCACTGGGATTCCTCTGGACATCCTGCTTGTGGAGTGGAGGCTGCTGAAGTTGCCCTGACGATTTCTACCTCCTCGTCTTCTGCAAAGCTGCAGGCCAGAGCGTAGGAGAGCGACTCCCTGTCCTTGTGAATGACCAGTATAGGAAGAGCTCCCAGCATGCTTGCAACAGTTGTTGCAGTAGTTGGGTTTTCTGTCCTTGGAGTGTTTATCTGGCCAGTTTAATCCACAAAATTGCATTATTACTTTTCCCGAATTCATTAAAGAGATACATCCTATGAGACATTGCTCCTCTGGGCAAGTTGCACCCCAGCGCCCCACATTACACAAAGTTCCAACTTACATTTTTTCCCAGCATTATACTCTCCCATCTTCCTTTCACTGCCCCTGGCATCTGAGATAGCCTCTCCGGAGATGCGTGGGGCAGACCAGACCTCAGCACGATTGTTTCAGCTTTCTGCAAACCCAAGCAAAGACATCCTGGGATGGTTACCCTCACATCACACCTGCAGGGTTCCAGCAGCCAGAGGTTTTCCTCTGTGGAAGTAAAGAGAGTAGACAAAGTTGTGAAGATGCACTGCACCGGGCAGGTCTGTTCTCCTCGGCAACTCTTCGGAGCTTGGCTTGGCTGTGGGGAGCAGGGATGGTTTGGCAAACTCTGAAATTGCCCGAGTCATTCGCTGTGAGGGCTACGAAGGAGAATGCTGTTCCTGGGGGTTTGCAAGTGAATCAGCAGAGACACAGCAAACACCTGAAATTGTAGAATGGTTTGAGCTGGAAGGGACCTTAAAGCCCATCCCATTCCAACTCCAGGGACCCCTCCCACTGGATCAGGGGCTCCAAGCCCCATCCAACCTGGCCTGGAACCCCTCCAGGGATGGGGCAGCCACCACTGCTCTGGGCACCCTGGGCCAGGGCCTCCCCACCCTCACAGCAAAACAGTTCTTCTTAAGATCTCATCTCAATCTCCCCTCTTTCAGCTTAAATTCCCCCCAGTCTGTTGCAAACTCAAATCTGAAATCCATCACAGAACGAAAAACTGGGTTACGATCAAGATTTCCCTTCAAGAGTCTGGGGAGGTTTGATGGAGCCTCGGGCCTTGGCTCCCCAAATCACAGACTCAAACGTTCGAGACAAAGACGTAACGCCACGAGCAGCAGCAGCCCATCAGCCCTGGGGCATCAGGCCTAACTTATTGAGCCCAAATGGATTATTTTCATGATCCTGCGCAGAGCAAAACCCATCACATTTGGCACAGTTCTGGCTGTTAACTTCTAAGATTTATTACATGGTGCCATGGGGCCCCCGTTCTGCAGCTTTTTGTGAGTCCAAAATTTCCGTGAAGCCCAAGGGGACTTCTGCCTGAGCAGGAAAGGCAGGAGTAGAGTACTTGGGTTTGGCAGATTTTGTTATTTCTAGGGGAGGAAGATCATAATATGTAACATATTTAATTGCATCATCCTTGGGTTTTTTTGATTTGGGGAGGTCTCTGTGTGCACGTCCTCTGAGGGGATGATGGTGCTTCCTTCTGATTTGCTACATCAGCTGGTTTAGCCGATTGTTTCTTGTCTTGTTTCTAACCCTCGCAGCAGCAGGAGTAGGTTTCTAAAGCACATCCCAACCAAAGTCGTGGAGGAGGAGCCCTAACTGCTTGATATACCTCGGTGCTGCAAGAATAAGGCAGGGGTTTCAAAGGTTGCTTATCCTTTCTACCCCGGTACAGGAACCACCCTGAGGCTCCAAAATGCCTTTCAGAAATCCATAAACATATTTTAGTAGAAACAACGAGAGACAAAAGTAACCCACCTCATGCTTCAGATAGTCTGAAGGACTGGGCAGTGAGGAATTCTAAGGAAAATAATGCCTAATATTGTATAGAAGGGGTATTTATCCTTTCTTGATTTTTAGGGATGGTAGAAGTCTCATTTTAGACGCCAACTGGCCATCAGAACAGAGATCCAAAAGCTATACGAGCTCCTACCTCCGCACCCCTGTGAAATCTCGTTTAGGCAGAGATAGGAGAATCGGTGTAATAACTTGGCCAACACTTACATAAGTTGTCATGCTAATATAGGTCTTGAAAATTGCAATTAAAGCATGAAACAACATTTGGCTGGAAGAAAAAAAAAAAGCCTTGCTTGTAGTGGAGCACTGTTTTGTCCGCCCAGCGTTTTGGCTGTTCAGCCAGCACAAGGGTTTTCTGCTGATGCTGCCATGTGAGGTAACGTCTCTGCAGCAACCTGCTGTACCAGGACGCTTCACGCAGACCTCCCCAAATCCTTCCTGCTGGCTGACGTGGCTGAGCATGGTCTTCTGGCAGCGTGCAGGAGGACACGGGGTGGGTTTGGTAAAGGTTCTGCAATGACGCTGTCTGTAACTGTCTGAAAGGAGGTTTGTAGTCAGGTGGGTGGTGGTGTCTTCAGCCAAGTAACAAGGACAAGAGGAAATGGCCTCGAGTTGCACCAGGGGAGGTTTAAAATGGATATTGGGAAAAATTTCTTCCCTGAAAGGGTTCTCAGGCACTGGAACGGCTGCTCAGGGAGGTGGTGGAGTCACCATCCCTGGAGGGATTAAAAAGACAGGCAGAAGAGGTGCACAGAGATGGTTTAGCAGTGGACAGGTACGGTTGGATTCGATGATCTCAAAGTTCTTTTCCCACCAAATGATTCTGTGATTCTACGACACAACTCCTTCGGACAGGGCCTTCCCTGGTGAGCTGATGCGCATCCTTCCCTGGGGCTGAGCAGTTACTGAGCTGGAGACAAGGCACAAATGGCTGGGCCAAACCTCTGTAAAAGCAGCTCCCATCTGCTCTGGGGTGAGCGCAGCACATCCTCACAAACAGTGGGAGTGGGCTGATGCACAACCCTCAGGGGACCACTTCTTGGGGCTGCTGCCTGCTGTGGAGAAGGAAGTGGCACCCAGGAATCCCTCCACACGGATGAACTCCAGTGTCTCCACTGGTGTCTGGGGCTGTGCCCACACTCCTTTCCGGAGCAGTGGCCACTTCCCAGTAGCTCACACCACCCGGCAAGGCTCTGCGGCTCGGAACGCTCCGTGCAAATGGACATCTTATATTAGCTTTTACAATTATATTACCAGAGGGGACTGAAAGGAGGGGAGGAGGGAGGGGAGGAACTGCTCTTTAAAGCATTCCTCGGTAGGTTTTATCAGCTGCTTTTGTTTGCAGAAGAGCCCACAGCAGAGGCCTGTCATTCCGAGCTGGGAGCGCATTTGACAGCCCTGTCTCCGCCGTGTACCTGGCATGTATTTGCTGCAGTGCTGATTACATTAACTTCTGTGTTTATAAACATTTTGAATCAGTGCAGAAGGCTGTGCTGAACAGAATTTTAAAGCCGGCATCCGTTTTATTTTTGCTTTTTCATCTGTAAACACACATAATGTGTCTGCAGTGCAGTCAACAACGAGGGATCGGAGGTGCAAAGGGCTCCCTGAGCTGATTCTCTGCTCGGCTTCACTTCTGAGCTCTCCTGATACAGCCTCCTACATGCTTACATGAACACACATGGTACACATGTACACGATACAGCCGGCAGACACCGCTTCAGATCTGAAAGCATCACCCTTTTAAACAGTCAATTCGGCGCTGACAGTCACTCCTGTCCTGCTGTTCTCTGGATAGGGACAGCAGTTGGAGAAGAAATTAGATCTGAACTGATGAGAAAATTGCCTCCCAGTTAATGGAAGCTGATGCAAGTTTTAAGCAGTTGGCAAACAGCAGTGGTTTTTTTCTGTCCCCCTCTGTTGAAGGGTTTGTAATAGCCTTGCTGCAATGCTATCTGAGTGCCTTAACCCTCTCAATCCCCACAGCACCCCCTTGTGAGGCAGGAATTAAACCATAATCCTCATTATACATGGAGAAAAGAAGCCCAGGGAGATTAGGAATCCCAGCCTTGCAGAAAGCAGTGTGAGTTCTGCCATAGGCTTTCAGTGGAAAGCAGCTCGAAGTGCAAGGCTAGTGGGCTTGGGAGGACCCACGATTTGGAAATGCCCAACAACGGCTGATCTGAGTGTCTTTCAATCCATTCAGGCACAAACTGGCAGTGAATTCGGGCAGGAATGCTCTTCCATGCAAGCTGCATCCGTGTCTAACTCAAACCACTGCAACATGGATGAGGTTTCGAAAAATCTGATCCCAGTGGGAGGTGTCCCTGCCCATGGCAGAGGTTGGAACTGGATGGGCTTTAAGGTCTCTTCCAACTCAAACTATTCTATGATTCTACGGCCATGCAGCTCTTTGGTCCACTCTTTTCTTCTTGGCTTTCTGTGCCAGCACACAGCTTCCACCCCAGCCATCAACAGCGAAGTCACTGCTGGGAGATGTTTTTACTTTGGGGTCCTCTCTGAGCTAGGCAGAGGGAGGGATGGGGGCTCCATCTGTTGCCAGGTTAGGAAAAGGGTGCCAAACTTTTGGAGTACTTTTGAGGTGTCTCCTGGTTGCGGGAACAGGGGTCACCTCTCCTGCGCTGCAGCAGGAGGTGATGGCACTGGTCTCACCCTTCCCAGGACAGGGACCACTGGGGAAGGTGCATGCCTATCACACACCAGGAGAGCATTTCTGATGGAGTAGGCACCTTGCAAGGAACAAGGCAGGCAGAACTCGCTGATGCCTCTGTGCAATTCCCCACGGAAGCCTGAGAGCTGGCCCCAAGGCATCGTTGCACCAAGCACAACCGCCGAGCACCATCTAGTGTCAGCAGGGCTGGCTCTGCCCCGGGCAGAGGCTGCTCTACACCCGCTCTGCATCCCACCCTGGCTGCAGCCATCCTCATCCCAGCGCTGCATCCCTTCCCCGGCCCAGGGATGCTTCACAGAGGGGTCCTGGTACGTGAGCATCTTCCACGTCAGCAAAGAACAATTGCTTCGGCAAAGCTGCTTAAATGCTTGATAGAAGGAGCTATCATCTTTCTTGACGGAGCTGACATCTAAGGAGGAATTAAATCTGTCTTACTCACATGCAGACAAACATGTGGGCTTGCGCTGGGGATTGTGCGTGCGCGTACGCGTGCGATCCAGGGCCAGGCAGGAGATTAAACACAGCGTTCGGAGGGAAACGACAATGTAGAGAAAGAAAATTGAAAGGAGAAATAAAAAATGAATTCAGCAGAAATATTTCAAAAGGCATGTGTTGCCAGCATTGCTAATGAAGTCCAGCACGGGGAATTCTCGCTCTTCTCTTCAAGACTTGTCTCTCAGCTCCAACATCTGAACCGATATGCTTTGCAGCAGCGGCACAGATCATTCAGAGCGCAAGCAAGCCTCAGCGGTTATTGTATTAGAAAATAGCACGCGTTATTGAACAGCACGGTAGCTCTGCCTTCCCGAGCGCTTGGCAGTGCCCATGCGTGGCAAGGAAGGCAGCACACAGAGTCCCACACCAATCCCCAGAGTAGCCTCCTGACCAAGGGCTTCAGGCACTGCTGTGCGACCATCCATGAGGGAAAAGCCACAGAGAGGATTTCTCCTGAAGTGGAAACTCACTGACATGCTCTGCTTTGGATTTGAATCAGGATTAAGAACTTGCTGTAGATTTACAAGTGGAAATTGGTCCTTTGCTTTTAGTGCTTGGACAAATAGGCTTCATTTCTTGGATAAGCTCCTCTGGGACCCGATCTCTGGATCACAGGGTGAGATGTCTAGAGGTTTGCAGCCTGTCTCATTTGCAGGCTGTCAAGTCAATAGCACAGAAGCGTAAATTTGATGCTATAGCAGTAGAGCTGCTGTTGTGAACGGGGAGCGATGCCCCTGCAGCCATGATGAGCCTGGAGCCATCAGCAGGGTCACTCCACCGTCACCTCGCTGGAATCCCTGGTGTTGGACCAGATCGACTCACTTGTGTGAAGGTGAACTTCTGGAGCAACTCCAATGCACTAACTTTAGTGGATCTGCAGCAAATCCAGCCTAGACATGGGACTTTCTGGTGTAAATCTGGAGTGAGTTAAGTACCATTGTAGCTGTGAACACGGAGCAGCCCCCTCCCTGTCCGTGCTGATCTAGCTGGACACAGAGACAGCCCAAGACCTTCTGGTGCAAAGCTTTGTTAAAATCCACATCCAGGTGGGGAAAGATGTCTGCTGCACGAGCATTCCCCATTCAATCCTTGGCATTTGCTTCTGAGGCACATCCAGCAAAGACTGTCCTCTCTCTCTGCCCCGCTTCCAGGCAGGCTGTTAATTCCTGGCTGTCAGGAACGAGCTGTTTCTCTGCAAGCAGGGCCCTCTGCCCCTCTCTGCCAGGCGAGGCAGGCATCAGCCTTGTCAGCATCAGAATGGGCCACAGGAATCAACACATCCCGGTGATGCTGATTTATCGCCCTCTAGGTTGTCAGCATAAATACTTGATAAATACAGATATGAATAATACAGGCTGAGTTTACCTTGTCGGCATTAATGAATCTCCTGGTGGTGAGCCGAGGGATGCTCTTGCCAGGCTGTGCGTGCTGGGGAGGTCTCATGTGCGCGCTCCTCCACCATCCCGGGAAGGAAAGGGGTTTCACTCCAAACAGTGTTTTTGTGAACTTGGAGTAACCCCCACTCGCAGCCTGTTTTGTAAATGCCAGCTACACCAGGCTCATGCCTATTCCAAGGAATTTTGCTGCAGTCTGAGGAGTCAGCGATGTGAATTTGGAGGGACTCCAAGGGAAATGTTTCTGTCAGCCCAGCGTAAGCGCAGAGGGGCCAGCAAAATGACGATGCTGTCCTCTCTCAGAGGACAAACCTCTCCCCAGGGCCAGTTCCCTCCTCCTCTCTAATTGTGGGAGAGATCATTCTCCTCCACCCATGAGCTTCTGCTTTCTTCTGCAGATGCTGGAGGGAGAAGGTCACCTTCCTTATGCTGAGCTCGTAGGCGATTGTGAGAACCTTTCCAAAGACACGGGACAGGGAGGCTTTGCCCATCTCCCTGGCAGAGCTGCTGGCCTGGCACTGAGGAGAACCATTTGTCCCCGTAGCAAGTCTACCCAACTTTCATTCAACCAGCCAAAGAACCAGGCTGCGCCTGCTAATATCTACTAGCTGTTGGGATGGGGCTTTTTTTGTGATGGAAAAAAAGATACTAGGAAAAACTGGTTAGCAACCTGATCCAGTGGGAGATGTCTCTGCTCATGGCAGTGGGGTTGGAGCTGGATGAGCTTTAAGGTCCCTTCCAACCCAAATCATTGAATTATTCTATGGTACTTTACAGCCTTCCCATGAGGACAAAGGATCCATGCAGACCTGGGACTTGGAGAAGCCAGGTTTATTTGCCCTACATCCTAGATTTGGGGATAATGTGACTATACTGAGTGCTGTGAGACCCGGGCACTTGCAGACTGACTTAATGAGTCATCTCTTTCCAAGCGGGAAGGAAAACGTCACATTAAATTTTTGCTTGCAAACGTAGCTTGAGTTCTCGACATCAGTGAGCTTAGAATGGAAACTGTCTGCAGGGCTGAATTTTCCATGACCATGGTTTTGGTGCCGATTTGGTGGTGTTTCTGGGCTCCAAACTCCCTCTCAAGACCGACAGCTAAGCCAGCATCTTGCATGGAGTTTCACCATAGTAAAATGCAGGTCGTGGCTGAGTTTAACCCACCATAGCGAGGTGGGTGCTGATCTCTTCTCCCAAGGAACAAGTGACAGGATGAGAGGAAATGGCCTCAAGTTGTGCCAGGAGAGGTTTAGACCAAATATTAGGAAAAATTCCTTTGCCAAAAGAGAGGTGAAGCACCAGCAGAGGCTGCCCAGGGCAGTGGTGGAGTCACCATCCCTGGATGGGTTCGAAACCCACGCAGATGTGGCACCTGGGGTCGTGGTTTAGCAGGCACGGCGGTGCTGCGTTGACAGTTGGACTGGAGGAGCTTAGAGGTCTTTTCCAATCTTAATGATTCTATGATTCTACATCTTCTGAAGATCTTCTGCAAAAAGGCAGAAAGCTTTTAGCCGCAGAAATAGATGCCTGAGTTCAGACTGTATTTCTGACACGTATTTTGCCATGTAATCTTCTGTGTGGTGTTCAAGGCCAGACTCGGCTCAGTTATGGGGTTTTTTTGCCGTGGGATGTAAACAGTTGTGATGAGAATTCACTTTGCAGCAGAGCTACTGATGCTGCCTATGCTATCTATTCTGCTAGTGCACCTGATCATCCGGATCTGGGTCTGAGTCTTCATCATTTCATGCCTCAGTTTACCAGCAGACAAGATTTCGCAGCTGGCCAAAAGCCTTCAGTGGCTGGAACACGCTCAGGGAGAGCTTGGAGGAATGAATAGATGGTCCATCTGGAGTATTATGGGAAATCAGACCTCTTTAGAGGTGCTGTGTTGTGAGATGGATAACAGCACGGACAAGCTGTTAAGGGCTTTCTGTCCTTCTGTGGGCAGCAAAGGTTTCTTTTATCATTTAAGCTAACCTGAGAGGAGTAGGACTATGGGCTTTCTCCATTTGTCAAGTGAGCTTTTTTAATGTGTTTAAATACTTTTACAGTGTCTGTTAATGAAACTTTGGTGACCCTGGGGCTCCCGAGGGAATCCATCTGCATCTAAGTGATGGAAAATGAACTCACTAATGGCTGGGGCCTGCTTGGTCAAAATAGGAAATCGATTCCTAGTGATGAAGGGCTGTATGGGAAGGGGCTTGGCTAAGTGGGTTTTGTCCTCAGGATGAGTAGGAACGGTGGTAGGCAGAGCGGAGCAGTGATTGATGAGGAGGATCAGATGGTGGCTGGGAAAATGCCTCATTTTTACTGCTAACTGCAGAGATTTAGAAGGGCTTGCCAAGCTGAGGAACTTCTGCCGGAGGGACAGGTGGAATGCCTGTGTAAGATTTGATTGTAGACTCTCTACTTCTCTCTTCTGGATTGTAACCCAGCACAGTGAAGAATCTTCTTTCCCTTCCTTTCCCATTTCCCTCAGGGAAGGAGAGATGTCTCTCCAAGACTATCCATCCCTGTTCCCATCAAACCTAATTTCCTCAGTCACAAATGTTTCAGCATGAGGAGGGAGACTAAAGCCCCTGGAAGAGCTCACGCTATGGCTAATAACAGAGGATAAAGGCTGGCACTGACAGAAAGCCATTGGAGAGCCATGGATCAGGTGCCTGGCTCCTCTGGGAAGTTCTCTGGAGCCGCGTGGAACATCTGTCCTGCATTTAACAGGAGTTATTTTGGGGAAGGGCTTGTCCTGATCTTGCCAGTTTCTATGGACTTCATTTCCAGTGACTCCGGGACACTCACCTCTCTGCCCTTCTCCCTTCGCTAAGCCTCTTCACCTCCAGCTCACTCCTTTCCTCCATGGCCTTTCCGCACTGCAGCATGGACGCAGCTTCCCCAGCCTCACAATGAACTCGCATATGAGGAAGAACTCGCAATTCCAAGTGTTTTTGGAGTGGTAGGGTCACATCATTGAGGGAAAGATGGAATCACAGAATCACAGAATCACCAGGTTGGAAAGGACCCACTGGATCATCGAGTCCAACCATTCCTAACACTCCCTAAACCATGTCCCTCAGCACTTCATCCACCCGTTCCTTAAACACCTCCAGGGAAGGCGACTCGACCCCCTCCCTGGGCAGCTGTTCCAGTGCCGATGACTCTTTCTGTGAAGAATTTTTTTCTGATATCCAACCTGAACCTCCCCTGACGGAGCTTCAGGCCATTCCCTCTTGTCCTGTCCCCTGTCCCTTGGGAGAAGGAAGGAGCAGAAGATCTTCCCTGGCTATTTGATGATCTGCTGCAGGAACTGGGAATGATCTGTGTGGCTGTGGCAACCCATTGCTCCTGCGTGAGGGGAAAGTTATGGAGGTGAGGAGGAGGATGACAAAGAAGAGGGAAGAAGGGAATAGGAAGCATATTTTTCCGCATTTGGGAATGTTGTGCGCAGTCCTCCTGTACGTGCCCTCTGTGCACGGGGTCTTTTAAGAGCACTGCTCTGCCTTTTCATCTCTCACGCAGGGCAAAACATGTACCATAGAGCCGGGAACGGAGCCTCAGACAGAGTAAATTGGTCATGTTCTGCGGGTATCCACAGGGTAATGCTGATTTTCATTACAGAGGCGGATGGCCCAGCGAGATCAGAACAGCAGGGCTTACTGTGCTTTTACTCAGGGTCCCTTTACACCCCCCTCCTCTGCTCGGGAGAGATCGCCCTGGTTTAAAGCAGCTGAACCTTCAGGGAGTGTCTGAAAAAGGCAAAATTGGAAATGCAAGCAAAACCTTTGTGGCTCCGAAGCGGCTTTGGGCGTCTGCAAAATGCTTTGAGATCTGCAGCGGGCGGTTTGCCGAAGATGAGCAGTTTTATGATGATGGGATCGGTGCTGTGCCCTTCAATGACTCGCACATCCCGTGGGTCGGGGATGGGAGAGCTGAACTGATTTATGTCCACTGAAGATGAGCTGCAGCAAGCTCACATTAGACCGTTTGATAAAGAATCTGTTCTCTCTCTTCTCTCTTCACTTGCCTTTAGTCACTAAAATCTGCTTCATTAACAAGCTCTCCCTAATCACCGCTCCTGAGCAGCGAAGCACTTTGCCCAGTGGGGCTCTGCATGGAGCTCCTACCCAAGGATTGTTCCAGCGAGTATAACGCACACTTTAATGACTTTGCTTCTCCTTAGCCAGTTGTCGGAGGATATGGAGCAGTGATTCGGCAAAGCTCGCTGTGCCGGGAATTTCTCATGGGTGGCTGGATGTTAGCCGTGAATCTGCTCATGTCCTGAGCAAAGGAACATTTTCCTGCTCTGAAGACTCAGTCTTACAGCTGGAGGCATTTCTGCAGAGTCAGAAAGCGAAGGCTAGGGAGATGGTGGAGGGGGAACTTCGGGTTTTAGGCACATCACGTGAAGAGATTATAAGGATTTCATTTTTGTACCAGGATTTTGTACCAGAGGAGGGCAACAGAGCTGGTGAAGGGCTGGAGCACGACCTTACGAGAGGCGGCTGAGGGACCTGGGGTTGTTTAGCCTGGAGAAAAGGAGGCTGAGGGGAGACCTCATCACTGTCTGTGACTCCCTGAAAGGAGGTTGTAGTAAAGTGGGCATTGCATTCTTCTCCCAAGTAACAGGTGATAAGATCACAGGAAATGGCCTCGAGCTGCACCAGAGGAGGTTCAGATTAGACATCACAAAAAATTTCTTCCCTGAAGGGGTTCTCAGGCACCGGAACAGCTGCCCAGAGAGGTGATTGAGTCAGCATTCCTGGAGGCATTTAAAAAGATGAGGTGCTCAGGGATGGTTTAGCAGTGGACAGGTAAGGTTGGACTCTATCTCAAAGGTCTTTTCCAACCAAGCGATTCTATGGTTCTATGATTTGGCTGGAGTTTTTGCAAAAACAAACCCAACCCAGCCTCGTAGGAAACACAGTTTTCTGATCTGGAAGTGATTGGATTTTGGTTATGCCATGAGGGAGGGTAGGATGTGTATTGAAAAAAGCAGGTTCAGCCTGGAAGAATGATCAGGATACGTGCTCAGCAGTGGCTGCCTATGCTCTCCACCCCATGGGCTGTGCTTGCAGCCCTGCTCTGTCCTCATGGCTGATGGAGACCCATGCCCAACCCCACGATGCAACGTGAAGAGTACAATTTAAGCTGTTCTATTCCCATGCTGGCGCAGAGCCCTTTGTTTGAGATGTAAGACTCTCCCCCACACAACTCTTTGCAGCCACGTTTTTGCCGTGGGGAGTCAGGCGCTGAGGTGCTGGGCGAGCAGCAAAGCTGTGAGGAGCAAGCCCAGCCAGCATTATCCTGTGGGCGGCTTGTTTTTCATCCTTCCCACCCTCTCAGTGATGATAAGGCCTATTTTTCTCCCCTTCCATGTGCAGAAATAGCTTGCGTTTGTCGTAAATCACCTCGGCTGCAGATGGTGAGTCACTGGTTGATCAAAGGCAAAGACCCTTTTCTAGGTCTGAGGGGAAGACTGGATGCTTCAATAAATCATTAGGAATCGGCAGTAAAGAGACTCTCCCTTGGGTTTAACGAGGAAACCTCCCCACCTCCCTCCTTTGTGCCCCAGGCTCGCTGGCTTGTGGAGTGTAAATTGCAAATTTAAGTGACGTGCATGGGGATACCTGATTTAGGATCCCTGTTACAGCTATTCCTGGGCATTGGGCAGTAATTTTCTGCCCTAACCAACAAATCTGGACAGCAGCAAGGGAACAAGTGTTACAGCTGAGGGGGATAGACGTGAGTGAGCGCATGTGCGAGAGGCAGGGAATGAGAAAGGACGCAGAGCAGCAGGCAACGGGAGAAGGAATACAGAGTACAACGGGATCAGCATCAGCCAGGCACGAGCTTGACGTGAGCTGGCGTAGTGGTGGCAGGAGCTGGGATGCAGGGCGAGATAAACCACAGGCCCATGACATAACTGCACCGTGATCCAAGATACCACAGCGTGTGCCTATGGCCGCGTGGCTCGCTCAGAGGAGACAAGGAGCAGTAATGTGGCAGTAGGAAGAGGAGGAGAGACTGAACCCAAGCGTAGGAAGAGGTTGCTATGGGGACCTTGAGGTGTTCAAAAAGTGTGTAGATGTGGCACATTGGGACATGGTTTGGTAGGCACGGTGGGGTTGGGCTGACGGTTGGACGGGATGAGCTTAGAGGTCTCTTTCAACCCTAATGATTCCACGATTCTATGCATCTGCATCACGAGTGCAGTGTCCTCCTCAGGAGAGAGTACTGGGTTACTCGGGAGAAGAGGATGGGTGAAAGCTGTCGAGGGAAAAGGGAAGGGCCCAGAATTGTTCCTGTACACTACACACTCCTTTCTTCTCTGCAGCCCTTGCAGGTCTCAAGCCAGCCTCTCTGGGAAGGAAGGGAGCAGTGGCTCTCGAGTCAGAGACTGCTGAAAGCTGAGCAGATGAAGAGTTTGCCATCTGTGAACAAGTTGTTCTGATTGAATTAGGGAACATTTAACATATACAGATAATTAGAAACAGCCACCCATTACAAAGGGAGCGAGCAGCAGCAGAGAGAAGGGAAGCTATTGAAAGGCGTCGGAAGCTCCTTGACACATCAGCCAGGGGGGCTTTTCAGACACAACTTCTGAGGATTTCCAAATGCCAAATTTGGGCTCATTACATCCCCAGGTGCTGGGAGCCAAATACCTCTGCCACCGCCTTTTGCATTTTTCTCCCAGCCAGGGCCTTTCTGTGAAATTTTAACAGTGTCCCCTTTGGTCCTACGCTGGGCTGTCAGCTGGGAAGAAAAAGGGAAGGAAATTTGCTTTTCTTCTCCATGGCTGTCACAATCTCCTTGTCCTGGAGCTGGGTGGTGCAGCCATGGGGAGGGACAGCTCTGGATGCACAGGCTCCTGTGCTATCCTGACCTCTACAGGATGTAAAGCTGGTTAAGGTTATGGTATATGGAACTGCTGGGATGGGTCCACAGGAGGCCACAAAGATGATCCGAGGGCTGGAGCAGCTCTGCTGTGAAGACAGGCTGAGAGAGTTGGGGTTGTTCAGCCTGGAGAAGAGAAGGCTCTGAGGAGACCTCAGAGCAGCTTCCAGTGCTGAAAGGGGCTCCAGGAAAGCTGGGGAGGGACTCTGGATCAGGGAGTGCAGGGATAGGACAAGGGGGAAGGGTTTTCAGCTGAAAGAGGGGAGATTGAGATGAGATGTTAGGGAGAAATGTTTTGCTGTGAGGGTGGGGAGGCCCTGGCCCAGGGTGCCCAGAGCAGTGGTGACTGCCCCATCCCTGGAGGTGTTCCAGGCCAGGTTGGATGGGGCTTGGAGCCCCTGATCCAGTGGGAGGTTTCCCTGCCCATGGCAGGGGGTGGGACTGGGTGGGCTTTGAGGTCCCTTCCAACCCACAGCGTTCTATGATTCAATGAAAGTTTTTTTTCAAACTCACCTTATTACATAGACAGGTAAACACCCTTGGAATAGAAAAATGAAAATTAATTGTTAGCAATTTCAAAACAGAAAGTAAAATAAGTAAAAATCTCTCTTTCCCCCTCAAAAATAGCTTTCCTCTTACAATTTTCTCTTTTTTTTCTTGTGCTTCCTTAATATGTTTTTACATCAACAGCATTAAGAAAAGCGCGTTTCTTGTATTTTTCTTTTGAGAGAAGCAGCAGCTAGTGGAAATTTAAAACTCCCCAAAACACAAAAAGAGATGATTTCCTTCCCAAATTTCCTCTGAAACATAACTGCCATTTCTCAAGCAGCTCGAGCAGTAATTGCGCTTACATCAGTGACAGTAATTGCATTGCATCTGCTGCCGAAGAGTTACCCGAGAGGTGAAATCATAAAGCTGCAGCTGCCCTTTTGCTGGAAGAAGCCTCAGTGATGGCTCGTGGGCAGTGGCTCCACAACTTGACCGGTGCTCCCAACCCCAAGGGTCCATCCAAGCTGCGACTGCTGCTGGGGAAGAACAAGTCTGTAAGGAGCAGCTGAGGGAAATGGGATTGTTTAGCCTGGAGAAGAGGAGGCTGCGCAGAGACCTCCCACTGGATCAGGGGCTCCAAGCTCCATCCAACCTGGCCTGGAACCCCTCCAGGGATGGGGCAGCCACCACTGCTCTGGGCACCCTGGGCCAGGGCCTCCCCACCCTCACAGCAAAACATTTCTTCCTAAGGTCTCATCTCAATCTCCCCTCTTTCAGCTGAAAACCATTACCCCTCGTCCTGTCCCTGCACTCCCTGATCCAGAGCCCCTCCCCAGCTTTCCTGGAGCCCCTTTCAGCACTGGAAGCTGCTCTAAGGTCTCCTCAGAGTCTTCTCCTCTCCAGGCTGAACAACCCCAACTCTCTCAGCCTGTCCTCACAGCAGAGGTGCTCCAGCCCTCGGATCATCTTCACAACCTCTGGACTCGCTTCTACAGCTCCATATCCTTCCCGTAATGAGGACTCCAGAACCGAACGCAGAGCTCCAGGTAAGGTCTCATGAGAGCAGAGCAGATGGGCAGAACCCCCTCCCTCAAGCTGGAAAAGCAACAGGTCCAGCAATATCAGAAATCCTGGCTGGGATAATGAGTTAAGAAGCAGACACAGGTTGCTGCACAGCTTGCACCCCAGCCTTGTCTCCATGGTTTTCCAGGGCCATCCTAGCAGGCAATGAGCAGGACCCTGACAGACATCTAGTGGCTTTTCGCTCTTACTACAAGAACATATGGCCAAGGGAGTGCCTGGGCAAGTAGTGGGGCATGGTGGTAAGGAGATGCTTCACCTCTCCAAATAACTAAAAGACCGCAGCCATGGGGAAGTATAAGCCTCCATCACTTGCTCTGGGATCCATCTTCTGGAAGAAGAAAGAGAGGGATCTGTGATCTAGGAGTGTTATTTCTTGGAGAGTCAGATTGAATGCAAAGGAATCGCTGCAGACTGCTCACCCTACACAATCCCATCCCACCGCCGCTGCTACCGCTGCTGCTTTTGGTGGAGGAGGAGAGGGTGCGGAGGGCAAGCCCCTGCCATTAGGGATGGCGCGCGCACTGCGGGGCTCTGCACGTGCCCACATCTTGGCTTGGAGGATGAGAAAATGCCTCCAAGGGGGTGTCAGACGCGGTTACAGTGAAACATGATATTTATAACAAAGTGTGGGGGAAGGTGTCACATCACATTACGCTGATGCTCTGGCACCAGAGACACAGGGACAATGCTGCAGAGTGGGATGCGGTGAGGGCCAGCAGGCAGTAAGATGAGTTTGCTCTGCAAATATTGATTCTTCTCTGGAGTGCTGGCAGCAAGGCACACCACAGCAGGCTGTTCTGGAGGCAGGCAGGGAGGAAAAAAACTCCTAGTGATACTGGCATTGGCTGGTGGTGTCACCTGGTTCTTGCATTCCTGTGCCTGGCCACGCTCTGCTTCCCAAGAGACAGTAGAGCTAGGGTGTATGGTGGTAAAATGAGGGGGAAAAAAAACCCAGAGATCTCCAATGTCCTTAAACAGTGGTCTATTTTTTTCTTTTCTGGATGGACGCATCCTGCTTGCTTTTGCATCAGCACAAGGACGTTGGCCTGGGAACTTAAACTTGCTGATAGACCCTACCTTATCAAGCTAACATGAAATACTGTAATGTTTTGAACAACCAGTTCTTTAGGGAAAGCCAGACTGTGCCACTGCAAGCATCTGGGATTGCACAACTACCTCTCGAAGGAATAAGTCTCTGAAAGCACCAAGGGCTTTGCTGCAATGAATGGGCCAAGATGTAAAAGCTGAAGCCAAGGGCCGGGTCTTAGAGCTGCGGCTTCCCTGTGCAGCAGGAGGAGGCTCCCTGTGCAGAAATAACCCACTGCATTGTAACGAGAGCAGTGGGAGCTCCTACACATACACAAGCGTATTTCTGTGCATTCAGCTCCTGCTCCTTCCCCTGGCAATGGTACAGGAAAACATGGATGCAATGGAGCGCAGCAGTCGCAGCCTTCACCAGCCTCTTGGGGCTGATTGCCTGGGAATATCTTTTGTCAGCTGCCTTTTCTCCCTGACTGCAAGCATGCAAGCACCTCTTGAGAGAGCAGCCAGCTCATGGGCAGGCAGAACTGGAGCTTCTCCCCCTCTCTCCATTGAGGTATTTTGTATAATTCTGGTGGCAGGTAAACCCTCTCCCCGTGGTGGTGAATGGAACCTGATGCCCAGATGTGCATTTTGCATACCCCACGGTTGGCTGGGAACCGTTTCTTCTCTCTGCTCTGCCCTGTAGTCACCTGCAAATCACTCGCCAGAGGATTCAGACACACTGCCCCATAGTCCTTCATGAGCTGGTTCAGTCACTGCCCACCTCATGCCCACAGCCCTGCCATTTCCTTCTGGAAATTCAGCTGCTCGGTGCCTGCAGGGACTGATGCTCTTTCTCAGGGTGGTTTGAGGCCAGTTTGAGTATCGCAGCCTTGTGCAGAAGTGAAGACCTCATCACTACTGGCATGTCAGTACCAGCTTTTATTCTCATGGGAGCGCGGGGCTGACTGCTCTCACTTGAGTGTGAGCGTGGGTACGGTGACCTTGGCCCCTTTGCCTGCCCTTACGAGGCTGCTTCTGAGCGCCTGCAGCGCTGAAGCCGCAATCCCTGAGTGGAAATGGCAGCAGTGGCTGCGGAGAGGGAGGCAGGCTCTCCCGCCGCTGCCTGCGGAGGAGCGTTCCCTGGGAAAGGCATTGGCTCCTGCCCTCTTTGCAAATCAGGTTTGCACGTGTCTGCTACGGGAGAGAGCAACCATTAATTTTCCTCTTGACCTCAGCCCTAGAGCGAGCCGACCCCGAACTCCCCCGGGCTCTGCTCGCCAGCCGCTGTGTGTGGCCGTGATCAGCAGGTGGATGGGAGATGCTCTGGGTAGGCTGTCGCTCCAGCCTGGGCTCCTTCGCTTGAGGCAGAAAAACCTCCAGATGAGGAAAGAGCCAGGAGAAAGGAGGGGCAGGAGCACAGCTTGGGACGCAAGCTCAACAAGACAAAGGGCTGGAGCACCTACACACGTATGGTCCTTCCTTAGTGCTTCTGCCTGGCTGCTTTTGGGAGGAAAATGGTTAGTGGAAGCATACAGGTTGCTAAGTGAGAGCTATTAAGTAGGTTATAGACTGTGTCTTTGCGGGATAGGCAAGTTCCTGGGTGCATATGTTTGTCTCGATGGCCTGTGTAACACCCAGCTGTGATTTTTTTTCCCCGCAGCTGGGTTGCCCTGCTCCAGCGACACAGGCCAGCACATGTGCTGTGAGTGACGCTCGAGCGTGGGGAAATGCATTTGCAGAGTACACCTTCTCTGTGCTGCGCTTGCAGAGGGATTGGGGGGGACACAATGGCCACACGAGTGCAGAAAATGTCCGGGTCCCTGCACACCACCCCCATGCGTGGGTGATGCATGTCAGCATTCTGCCTTGGACATATTTCTGTCAATATCGGAATGCAGACGTCATGTCCACGTGGTGCGATGGGCTGAGGAGGGATGGCATGTGTGTGGCTGTAAGGCATTATGTCTCTGTGCATCCTGGTCGGCAGACGTGTTTTTCTGCAGATCTCTAATATGTCACGTTGTGAGTCAGTGTTTGCACGAAAACGAAGCATTTGGTTCTGCTGTCCCTGCCTCCGTGTGGGGGTTACCCTGCTGTCTGTGTCTGACACGTGCTCGTTTTGTAAGGCACGTTCTGCAGCGTGTGTGTTCCCTGTTCGCTGTCCCGCCGGCTGCGTGCCCGCAGCGATGGCACAACGCCACGACGCAGCCCGCGCTCCAGCACGGCGACTGCTCCTCTCGCTACCCAGGCAGTTTGAAGGAGGTTGTCCTTGTCCCGCTAGAGCCGGTGACTAACGGAACCTGGCATTTACCCAGGATTTATTTGGACGCTCTCGAGCCAGCTGCACACATCTTTTTTGTTTGCTTTTTATCTGACGTCATGCCCTTTTGGTGATTGCTTATAACCCCAGCGCAGAGGAAGGACCGGTCCCCTCTGCTTCCAGGGGAAGGAGAATCATGTAGCATCCACCAGATGCAGACAGAGCAAAAGGCAAGCAAGCCTCCCCCAACACGCCAAGAAAAAGCCTCATGCACTGTCTGTACATTCTTTGTACAATTCCCTTTGAGTTTTAGGGAAAGATTTTTTTCTCTCCTTCCGCATGACAGCAGAGTTTGCAGTGTTCCTGTAAGTTTGGACAAGCCCAGATTAACTGTGCATCCTCAGTGTCTGATTAACTCTATTTGCTGTGTTTTTATTGACCTATGCAAGAGGAAAACTAGGTCAAGCCAGGCTGATGAGGCTCAATCTGGCTCGGTAATATAAATCAGTACAAACGAGGCCATCCAGTCGCTGAGCCATCACATCACGCTCTGGGGTGGGTCGCCTCCAAAGTGTCCAGGGGACATAATTAGGAACTTTCCCAAGCTGTCAGTCAGGATCAAGCCTGGTTTGGAGGTAGAGGGCGAGTAGGTTATTTTTTTTCAGAAGCTGCTCTTTGTTTCTGCGGTGAGGGGCATTTTATCAGCAAGCGGCTGAAGCACAGGCACTGCGATGGCTGCGAATAGCAACGGCCCTCGCCTGTCTCTGACTCCTGCGCAAACTCTCTCCACAGAGCAGGGATGGAGGCAGCTAAAAGAAGCCTGCAGGGCTGGGCTGAGTGTGTTCTATGGAAGCAGGAGAAGAGGACAGAAACTTTTACCCAGGTTCCTTGCTAGTAGACCTTATTGATGGCTTTTGCCATGCACAGCCACAGGCGATACAGACAGCCTCTGGTATGGAGAAGCCGGTGAGACTGCCTGCTCCTGGCAGTTCTGAATCTCCTCTAACGTGGCTGCTCCTGGTTTGGTTGGAGTGGAGTAGGAATCAGCCTGTGACCCAGTCTGCCGCTGCTGAGTTACCTGCTCTGGGGAGAAAGAAGGCAGCCAAGCCCGCTACAAGCTGATTTCAGGTGCATTAAAAAACCCTTCCATCACCTTGAAAAAGCTCTTTGCAGGGAGGCTTAGGTGTCTGGTGCTGGAAGTTTCCAAGACAGGAAGCAGGGAGCAGGCTCAGCTGGTCTCGTCTTCTGTGTGTGATGTGCTGGGAGTGAGATGTCACACAGCATTAGCTTCTCTTTGGTGGGGTGGAGGCGGCCAACGCTCGCACTGTGACAGCTCAGGGGCCCACAAAGCCGCCCGGCAAGCGGGGCAAGGGAGCAAAACTGCGTAGCAGAGGGGGGCACATACCAGATGGGCTGTGTTGGTGTAACAGGGGACTCAGCAAGCGGGTACTGTGAAGGGGGTGGAGAAGGTTGGAATGCTGTATGCACAGAGGGCATGGCAGGCTCTCCCTGCTCATCATGATCACCCGCGGGGCTGTCAGCAAACCGCAGCTGCACTGGCCTCTGCTTGGTGGAGCAGCAGCCTGTGCAGGAGGGAAGCTCAGGTCAGCGTCACGTTGGGCTGCCAAGAGCCACAGATGCGATGGCCAGGCTGCAGGGTGGCGAGGGGGGAAGCACCCCTGGATAAGAAAGCTGGTTGGGATCTGCTTTTGATGAAGAAAGTGGTTTGGGCAGAGCTGTGCAGGGTGAATTCAGCCACAATAACAGATCAGGATGTTGTCAGTGCACAGGGAAAGGCAGAGGTTTCGGCATCTTCCAAAGTCTGTGGGGATCTTGCAATGATGTCAGGCCATAAACGCCTCATTCTTCACCCCTGAGAATATCTGCAGTCCCACTGAGTGGGACCTGAAGGGATTTTGTGTGTTGCAGTATACAAGGGGAACATATTCTGTGGGAGTGTCAGGATGCTGCTGGAGGCAGAAACTCACCTGTTATGAATGGGAACAATCCATCATGTTTTGTACAGCTATGCACCCAGCTCTGTACCGCAGGTGTCAAACGTGGAGTAAATGCTGTTCGTCTGGAGAAAATCTGGCCAGTGAAACAAGAGGAATATCAGCTTTTATGGAGACAGACAGAGCTGATGACATCCGGCTGTTAAAAGCCTATTAGAGATGCAAAGTGCTCTGAACCCAAAGGTCCATTCAGCTGAGTCAGCTTCCAAGGAGACACTTCCCATCTCCTTCTGCAAGGTGCTGCCTCTGCTGGGTGAGGCCAGTGGCTGAGGAGAATGCAGGGTGCTGCCACATCTCTGCCTGTGCAGCTTCCAGACCTGCCTCTCCTGGCTGAGCTCAGCAGCAAACCCGGTGTGAGCGATGGCCATGGCTTCCCGGACGCATTTACATTCCCTTTGCATTGCTGCTGTTGCCTTCCTTTCTCTATGACTGTGATTTACTGACGTCACAGCCGCAACATCATGGAATTGAATTTACAGGAGGCTGAATTTATGATTAGAGAGACGAACCCTTCGCCACTTTGTGCTGCTCCCCACGTCTGTACATCACACGCGTGCACCTTGATCCGCTCCACAGCGGAGTGACAGAAGAGGAAGAAAGGCCATGGAAGAACCTAATTCATCAGGGATATCTGCTCTCCTGGCTGCAGACAGGAATGAAAGCATCACAGAAAGGGTTCAAAAGGGGCCTGAACATCCAAAGTTCTTGGGATGTTCTATCCATGGATCTGCAAGCTGGCACTACAGCTGTTCCTATAAGCTGGACTCCTGGGTTTTGTCTGAGAAGGGTTGCAGCCCACGAAGCAAAGCTACTGACTGCTTTGTTTCATAATAACAGTCCTCTTAACAACGATGTGTTCCTACGTTTGGGTGATTTCCAAAGCGTTCCCAGCAGGCATTTCTCAGCCCTGCCATCTCCCATCCCTCCCCTCCAGATTTTGCCCTCTCCCCAGCTGAACTTCTGGATAAACTGCAAGATCGGTGAGCCAAACAAAGATCAGAAATGAGACAGAGTTTACAGGTTGTAAGCCAAACTCGTACTAGGACGAAGCTCTGTGCAGCTTGAGGCATGGCTTTGTGTCTGGGTGTGTTGGAATAACTCCATTCTCAGGAGCTAATTTAGGACGTCCTCTGCTCTCTGCCTGGGGAAGAAACAGCTACTGTACAGAAGGCACTTGTCTGTGACACATCTCTTGTAAACAGCGTGATAGCTTGATATCAGACACGTTGAAGACATCTTTATCAGGTGCTTTGCCAAAGTCCCCAGGGGGAAACTGCAGGACAGACCTTGGTCAGCAGAGATTTTTCAGGCAGAGTCTGGTTGAGATTCAGAGTGAGGGTGCATGGAGCCCTCGCTCACCCAAAGCCTTGGGCAGACCGCTAACTCTTAATAAAAAAGGAGGGCTGTGTTATACCACACTGCATCCCAGCCCTGGCTGCCTCGCAGCAGAGGAGCTTTGCAGAGATATTCTAGGCAGAGGCACCGAAGAAAAGATTATATCAAAAATGGAGCAGGTGAGACGAGAAGGGTGGAGAGAGGATTCCCAGCTCTGGGGGAAGGTCAAAGCCTTTTTGTTCAGAGTGAAAGTCATGGTGGTTTTCATCAATCGCCAAAACCTGGTTTTGTCTGGGCTTAATCAGTGATTCATTTTCAGCCCCTGTTTCCGTACGTGCGTTAAACACCTTTCCAATGAAATGTCCCCTCACACCCACAGTCCCCAAAATCTTGGTTTATAAATTGGAAAGAAAACATTGCTATGTTTCTTTTTCTCTGGGATTGTTATGAAGGGAGGGGAATCGCTCTTGCTTTTTCATTAACACTTTAGGGGGTTGTTGTTTGTAGGAAGCTGAAAGCAGAATGATTTTAGTGGGCATCAGTGTTTCTCTGGTGATTGGCTTGTTTCTTTCCAGCCTCTGAAAACCAACATCCCTGTGCCTGCTACCAATCCATCCATCCCTTTATCCATTCCCACCTCTCCCCACATACCAGAGGACCCTCTGGCTACGCTGCAACACACTGAGCTGCAGAAATTGTGCTTGAGGTGGAGAAATTGCAGAAGCAGAAGGAGCCTTTACTGCAAACAGTCTATTTATTGATATTTTATTACGCTCTTTAGCAGGGCCCTGGTGCCTGTAATAAAGCATTAAGGAAGTGTAGCAGCACTTTCTCATTGATCCCATTCGGTGCTGTGATATTAGTGTGAGGGTCAGGGACAAAGAAAAGAAATCATTTTGTTCCCCTCCCCTGTGCTGAATTGCTGATGGCAAAATGCCCCATAAGCCTGGAGATTAGTTAATGGTACGGTGACCCCAAGTCGAATGATCACAAACCGCAGGCAAAAAAGGGAAAGGCAAGCTTTTTTTTTGTTGATCTATAAAGCTACAGAGTGAGGGATCTGGAGAGATCCATGATGAATCGGGAGAGCTCAGATCTATTGAGTCTGGTATTTGGTGACGGAAGATGGAAATGGGCTGGGCCAGGCCTGAAGGGCAGCCAGGGAGACCTCCCTGCCTCCAAGAGCTCATACCATAAATTGTGGATTTACATTAGATATTAGAAAGAATTTCTTCCCTGTGAGGGTGGGGAGGCCCTGGCCCAGGTTGCCCAGAGCAGCGGTGGCTGCCCCATCCCTGGAGGGGTTCCAGGCCAGGTTGGATGGGGCTTGGAGCCCCTCATCCAGTGGGAGGTGTCCCAGCCCATGGCAGGGGTGGGACTGGATGGGCTTTGAGGTCCCTTCCAACCCAAACCGTTCTATGAAGTATGAAAAGGTGAGAACAGCAGCAAAATGGTGTTACAATTCCTCCTCAGTGTGCCAGTGGCAGCACGGTTGCCAACTCTGCCTGGTCACTAAATGACAAGCCAGAGACCCCAACGCTGCTCGCTGAGCAAGTGAAGACCCCTCACTCTTTCCTCCCTGGTCCTTCCCAGGTATTCAGTGGCTGGGGCAGCCTTCTGCCGCTCGCCCCACAGAGAGCCCCGTGCCTCAGCATCCTGCAAGGAGAGCAGCCGTACCGTCAGTGCCAGGAGCCAGGAGCCTCTTCCTTGGGATCTTTGCCTCTCCCGGTGCTGCCGCCGGACCCCAATAGATGAGGAGTTACGTCCTTGCTTTCTCCTTTATTCCTCCAGACAGGTCTCAGCAGGGCCCACGAGTGCTTCTCCTGGGTGAATCTGCTCCATTCTCCACCGGCTCAGCCCTTGCCCCGGAGTGAGTGACTCTGCGTCAGCCTGCTCCAGATTAACATGTGCAAACATTGCATTAGCCAAATGGCCTTTCTAGAGGGAGGAGGTGTATGGATGTTTGAGGAGGGATTTAGCTCTATTATCACCTGGACAGCTGGTGTTCCCAACCCAACGTGGTTAAATATTTACAGTCAAGCGGAGCGGCTGGGGAATACGGCACAAGGAGTGCCCTCTCCTCAGCCAGACCTCGGTGTACGACTCCAACTGCACTTGCACCGCTGTTTCTGCTGCCCGGTGGAGCCCCGCTGCTGCTCCCCAGCAGAGGAATCAACCCCGAGCTCTGCTTTCTAACCCCGCTCCTCTACCAAATTCCTACACGGGCTCTTTACCTTCTGCGGCTCCTTTCTCTCCTCCCCCTGAAAATCAGGGTAATAATAACAGTAGCCTTTAGGATCACTGGGAGAGGATGAATCGTTAGCTCCAATAATGCTCCCAAGGGCCTAAACCTCTCATTTTGTGCATCGTGGGGTTCACATCAGCATTAACGTTCTTCCTCCTATTTAGCAATCTCCGCACTCCCCCACTGTGACTGTGGGGACAATTAGTGGCTGTAATCTCCTGAGCGTTGTGTAAGGAAGGGAAGAATCCGGTAATACCCGGCTGGGATTTTATGTGGATTAATTAGCTACCGTTTGCACAGCTCTTCGGAGCTTCAAACCTATTCAAGTGCTAAGTATTATTATTAAATAGGGATCCATTAGTCCTGACCATTGGCCACAGCCTCTCCATAAGCCCCTCTGACGTCACTTACTACAACCTTATATATTTGTCTTCCAAATACAGTTATTAAGGAGATCTGGCAGGGAGAGTCCGTCTATAGTTTTGGTTAAAGTGTGATTTTAGTAAATGCACTCATGATGGCTGGGCTATAACTGCATTTTGTGGTAACAAGTGTACAAGAACTCATAATTCCCTGGTTCTGGGTCACCTGCTCCTGGCCAGGTGAGCACCAGGTGCGTTAAACACAGAACTGCCATCAGCAGGCTGTGTCCTTCACGGTGGCAATAGAACACCTTAAATCCCCTACTAAACCGTGTCCCAAAATCTCACATCTACATGGTTTTGTGGGGTGAGTTGTACCGGGGACGGGGCTGTGAGGCTCCCTGCACGCCAGAACCAGCTGCTTAAACCAGCTGAGGATCGTGTGCATCTGTGAGTTTACTCCTGGTACTTAGCAGCGGGAAGAGATCAGAGCCTCTGGCACTGACACATATACACGAGTGCATATTTTTATCTGGAATTGAGATTTTATCCTTGTAAACATTGTATTTATTATTTTTTTAAAAAAAATAATACAGGCTGCCAAATTCATATTGCACAAAAAAGCCATAAACCTCCCACTAAAGAGCTAGAAAAATGCTACGAGGAGAACAAAGCAGGCATATATCACCGTATTTTGCCAATCTTAAACCTAGTCACGGCACTGCAAATAAAATACACAGTGTTCCTTTCCTCGCAAATGTATTCTGCATCAGGAAAAAAAAAATATATATATAATTCGAGATCTGATAAACTCTAAATCAAGATGTGACTTATGTTCAGGAATCAAAAAGATAAAAAACCTGGGCAATTTCTAAATCATTCAGATCTCCACACACCAGTTCTTCAACTGATGTTTAAGGGAGAAGCCTTGGGAACAAGCAAAGATTGTAAAGTGGGATAAATGGTTCAGAATGCCTCAAGTTCTGAGACTGCTTTCTTAAATTCCAGCACTGCACCAGTGAAGGCAGTGAATATTGCTCATTGCTTTTGAGCAGTTTTAAGCCGTTCTCCACACAGAAAATTTTATCTTCGTGGGATGATTTAACTCTTGCTCTGCCTGATGCAGGCTGAGAATATCAAGGATGGGTGTAAACCAAAAATTTCATGTCTGAGATTCTCAGTTCTGAGTCTTTTTACCCTTTATTATTCCAGGTTATTATTTCAGGCATCCCATATTCCAATATGTGGATTGGGCTGCAGTTTCCAACATGGAGCAGAGAAGACGTTCCCTGACAAAATGACCATTTCCCACGCAAAAGATTTATCCTAAACATTGAAATGAATCTACATTTCTTTCTCCTACATGCAATCCACCTCATTTTATTTTTTAATCTGCTGGTTTTAAATGGTGTTCTGGAAGCCTCGGCAGCGCTTTAAAGGCTCTACCAAAGTGATGAGGGAAAACAAAGCCCAGTATTACCAGGCTTAAATTTCCTACACTGGGTCCACCCTTCTGCTGGTAAATTTGTAGGGGTCTGCAAATGGACGAGCACTACAGAGGCACTAAATTTGTTATGCTAGTGACTGCTTCTCAGTAGAGATCTGGACAGCACAGAGAATAAGAGATATGGGTCTGGGTAAAGGAATTTAAGCCCTATCTTAAAATATAGACAAGCATCACGACGGAACCCAGATCTCTATGCCAGATTCTCTACGTGGTACCACAATGTAGATCTATTTTGTGCTTCAAAGTATCTGATGCTGTTTCAGAGCTATTTAAGTCTAGCTTAACTCAATCTTGGTCTCTTAATTATATAATTCGGATCATTTCCAAACCAGTTCTCTGAAATATCTGAGTCCCGAGTCTCAAGAGATCCGTTATCCAACGTTTGCTCTGTTTTTCTGATAAGCCTTATATTATAAATGGGTTTTAGTGTGATTGATAGGACTTCCTCTCAGTGCTGAAGAGGTCAGAGGACAAGTAAGAAAGTCTGTGCGTTTGCGTGATGACCACTTCAAATTGCGTTCGTGTGTTGGTCCATGGCGAGTACTGTGAACTGATATTTTCATGGCTCTACCAGTGTGTTGGATTTAACTCAGAATGTGGCTGCTCTTTGTAACACTGGGGGTTTTTGCCTAAATTACAACCCAGACTTCATTGTGCAGGGTGTCGTACAGGCACCCAGAGGTACCTTGGGGAACCTCAGAGGAGGAGGGAGGCAAAGGATGTGCAGGAAGGCGTGTTATTCCCCGTGTTGTACAGCTGGGGGCTCTGAGGCACAGCAGTCCCGCTGTCCAGTGTTTTACTCCTTTCCCAGGCTGGAAAAGGCCCTGTGGGTTTTCCTTGTCCCAGTCAGACAAGAGATTAGGTCTTCAGAAGGCATCAATCGGCACAAACCCAATGGACAACGCTTGCTTGCACCCACTGTCTCCATGGTCCTTTGGTCGGTGTTTCGTGGCATGGATCGGTGATGGTTTGTAAACATGCAGGGGAACTTTTCTGTCATGGATTCATCTGATCTTCTGGTTTCAGGGTCGTTTATTAAACACACAGCTGGAAACAAGGCTGCATTTTCTCTCCTTAAGTCTTGGAGATCTTGCCTGCACATATGTGGTTTTAATATAAATACAAGAAGCTCTTTTCTTATTTGAGGAGAAGGTGTAAACCTTTGCAGGATAAACATCCCTCCATCAGTAAGAGAGAATGACTTCACTTCTGGCTCACAGTCATTGCTTATGTGAGCTTTAATCATTCTGCTCTTTGTGCTAAGCGAAGCCCTTATGATCAATCAGAACTTTGAAGCTTTGTTATAAAAATGTAAATGAAATGCATTTCTAAATGGAGCTTTGCTTCGTGCCTCTCCGTTCCTCTGCACGCGCTCGCAGAAAGCACAACGGCTCCGATAACAGCGCGATCGCTTTGCTGGGCCGTTTTGGCACTGAGGTGCACGTTTGCCTCCTGCTTCCCACTGTCTCCACTGCTTCCACTTACAGAAAGAGAGAAGAAAAGAGGAGCAGAGCTGCCCCCTGTACAGTTCCAGACGTTCTGATCCAACTGGGAGACAAAATGTTCTTCTGATTACAGCTCTAAAAATAAAGATGAGGTTTGTGGGGAAAACATTTTGCTACTCATTACTTCTTTTCTATAAGTTAAGCCTGATTCCCGAGGGAAGAGAGGTGAACGCAACCTGCCGCCTGTCTGCCTGTGTCTGGTATGCGTCACTAATAACTTGTGCTGCCATTGGCCTCTTTGCTCTGGCTCTCACAGCAAGGGAGAGAGAGCAGAGGGCTACCGAGGGGATTCTGCCCCTCTGCTCCATTTTTGTGAGACCCCACCTGGAGCCCTGTGTCCAGTTCCGGAGTCCTCAGCACAGGGAGCACATGGAGCTGTTGAGGCAAGTCCAGAGGAGGCCATGGAGATGAATCAAGGGCTGGAGCCCTCTCTTAAGCCAAGACAAAACGCCTTCAAAGAGCCAACAGTGATTGCATTCCTTGCGGGAACCCAGGGGCAAGGGAAAGAGCAATGCCAATTCCTTTCCTCCACTTTTCCCTTGCTATAGCAGTTTCCCGACTGGCTAATGTGATTTTGAGCAGCCACTTAGCTCCACGAACGGCTGGAGCCCAGAGGTCCGGCCTTTTCGTAATGCACACGGCATCCCTCTCCTATCACCGGGAGCAGCAGGCTGCCTCACCTACCCACAACACACTTAGGGAGACTAATTGCTCCCACAAAAGTGCTGACGGGGGCAAACCACTGTCCCTTCACTTGTAATTGGTATTGACGTGGTACTCCCCAACCCCGGCGGTGCTCCGGAGCCAGAAATACGTTATAGGGTTTCAATCTGGCAAGAGCTTCGTAATGACTTTCTTGACTATAAGGGGGGGTAACACCTTTAATAGAAACACATATGGGTATTTGTTCCATGTTCTATTTGTTTTTTTCTACGGTCAAACTCAGCAGCATCTTTTAGCCCAACTCCCTCTGTCTCTGCCTCTCCCTCTGTCTGCCAATCCTGTTCTTAATCAAGTTGAACTATTGGCTGATTTCAGCAGATCCCCACTGATGCTCTGCTGGAATAATGAGACCAAAATTACTTCCCCAACTAAAGGAAGAGCTGTGCTGTGAGCACAGCCTCAGTAACAGGCACCAGAGAATCCACACAGGCCAGGGACAGGCTGATTGCTCAGCCCTGAGAAAGTCTTCAGATAGAACTTGTGACTGTTTTTTCATTTGTTACATGTTTGTGGCATAGACCAAAGCTTTGTCAGCTGCACAGCTCACAAGAGTTTATCTTTTCTTGCTAGCTGGATATCTTAAACCTGAGGTCATGTTTTTAAACTCTTAGAGGTCCCAGCAGCATTTTGAAAGTGGTATTTGGACAGGCTCCCAAGTCAGTGGGCACGTAGAAAAAATTCTCTTTTGGTCGTGTATTCCAAATCCAGCAATGGCTTTTATTCTGGAACAAATAGCTTTGGTCTCTTCTGAGCATTTCCACAGGGCTGGGAGGTGGGAGGTGTCCCTGCCCATGGCCGGGGTTGGAACTGGAGGGGCTTTAAGGTCCCTTCCAACCCAACCCATTTTATCATTCTATGATTTCATGTGTCTGCCACGTCTGTTCTGTGTCATCCCAGGAACAGCGTTCCCCTTCCAAGCCCTCACAGTGAACGAGTTGGGGTTCTATGATTCTATGACAATAGACATCAATTTGCAATACCAGGATTTGCAATTACAGGAGAAAATTCTAAGGATTCCTCAAACAGGAGAAAAGAAAGAAAATTATAGGAGAAAAGAAAGAAAATTATAAAAGAAAGAAAGGAAAGGTGCTCTTCCAGGCTGATCTCTTTTGTTATCTAGGCCAAATATTAAGTTTTAGAGTGCACTGTGAATTTAATTTGGATCCAGTGTAGATCTGTTGTTGTCCACCAATAATAAACTCCGGGATGGAGTACCAGTGGGAGGGCTGGACAAGTGGACAGCACAGCATTCTTGCTTTGAAAGAGCATTTTACTGAATATTAGATTTATGCCATTTACTACTTTATAGATAAAACAGTCACTATGTTCTAAACCCATGATGTACTTAGAATGGGGAATGGACTGGTTTAGTGGTTTCTGAATTTGATTGCTCAGAGGGCAGTTTACTTCCAAATTGGAGAGATTGTGTTCTAAATTACAGAGCTGCTGCTTTTATGAATTGAGCAGGGGATGGATTAAGCAGGTGATGGGGCTGTCTGTGTCGAGCAGCGGCTTCACATCTTTCAGGATGAGTGGCTGAGGTCAGTTCAAGTTCATTACACCACAAGGAGTTTATGATTTCTTTGTTATGGAGGTTCAATATGAATTGATTTTAAAATAAACTTTTTTGGACCAATTTAATAAATTCACTTTATTGTTCAGGCTTTGATGTTATTTTCCAAGTGATCAGCATAAAGCATTTCCCTTGCTACCCCTATCATTCTGAATGCTGTTTAGACCTCGTGGCTCTTCTTTCCTGCTCTCTAAAGCTTGATCAAAACACGGGCATGAACCGAAGCTCATTTGAGGCTTGGGTCCAGATGCCAGTTTTGCAGTCATAGCTCAGGAATTCAGCCAGTACAACACTGTGGTAGAGACACTTTCTGCTCAAGCCAATGTTTTCCTAGGTATTTTTGTAGGAATTAAGGAATTTCAAGTATTTTCAATGAGCATTAATAGCAGGAAAATTCCAAATGCACAATCAGCATTTGCATTATGGTGCAATTTTGATAATAACTGCAGCTATTCCCTAGGGAAGTCAGAGGATCTGCTTGGCATAGAAGGATTTTTTCTACTCATCCAAGCAAGGAAGAAAAATAAGGAAACCTTATCCACTTGGCAAGCATAAATGCATTATTAAACAGGTTCTTGCAACGGGGAACCTATGGACTCATAGTTCCAAAGGCTGAGCATTTGTATGGTTTCTTTAGTGTCTGATGGACTCCTGCTGCAGCTTTTCCTTCAGCAGAGAAAGCATTTCAACAGTTTTTCCTCCCAGCCCTAGCATGCAGAAAGCTGTCAGAACTTCACTCTCACCCACTGTCTTGTCTCCTGTACTCAACGCCGGTGAGACCACACCTCAAATCCTCAGTTTAGTTTTGGGTCCCTCACTACAAGAAGACATTGAGGGGCGGGAGAGCGTCCAGAGAAGGGGAACGGAGCTGGGGAAGGGTCTGGAGTCCGGGAGCTCTGGGAGTGGCTGAGGGACCTGGGGCTGTTGAGTCTGGAGGAGGATGAAGGGAGACCTCATGGCTCTCTGCAGCTCCTGGAAAGGAGGTTGTGGTGAGGCAGGTGCTGGGCTCTGCTCCCCCATAACAATGGCTAGGACAGGATGAAATGGCCTCAAGTTGTGCCAGGGGAGGTTTAGACTGGATATTAGGAAACATTTCTTTACTGAAAGAGTGGTGAAGCCCTGGCAGAGAGGTCTCCATCCATGGAGGGGTTAAAAAAAAAGTGTAGCGACAAAATGTTTGGGACATGGTTTAGCAGGCACGGTGGTGTTGGTCTGATGGTTGGACTGGATGGTCTCAGGTCTTTTGCAACCTTAATGGTTCTATGATTCATGAAACTGGACAGGGATTTCAGGAGTCCTGTAGGATAAACAGCAAACCAGCAAAAACAGAGACAGCAGGACTGGAAGAGCAGGTGAGGATAATATGAGCAGTCCCACCCCTCACTTAGGCACACAGCTGAGTCGGTTAATTGGGAAAATAAAGTTTGCTCCTCAAACTTCTCCTTGGGGAAATATCTTCTCCCATATTCATGCATCAAGTTTCTTTAGTCTATTAAAAATTACTTAAAGATGCCGAGACTCGTATGAGCTGTTATGGCTGTAAAGAACCCCTGTTTTAGGCATCCTTTACCCAGCTGTCCCTGGTTTAGGCATCCTTTACCCAGCTGTCCCTGGTTTAGCCATGCTTTCCCAGCTGTTCCTGCTGAGGCCATGATGCCCCAATCAGCACCTGAGGGCACCGCCTTTGCAGGAAGTATTTATTGAGCAGGGAAACCCCCTCCTAGGCTTTTGTCTTGCAAATGTGGGGCTGCTTGTGGGTGGTGTTGAGCTTTGTAGGTAGTTTTATTTCGGTGCTTTGTGGTTGCACCTTGCTGTAGGTGCAAAGTGTTTCCCCTCTCTGCTCTGCCTCCCTCGACCTCAGGCTGCAGCGAAAAGGTAGGAAAACTTTGTGGGTTTTGGTTTAGGGTGGTTTTGGGTCTCGTTTGCTTTTTCTCCAGCCCGGAGTGCTCGGGGAAGTGATGGAAAAACGCAGCAGATCTGTCAGCGAGATAAGTGCATTTTAAAGAGCAGTGATATCTGTCAATGAGACAGCAGCTGCACAGTAATTCATTCCCATCTCTCGTCTGGCCCAGAAACGTCGACGCAGCACTTTTTCTCTTTTTGGGTTGCTTTTTTTTTTTTGAGGTGTTTTGTTTAACCGCTTTCAGTGTATTTAGGGGCTCAGTGGAGGAAATGACAATGAGAAAGGGAGCTCTGTGTAGCCCCTCCCGGGACTGTCCCCTTAGCGGGAAGGGGCGGCGGAGTGGAAGTTTACCGTGGCTGTGCCTCAGGAGGCCTCGCATTGCCGGCAGAGTGCTAAGATAGTCGTTTGGGTTGGAAGGGACCTCAAAACCCATCCAGTCCCACCCCTTGAGATGGGCAGGGACACCTCCCACTGGATCAGGGGCTCCAAGCCCCATCCAACCTGGCCTGGAACCCCTCCAGGGATGGGGCAGCCACAAATTCTTCCTTATGTCTACTCTCAATCTGCTTCTCTCCAGTTCACACCCATTGCCCCCATTCCTGTCAATCCAAGCCTTTGTAAACAGTCCCTCCTCAGCTCCCTTTTAGCCCCTTCGGGTATTGGAAGGTCACTGAATACCCATCTTTTGGCTGCCCCATCCCTGGAGGGGTTCCAGGCCAGGTTGGATGGTTCTTGGAGCCCCTGATCCAGCGGGAGGTATCCTTGCAGGGTTGTTGCAAATGTGTGATCTTTAAGGTCCCTTCCTACCCACACCATTCTATGACTTTAAAAGTATTGATTGCTGGCTTGGTGGGTGAAAAATACCTTCTGACTTCGTGCGTGGAACTGCACTGGGGTTTTCTGCCCTTGTTTGAAAGGCTGTAAGCGCCTGTCCCCCTGTACACAGTCAGTCACTGAGGCACTGCTCTCTGCAAAGGCAAACATCATCTGTCATATGGCAGAAGAAGTTACGGGAACACTTCGTTACCTGTTCCAAATCATTTGCACTGTGCAGTAATAGCTGCGATGCTGATGGATGCGCAGAGGGGGTTGAGCAGTGCCGGTTTGCCCAGGTGTTCCGCTGGGATGATTAAAAAAATGACTGTTGTTTTGTTTAATTTAGGGATGTGTCACTTGTAATGGTTTCTATCATTTTCTGCGTGGGGAGGGAAATTAAAGGGCCAAATTATTACCTAGTGTAAGTCAGGAGGGCTTCTCTGGAGCTGCATTCTGCATATTTGGCTTCCAAAGTCTATTGTTTCAGTGGAACTGGGCTGATTTATGCCAGCTGAGGATCTGTTTCTAAAATTGTTTAAAGCTTAGCATTCCTCTCTCAGCATCCCTGTGCGATAAGGATTTACTGCAGCTGTTTGAAAAATGCAAATTTTTTTTTTTCAGGAAATATGTTTTTTTCATAAAACTGCTTCTTCAGTGAGGGGGAAATATTTCATGAGCATCTTTAAGGTTTTGATGGGAGATAGAGAGTCCCAGAAAGGAAAAAACATTCTGAGCTTTCTTTTCAGAACACTGGATTTGCCCACAGACTCAATTATTTACATTGTCTCTGTGATAAAAACTGATAAATGAAAACAGGCAAATTTCTCATGCACATAGAAAGTGGGATTTTGGGGAAGTCTTTTTTTTCAGTGAAAGAGTTGCATTGTATTATAGTGTTCCAGCCAGCTCTGTATGTGACAAGCTTAAGCTTAAAATAAGAAAATCCTGGGTTCAATTTTTATTTGGCAGATTTCTTTTTTTTCTTTTATCAGCTTCTGCAGAGCTGTCTGTGCTTCCTTTCCTGGTTAAAAAGCAGAATCGATACCCGAGGAGGGTCAACCAGCTTACAATTCATTACATGTATGCGTTTCTAACTGACAATGCAATTCTTGTTTCTCATTTTTCATGTCGACGGTTTCTGGGAAAAACAATAAAAAGAAAGAAAGAAAAGCAGAAAAAGACAAAGAGACAGAGATTTACCCGAGTCATCAAGGGAAATGAGAGCTGACAGGTTCTCTAATGTTACATGGCCAGAACAAAAAGGATTCCTCCTCTGCTCCTCTGTAAATGTTTGAGAACCCTTTGTGTGGGACTGGGAACCTCAACCCAAGGATTCCCCAGTAATTCCTTTAGAAATGTAGCCAAGCTGCTGCTTGCCCTTGATAGAATTATTCAGCAGATCAAAGGCAAGCAGCGATGAACTGTTTGGATCTTTTCCCATCTTTGTCACTGAATGTACCCAAGTTCCCCCCAGGCGTTTTGGTTCTATTTTTGCCTCAGTTTCTTTCCTTGTTGCATGGTAAGAATAGCAGCATCTCTGAGTGGGAATGGTCAGGAGTCAAAACTTTAGGAAAAACCCATGTTGGGGTGAAACTCCTCTGCTGATAAAGTATGTTAAGCATCTGCCACCCCGAGGAAGCTTTAATTCAAAGTTTTCCCAGGTTCAGATATGCTTCCAAGTGCATTTGATGGTCAAAAAGAACTCTAGTCACTCAGGCATGTATAGTTAGGAGCTGTAAATCCAGGGGTGGGATCTTGGTTTGGGCTTCACGATTAAGGAGATGAAGGTAGCTCACCTGTTGAGATTGTAGAGACTGTCAGAGGCCGGTGGCGTGTTCAGGAGAGTTGGGCTTCTTTAGCAGAGAGAAGGGGATCTGGGGAAGCCTTGTGATAGCCTTCCAGTACAGAAAGGGGCTCCAGGAAAGCTGTGGAGGGGCTCTTGATCAGGGATAGTGAGTGGTAAAGGCTTTCAGCTGGAAGAGGGGAGATTGAGATGAGACTTTAGGAAGAAATGTTTTGCTGTGAGGGTGGGGAGGCCCTGGTGACTGCCCCATCCCTGGAGGTGTTCAACAAAGTTGTTCCAGTTTGGGCTCATTTTTATAACTGTTTGGTCTGGTAGGTCCCTTTGTGTTTTTTCTGCCTCATCTAACCGAGCTGATGTCCATGTGGGAGCTCAAGCAGCCAGGGATTGAGAGGGGCGCAAATGACTGCAAAATCTACCCCTTCCTCTTGAAACACACTGTAGATAAACTCCAGCACTTTCCTGTCCCCATGAGAGAAATCCATCACTCCTCAGATAACTTTTGCTAGAAAACAAGCTGAAATATTTTTTTTTCCATTGTCTTTCTGTTCTTTTCCTCCCTCCATCTCCTGTGTGGCAATACTCCCTCCAGTCCTTACATGGTGCAATGCATCTGGAGAATCGTGCTGCGAGTCAGCACTGTCTGGGGGCTCAGAGCCTGCTTTTCATGGGGGAAAGGAGGCAAGAAATGAATTCAAGTCCCCAGTGGTGCCTTGCTGGGGGAGTGTGGGGAGGTGGAGGGAAATGTTGCTCCTGAGAGCTGATTACACTTCGTTTCTCCCCTGAAAGTAAGAGCTCCTTCAAAGAAAATCCTTCTTAACTCTTGTAACCTAAATATAAAGTAGAATTGCTGGGCTGAGCAAGTTTTAAGGCAATGCTGAACTTGAGGTATTGTCAGCTGCTCTGGAGAGGAATTGGAGAATGGGGAGATGCTCTGCAGTACTGATTGATGGGGAGAGGGCTTTGCATCTTCCAGATGCGGAGTGAGAAGATGACCAAAATGTGAATTTGGCTGCTTCTTCCACTTTACTAAATGAAGCCCCTCTTCAGGGCTTCTGGTGCTGGTCTGCAAGGGTAAGGAAGAATCTGCATCATCGGTCTTTCTGCTTATCCCTCATTTTTAACTTATAAATTACTGCTTTTTGCCCCTTTTGGATCATCAGAGATTGGTCCTAACTAGAGACAGACACCTGGTGGAGATGTACAGGTTTTCCCAGGGACCTCCTCTGGTCAGTTTGACTTGGGTTAAAGGTGGGATCTGCTATGCAACCTGGCCAGCTCATGGCCCTCTGGGTTGATGCTGGCACCTGCGGGACCAGTGCAATTAAGTCTCCTTGCCAGTGAAAGCTTGATTGAAGGTCATGGAAACCAGTAGTATCCCTTGCCCCAAGAAGCCCTGTGTCATGTCGTTTGCCTTGATCTTTCCCCAGGTCTTTCTCTGGTTGGATATAATCCTGATCACTGACAGCTACAGCTTTCTTTATTAGTTGAAAGAATATGCAGAAGTGAACTACTCGTGCATTTCCTTGTAGAGTAGCATGACTTCCCTGTCATGTTTTCCATGTTTTCCTCTAGCACTTGATGTTTGCAAGTCTTTTTGCTTTAAGCCATGTCAGCTACAGGCTCAGAACACGCAATAGCTACAATTTTCTTGCACACTCTCCCACTCTCTCTCCTCAGCTTGAGTGTTTAATTTGCTCCAGACTCTGCTTGAGCAATTTTTGGAGAGTACGGTTTATATTTGTGTATGCAAATAAACTGAGCAAATATGCTAAGGAGCTCCAAAGATAGATTGGTACACTTAAAGTACATGCCAGCCCACAGTAAAATCATCCCAGGCCATTCTGGTCTCAATTAACCCTTATGCCACCTTCAGTTCAGAGTCTTTTTGGCAAGCAGACAATACTGGGAGATCCTCACCACCTCCTTTATTGCTGTAAATGGATGATCCAAGGGCTGGAGCACCTCCTGTAAGGCTGAGAGAGTTGGGGTTGTTCAGTCTGGAGAGGAGAAGGCTCTGGAGAGACCTTAGAGCAGCTTCCAGTCCTGAAAGGGGCTCCAGGAAAGCTGGGGAGGGGCTCTTGATCGGGGAGTGCAGGGATAGGATGAGATGGAATGGTTTTCAGCTGAAAGAGGGAAGATAGAGATGAGATTTTAGGAAGAAATGTTTTGCTGTGAGGGTGGGGAGGCCCTGGCCCAGGGTGCCCAGAGCAGTGGTGGCTGCCCCATCCCTGGAGGGGTTCCAGGCCAGGTTGGATGGGGCTTGGAGCCCCTGATCCAGTGGGAGGTGTTCCAGCCTGTGGCAGGGGGTGGGACTGGATGGGCTTTGAGGTCCCTTCCAACCTAAACCATTCTAGGATGATGCTATGGAAACTGTGGGCATCAGCGCTGCTGTTCCACACCATGAGACAAGCAACAGGGCACAGGGCTTTGCCTGTGGGTACATGTAGTGATGCAGTCAGATATTAGTTGCCTTTCATGTCCTTTTTATTGTTGATCAAGCAGTTCTTGGAGCAGCAAAAGTAATGCAGCCAGCTTTCCTTCAGACTTGTGATTTATGTTGGAGTCTCCGGTGTCTAATAAAACATGCGCTCCTGAAGCTTTGTGCATGGCTGGAGAGTTCATAAAAACACTCTTCCCTGTGGATGCTCTGACAGCTAATAACATAGCTGAGCATAGTTGTTGCCTTTTCTTTAGGGGACAAGGAAGGCATTTGACCTTGCTCCTCTAATCTCTGCCAGTGGTTATAAAACTTTCAAAACAATTAATGTCCCTTAAACTGGTAGATCTGTCAAATTGGTTGAAATTAGTTCAAACATCTACTGAAGAACAGTAGCTTTGCTAATCTGGTTTCCCTTCCTAGGGTAGGGGAAATTCAGAGAGTGTAATGATATGGTGAAGGGCAATGGTTTTAAGCTGAGATAGGGGAGACTGACGTGAGATCTTGGGAAGAAATGTTTTCCCGTGATGGTGGGAAGGCCCTGGCCCAGGGTGCCCAGAGCAGTGGTGGCTGCCCCATCCCTGGAGGGGTTCCAGGCCAGGTTGGATGGGGCTCGGAGCCCCTGATCCAGTGGGAGGTGTCCCTGCCCGTGGCAGGTGGTGGGACTGGATGGGCTTTAAGGTCCCTTCCAACCCAAACCATTCTATGATTCTGTGAAATGAGACATCTTTCTCATTCGCTGGGCTTGCTCTGAGGGACTGACTCGAATAGCTATTGTAGGGTAAGCTGTTCAGCCAGAAGCCTTCCAGAACAGTTGTTTGCACGGACACGCTCTTCTGGAACATAAATGACTTTACTGTTGCGTAATTACTTCGCTTTGGAAGGATGCTAATTGCTTTGGAGTGGTTTTTATTCTGGAATAAAAACCTGCTGTCATAATGTCCTTTGGGAGGCATGATGGAATCATTTCTCCAGCAGTCGCTACTTCAGACATTTTCCTCTTGTGGATGAGGGAAATAGTCTGAAGAGACAGCTGACTATCCCTTGTGCTGAACGTGCACAAGATTTGAGGAAGAAGTATCTAAGCAGATTTCTGTGATGCTTAGAATGCAGGGCTTATTTAACCTTGGAATGTGGAAGGCTATATAGCTTTTATTACCACTTCTTAGCTTAGTTTCTTAAAGAAATGAGGCGTGTGTAATCAGTGTCTGCATACATGCTGCCCATAACTTCTGCACCATTAGCTCATTCCAGATGTGTTTAGCAGAGGACAGGAGCTTTCAAGTGATTCCTGCGAGCTGAGGGCTCGGCGAGGAAGATCCTGTGGTATCTGTGCCGGGGAGAGGCTGCAGCGTACAACTGTCCTGACAGAACATCAAAGAGCTTGCGTATCAGAATGGTTTGGGTTGGAAGGGACCTTAAAGATCATCCATCCTGCCACAGGCAGGGACACCTCTCCCTGGATAAGGGGGCCCAAAGCCCCATCTAGCCTGGTCTTGAACACCTCCAGGGATGGGGAATCCATGACTTCTGTTCTCTGTATTTTTCTACTCTCTCTTCTGTTGTCCCAGCCTGACTCAACCCAGGCTCACTCATGAGAGCTGCGATGCTTTCCTTGCAGTCCTCTACTTGGGATTGTTTTCTTGGATGCCTGCAAAAGGGAAACTCTGCCACAAACCTCCCTAAATGGAGTCAGATGGCATCTCAGGGTGGTGTAGTGGTTTTGCAAATATATTGCTGTGCTCGCAGCCAAAAGCAGTCTCACTAGAAGTCCTTGCTAGACGGTGCAATCTAAATCCTTCCCCCTCAGGTCTGCACAGCTGCAGTGTAAAATGAAAGACAGGGGAAGTCATTGTTTGCAGGTTCCTGCTTCCCATTGCCAAAACAAACACTTTGGATGAGATTAATGTTGCTTATGCTACTGTGCTGTAAAAGGCAGCACCTATGACTGCATGGTTGGACTCTATGATCCAGTGGGTCCTTTCCAACCTCATAGTGATTCTATGATCTGATCTGTTCATATGTATTATCCAAAGAGGCGCGGCCAGCAGGGAGAGAGGTAATTCTGCCCCTCTGCTCCCCTCTTGTGAGACCTCATCTGGAGGATTGTGTCCAGTTCTGGAACCCTCAACATAAGGAGGAGGTGGAGCTGTGGGAACGGGTCCAGAGGAGGCTACAAAGATGATCTGAGGGCTGGAGCACCTCCCATAGGAGGACAGGCTGAGAGAGTTGGGGTTGTTCAGCTGGAGAAGAGAAGGCTCTGAGGAGACCTTATAGTGATGTTCTAGTACCTGACAGAGGCTCCAGGAAAGCTGGGGAGGGGCTGTTTATAAAGATGAAGGCTCTTCTTCTGCCAGGTGCCTGTCTTCCTGGTCAGAGGGAAAGCATCTCCTTTGCTCCTGAGAGGGGCTGCAGCACTGTGAGGCTCCACAGGTGACCTGGTTCCCCAAGGTCTCAGCAAGGGAGCCCTGACTCCAGCAAGACCAGGGCAGGTGACCCCCTCCTTGACCCGTGCCAGCCCTGGGCTGCCAGGCAGGCTGGGGGAAAGAGCTGCTTTAGGTGCTCAAAATGCAACTGTGTGAGACTGCAGAGCCTGGTGCCGTGTCCTCGCTGTGTGCCCTGACTTCTGCCGGCTCCTGGTGATGGTGAGCGCCTGCTGGCAGGGCTGGCACCTTCCGCGGGCTCTGGGACGTGTTCCCAGATCTGGGCACAGCAGGGCTTTTTTGCATGTGTCAACATTAGAAAGCAAAAGCCAGACAAGAGGGAAACAGTGAAGAATCTCTCAAGCAGCCCAGCTCTTGTGTTTGTATTTGTCAACACTTATTTTTGTTTCCTGACATAGTGGGAACATTTGGTCAGTGCTTTGGCTCGTGCTCTGACTCAGCCGGCAGCGTCACATGCGATGATGGCTTTTCTGGTTGCTTGTGTCTGCAGGCGCTGACACCTAATGAAGGTGTAACACATTGGAGCAGGGGGTTAACAGCATTTCTCCTTCCCAGGGCTGTCTTGTAGCTCAAGCAGCAAAGGGTTGCCCTTTGGTAGAGGGAATGTTATAAAACCCTTCTGTGGAGTTGCTAAACTTCTGATCGTTGAGCTCAGTAAATGAGATGATGGTGCAGTGAGTTGAACAGAAGTAAAAATAATTTGGCTGAGCTTATGCTCAATGGTCCAAATCTTAGTTTAAGTCTTAATAATTTTAATGCAATTACCCTCAGTATTATGGTCTGATAAATCAATGCTTAAAGCAGAGATCAGGGAGACTTGGATATGTTTGCTCTGTTCTTTTTCCTGTCTCTGTGTCTGGCCACTGTATAAAGCAGGGTAGTGGATTACAGGGAACCCAGCACAGCCTGTTAAGGCGTTGAATTAATTCTTGCTATGATTTCTTGCAGTGATAAGTAGAAATGCTTTGTTTTACTTAATAAAGTAATCAAACCTAGCTTAATGTGACTTTCCACCATTGCTACTATTTCAACTACTTTTTTCTAAGCAGCATAAGAGAGGTCAGTCACTTCCTTGCTGGGCAGAGCAGTGCCTCTCGGTAACCGGACCGACACCGAACCCAATGCTGGTGTTTGAACTTTGTTGCCCTGGCGCTTTGCCAGCTTTATTTTGTCAAATGTTCTGCTGCTATCATGTCTTTTTTTTTTTCTCTTTGCATCTTTGTGGTCAGTACCAAGACAAAAAGGCTGCTCTGTGATTTGTCCTATATATGTTAAGCCATGCCACCTCTTTTATTTCTGCTTTTAAAATGGGTATATCCTGATCTTGAGTAAATATTTACTTCCCTGAGCTTCAGTTTCTCTGTCCCTGGATCCCTCTACCCCTGTCAGAGCAGAGGGTTCAGCCTAATTCCCTGAAGCTTGTAGTGTGCTTTGAGAGCCTGGGTGGCAGCTGAAGCAAATAAACACAAGCTGTATAATGTTACACTCATTTCTCTGAGAAGAACATTGAGGCAACAGCTAGATCTCCAAGAGGCTGGGAACATCGGAACAGAGATTGCTTTAAGTAGTTTGAGTTCTTCCTGCTTATGCCTGTATCCTATATCCTTTAAACACCTACCATTTGCACTGTGAGACCTGTGCCTCTCTCCGCGTGCAAGAACCGATGTTAACAGCATGGCTATTCCTAAGCACCTTTTTTGCTCTCATCACAAACTGCCTGTATGCATTATTTATGATGCAGTCTCTAATGCCTGCACTGACTACAACACAACTTCCATGAGAGCTTTGCCGTGACACAGCTGTCAAAATATCAGTATGCTCTGCAAGCTTTAATGAATTTCTATTTGCACAGCCCTATATCTATTATTTAATTATTTTTCTTTAATGGATTCTGATTTTCTAATGAGTTTCTATGCATCAGTGTGGAGACCACTGCAAAAATTCAGCCAAAATATTGTTTATCTCTTACTATAGGTAAGGTACGTGGATTTTTTCCTCTAAAAGACCCTACCTTTCTTCTCAGAAGCAGTAAACTTATACCAAAAATAAACTCCCCCGGTAGAGATTTTGTCTTGCAGACAGGCTCCTGGCATGGAGACTTGAAGCTGAACTGATTGGCATGTGACAAAGCTATAAACTGAAGACAAGGTCATAAAACAAGGTGCTGGGCACCCCACCTGCATCGCCGATGGTAAATCTCACAGTGGAAGGCTGGACTCACATCTGGCATGAAACTAAAATGGGAGGTGAAGACTGGAGATGAGGCTTATGGTCTAAAACACACCGAAGCACCAGAGTATGTGTTTATACATCAATATATGGTTAAAGAATTGATCCCTTCTGGCAGCCTCTGGTAGAAGGCGCAGGCAGCACGTGTGAGCTGGTGCTGTCAGGGGAGATGAGATGCTCACTGTTGTTTGACAGGTATATTATTCCAGCTGCTCTTGACTTTTTTACAAAACAAGGAGCTAAGATCCAACCTGATGCAGGTCAGCACTCTGGAACTGCCAGAAACCTGATGTTTTTGCCCTTCAGAGCTGGTCTCAATTTGTTTGACATTTGAAATGAACGAAGGAGGAGGAAGGAAAAAATTCTTTTCTTCGCAGCTTGTTCTCTCTAGGAGACAGGCTTAAATTTAAAATGCTACGAGTGATAGAATTGAGGTTTATTTTTCCTGGTTGTGCCAGCAGGGATGAGACTGCGACAGTCTCTTGCATCTTCCACACCTCCATGCTCCATCCATCTCCACTGTGACACTGAGGCACTGGTACGAGTGCTCTGTGCACCGTGGGTGTGGAGGCGTGAGGCAGGGAAAGCCTCTTTCCCTGGGAGCGACTCGGACAAGGGCAGCGCAGGCAGAGTCGCTGGTGTCCTGCTGTCCCCTCAGTCCCTGGGCTGCACAGCTGGCAAGTCTTTCTGTGAGAGCCGGGATTTATGGGTTTAGCCTGATGGCTGTCAGGCTCAAGGGCCTCCATTTTCCTCTTCAAACTCTTCAATTCCCAATTTCCCTCATTTGCTTTATCTCTTCTTTCTGGTCCTTCTTCATCCATCTGACAGGTTTTGTAAATCACCCTTGGAGAATTTCTTTTCCCTGCCCACCAACGAGGGAGGATGGGACCTTCCGTCTGCAGTGGCTCTGATTAGGTGTATACCTGTGTCTGCTCCTGCTTCATAGCTATTCTTCCATGCTTGTTTTCAGACAGTTGAAGCTTGAGGAATTGGATTTGAACAGTGGCTTGGAGCCTGCCTGCTTGAGGGAACTTCACTGTACCCTTGAAGAATTACCTAATGTAGTGAGATACAGTTGTCTGGTTATCTGAGTCCTGCTGCTTTGCATTTCCAGAGAGGAATTGCTGACTTCTACCAGTCTGACATGAAATCCTGCTTACAAAAAAGCTACCCCTCTCTGCCCTGTCTTTCCAAAGGCCAGAACTCCACTAGAGCAGAGGAGGGTATAAAAACATCCCTTAGTCAAATGCTTTCAGCTACATTGAGATGAGAAAACCCTATTTCTGCCACAAACCTTCCTGTATGACACCTGTGTAGTTCTCTTCTATATACAAAACAAATGCAATTATCCTTGTCTGTCTGCTCGGTTGCACAACTGCTCTCAAGTGTTTTGTACCTGGATGTTTGCTCTATTCAGCGCAGTCAGGCTTCAGTTACAGGTGGGCAATGCAGATCCTACAACAATACAAGTGCTAAGGCTCTTTGCTTTCTTCTTCTGGCACAGATGTGTGTCCCTCTCTTCCCACTCCTTCATGAAAGGTAAAGAGCAGAGCCTTGTTGCTCTGAGTCTTTTTGTACCCAGAAAGCTCCCTGCAGGGCCAGGTGTTGGGCTTCACCGAGCTCTATGTAATGGAGTTATCTGCTGGGGTAAGGATCTTGAGGAGGATGCAGCAAGACAGCAAGTCGTTCTGGCTGTACAAACTTTGCATGAGACCCTGGGGGTTTTCCCCTCTTGGTCAGGATGCTTTGAACCTACTTGTTAATGATGCGGATGGGGCTCTGTATACAGCAGCGTCTGTGATGGGAGACACGAGCTGGTGTATGTTTACCTGTGTGCTTTATTGAAGGTGATTCTCCTCTATGAAGTGTGTTTGCATGCAGAGGAACCTTCCTCAGTGTTGAGAGATGCAGAGTCCTTGGAGAATATGGTATAATTAAATGAAACATTCACTTGCGTGTTCCTGGAGAACTGAAAAGGGAATTGGCTCTGACTTTGTAGAGTATTCAGCTCATGCTTCCTGTCTTCGAACTCCGATGCAAAATTCAGCAGGCGTTGGGCTATAGAAAGCTGAGACATCCTGGCAAGTGCAGAGATTATGTCCTGTCCTGAGAAGTGAGGAACAACTAGACCTGGAAAGAATGTCTGAAAATGAGCTCTCATTTCACAGTGTTGATTAGCAGGGCTAGTGTTGCAGGTTCGCTTCATTACAGGGGCTCTCAGCAGCACACACTGTAAACACCATTGAAGTATGTGCTTCTCTATCCATCTCCATCTTGGGAGCATGGGTGTATTTCTCAAAGCTCTCCAGCTGTGCCTCAAAAGCAGACTTTTTCCCATGGGGTTTTAATTTCTGAGGGCTTGTGATGCCCTTGGGGTGGAGGCAGCCTGCCCTGGGATGAAGGTGTTATCAGTAGCCTATCACACATGAGAAGGCAGAGCATGCAACTGACTGGCTCAAAGGTATTCCAGAATTCTGGCTGTAGCCTGCGTTGGTGGACTTCTTTGCCCTTGAAAGCAAGAGGAGATAAAGAGATAGCATGTGGCTGGCCAACAGAATGAGTTGTTTCATTAAACTGTGTGAAAAGCCTTGCTGTTTTTCAGCAGTGATTAGATGGAAAAAATATATATATCTACGCACACAGAGACCTGATCTCAACCCTGTAGGCGACAGAGCCTGAGATGAGAAACTGAAGAAATGAAAAATTGTCACTGATGTTATGAATTCACCGTGCCCCTAGGTTTGAGGATTTTCCTCTACTTGATGACAATTTTTTAATATCGTGTATTGAAATCACTTTAAAGACGAGCACAGGCAGTATCTGGCAAAAGAGGGGGTTTGCCATAGAGAAGCCTCTGCGGTTTCATGTGTTGTCTCCTGTGATATCATCTGAAAGCTGATATCTTGTGATATCAGGAGGAATACCTCTCCTAAAAGGGCCCCGCGGCTTCGGATTTGAAAGCCGCTTAATGAAGCGTTTACAGGTTCATGTTCAGCCCTGCTGGTCTGTGAGGAAACCCTCATTTAGTGTTGTGTCTAGAAATATCCAGTTATGCTGCCTGGTGGTGAGGGGAGCATCTCTGCAGGGAGGGTACCATGAGTCTCCACCTCTCGTTTGGAGTCAGTGGTTGCTGTGATTTCTCATTACCCCTCTGGGTCAGTTTTATGGAAATATATGATTGTGTGGTGAATTAGAAGCAAATCATGGAATGGTTTGGGTTGGAAGGGACCTTAAAACCCATCCAGTCCCACCCCCTGCCATGGGCAGCGACACCTCCCACTGGATCAGGGGCTCCAAGCCCCATCCAACCTGGCCTGGAACCCCTCCAGGGATGGGGCAGCCACCACTGCTCTGGGTAAATATTGAGAAAGAAGCCAATAGTCTCTTATCTGACAACATGGAAGTATTTCTTGTAGACAAGCATAAAAAGTAGGCTGAGGGTAACCTGAAAGTGAGAGCCAGGACTTTGGGTTCTCCTGCCTTCTAATGTTGTGCACACTTCATCACACTGACTAAAACGTCCGGGGATGTGGGATAGATACAGGCACGGAATTGGTGGCCGTTGAGGACTAGAAAGGCTGCTAAGACTGGGAGGTTTTCAGGGCAGCACAACACTAGGGTTGTCTCTGTACAGCTGGAGGTGTTAGAGCCTCCACCCCTTTGCTGCCCTCTGCACACAAGTCTGAGATGCTCAAAGGTGAGATAGCATAGAATCATAGAATGGTTTGGTTTGGAAGGGACCTCAAAAGCACCTCAGCAAACTGAACAAACAGAAAATAGAGGCCATGCTCCAGGTGGGAGGAAGGCTCTGAGCCTGTCCTCGTCACTGATATTGAGTCTTTTTAGGCCAATGCATACTTATGGATACTAACTTGGGATCTGAAGCTATGTCCTTCTTCTTTTCCCTTTCTCCCAGTTTTATAGTTCCTCTTTAAATTCTCCTTAGAGAACAGAACAGGCACAGAGGGCAAGAGGTGATAGCATCCTTGGTGTCAAAAATAGCTGCCTGAGAAATTCTTTCTCCTGCTGCTTTAAGTTAAATTATGACCATAAGTTTCTGTCCTCTAACTTTACAATGGAGTGTCCTTCCCTCCACAGCTTCTCCCAACCCTTGCTGGCTTGCAGCGGTGCTGTCAGGCACACGGGGGTGTCTCTGCAGCTTGGATGCCCAAAGGGGTGTAGCGGGGACTAGCCAGCACTGACTATTGCAGTTTGAGGTCGTGAATGCTGAGGCTGATCAATGTGTTAATCAACATTGCGTGCATCGCTGTGGCTTTGTTGCTCACCTTAGCTGGGAAGAAAAGAATGGAAAAGATTAACTAGAGTATTAGAGCTCCACTTTTTGAATAATTGAATCAATGAGCAAGGGAGTGGCTTGGAGTGCAAGTGAGGGAGGGGTAGGAGTGGGGAAGGCTAGAGAAAGTCTTTCAAGCTCAAAAGAAGAACCCGAGCACCACCTTTCATGTTGGAGCGTGCGATGAAGCTGCTTCTGATCTGGGGAAGGGAGCTGGGAAACACCAGCTACAGATGATTGGTGCAAGTTGTGGCCACTGGATTATTTATGTGTTATCCCCCTCTTTGGCTGAGCTTCCTTTTAACTGGTGTTGGGGGCTTGCTCAGAATGCCAGCCGTGCTGCTGACAGCTGTTGCAGGGAGCTCTGCCTTTGAATCATAATGAAAGTCCTGGGAGTGCTGTGGCTTTTGGTGTGCTTTTACTTTTTTCTTTAAGTAAAAAAAAAAAGGCTTATCTCTGTCCACAGTGTTCCAGGCAGATGAGATCTAACAGAGAATGTGAGGTTTGTCTGGTCCCAGAGTTCTGGGAATCAGTCTGACAGGCTTCAGATGCCCAACAGCAACACTGTTTGAAGAGCAGATAGACTCGCATGCACACATTCACAAAAGAAATCTCTGAGCCTGTGATGTTCGTGGAAGGAAAGGGGACTTGGGCTCCAGCATTGCTAAGGCCATGTGATTTTTATGGAGACAGGATTACAGGAGTGAGAATCCTGTGGGGTCTGAGGATAGTTTGCCTGAACCACGGGAGAAAGTGTTCTTCTGGAATGAAACGTATTTTCTTACGGAATCTAAAAATCAAGGACAAAGGAGGTCTGCCAGTGTGAGGATTTTAATCAATTAAGACAACAGGGTTAAAGGCTTACAGGCAGGGAAGGCAGGTTTGCTTTGTAAATAAATAACTCTTTAAACCTTAATGTACTGCGTTAATGGAGAGGGCTGAACAGGGCAGGAGTCTGCCAAAACCCTGCCAGGTAATGTAGGCAATGCACACGGGTTGTCCACATGCAGAACAGCAAGTGCTAGGTTTCATGGCTATCTCTGTTTGGACTTCATGTAATACCAGGGCAAGATTGCTTGTGATGGGGGGATGAGAGATTTTACTGCTTCTAGTGAAGAAATGATGCTGGCACTAATTCTTCAGCTGCTTCTGAACGGTTTAACTGGTCTGTCTTTGTTATTTGATTTGACTGTTATTTGATTAATTTTCTAGATTTTGCTTATTTTTCTATAGAAATTTGAATATGTGTGTACCATTGGTATTGTTGGTTGTAGAGAGAGTCTTTCTGTAGACTGACACAAAGTCAGGTCATCAAAGTCGTTTGAATTGCTCGTATCTGGTATAGTCGTAGGATGCACTGAGTTGGAAGGGACCCATGAGAATCATCGAGTCCAACTCCTGTCCCTGCACAGGACACCCCCAACATTCCCACCATGCCACTCAGGGCATTGGCCAAATGCTTCTGGAATATTATCAGCCCTGGTGCTCTGACTGCTTCCCTGGGAGCTGCTCCAGTGCTCCACCACCCTCTGGGGGAAGAACCTTCTCCTGATGTCCAACTTAACCCTTTCCTGGCACCTTCCTGCCATTCCCTCAGATCCTGTTGTTGGTTGCCAGAGAGTAGTCTTGTATTTCGTGGTCAGTGCAAGTTAGTTAGAGCTGAAAGGACTATATGACATACTCCAGACGGCTAAACCATCAAATTTCCTTCTTCGAAGTGTGTTCAGTTCAATTTGTTCCAGTTTTATATCTCTTATTTCTATGTAGCCCTTGATCAATGCATTTTCCTCTGCCCCAAAAATAAATTGGTCTCCAATTAAGTTCTTATGCCTTGGCGAGCATCCAGAGAAAATTGCTCTACTTCCTCTTCTACTTGTCGGAGAAGATGAAGATTTCTTTTTAAAAGCCTCATGCAAATGTTCAGCTTTTGCTGCTGTTCAATAAAGTTGATCATTTTACTCAGGAAGTATCAGTGCAATTTTCCACGCCACTAACTTAAAGATTGTATCTCTGTAAATGCATCCATTCCTTTTTTTTCCCCCCTCTCATTTGTGTTGTGAACAAACAAAAAGTAAACTGTCTGATGTTGTCTGTGTGATAAATGTATCGGTATCTTATATAAATGGCTGGAAGTCTGTCCAGAGGAGACACCACCAATGTGTTTCTGCAAGTCCTTATTCCATCTGTGTCTCAGCCAGAATAGTGATTGCGGAGCTAGGGAATGTCTTTCCACCCCATTACATTTTGCCGTGAAATATGTGAGAATTACCTCTGATGTTAGGAGGAAGCCATCAGGACATAAAGCACAGAAAATGAAATATTAACTTTCCTATTCAACCCAGTAATGGCTGTTATGTTTTGTATTATAACACATTAAGGTGAAGTTCCTGAAGGAGAAATAAATAAATAAAAGAGCCTAGGCGCCCATCTAGGCAGTATCGCACACTGAGGGGAGATGATAAAATTGGAAGTTGGGGGGGGAAATATAATATATTCACAGTTTAGATGACAGTGACTATAAAGACAGACTGAGCTTAAGTGGCAGTTGCAAAATATCCCCGAGAAGTCTTATTCTCTCCAGATTGCTCCAAGTGATACTGGTAAGTATAAATTTGGAACAGAAGAAAAGTAAAAGCTTATGGATCTGTGAATTAAAAGCACCTCTGTGTAATGCCATGGAGTGCACTGAGTTTACAGAAAGGCTCACTATTTGTCATTATTCTTGGCAGCCCTCTCTTGCTGTGTTTGTCGTGACCTGGTCCCTGACTCCATAGGGTGGCTGAGCATACACATACCTCCAAAGACATGGATGTGGGAGGCTCTGTTCCTCAGAGGAGCAGTTGTATGGCCAGGAGGCTTGTTTTTCTTTCTCTGACAATCACTTTGCTTTTAGTTTAGGGGCAGATTGCTTCTTACCATGCCTATTGTGGTGAGATCTGCAGGCATAAAAAGCATCTGGAGAGACCAAGAATCCAGACTGTGGACAGGCTGAGTAATGCTGTTATTCACTGCTTTTCCTTTGCTATCTATTCACTGCGTTGCATTGGTCTCCACCAAAGAAGTCCTTTCAGTACTTGGAGCAAAGATAATTGGGAAATAACCATCCAGTCCCTTTCCTGCTCTGCCCCTCCAAAAGCTAAATATACCTTCAACATAATGCTGCTTATTGCAATGAGCCTCACTGGAAAGGATAAATGCTGGGTCATTATCTCTAATTGCCTCGTTTTGTTGCCTAGTCTTAGGTTGTTTGGATAGCAAGGATCCAGGCTCTGCTTGGGGTTCTTATGTATGGCAGTGATTTCCTTGTTAAAGAACTTCTCCATTTTCTGCCTCTGAAACATAAGAGCTGAGGCTGGATTTGCAAGGATATTGTGGTTATCTTATTTCAACAGGAATTGTAGGCTTGAGTGCCATTAAGGAAATGGTTCTTGCTGCTAATTAAATGGTGTGGAGATTCCAAGGGCCAGGGAGAGAAAGAGGTGATAAACGCGAAGCATTGACAATGTTTAGGATTCAAAACGTTCAAAATTAGTTTGTGGGGTACCAGGTATTCTAAACTAACCAAATGGAAATGGTGTACGAATGAAAGGCAGTAGATAATGTCAGAGAGCATGCCTTTTCTAGGCTTGGATCTTTGCTTAAAGCACAGCTCTAGTGATGAGCTAGAAACTAGATCAGCTGCTTTAGTGGAAGCATCCTTAGCAGCGATTTCCCTTAATGAATGCACCACACCTAGTAGGTTTTTTTCTGTTTTGGTTACTATAGAGTAACTTAATCTCTAGGAAGGTTGCATCTCGCACACCTCCAGGTGACAGAAGACACTGTCCTACATCTTTATTTTAGAAGGAAAGATTTTTTTTTTTCTGTAAGACTTTCATTCCAGTGAGACACTGAGAACCACCTTTTATGAGACTTGTCTTCTAGTCTGGTTCTTAGAATTTGAAGTTAGAACAGAAGTTATGGATCGTATGTGGGACTTGATATGTAGAAATCCTGCATCATGAAATTATGACTCTGCTGTCTCCTGAGTGTCAAATCTCCTTCCGTGCTTCCATCTCCTGCTTCCAGTAGTGGAGGGGCTTGCTGGGAAGTTCATGGTGTGGGTGATGTGAGAAATGGAGGAAAACATCTTCCAGCTCATTCATTCTCTTCTCTTATGAATTCAGACTAGCTCACAGTGTGCACACTTGAGCCATTACCTTTGTCTCTCATTTCGCTGCTGGAAGAAGAGGTGAACGTAGCTGGCAATTTACTCTGTGCTGGAGCACCAGAGTGCATTTGTTGCTACAGGTTGTTCTGCTTGTCTCTGGCCAGACAGCAAACAAATTTCAGACTGTGGCATTAGTGCTGTGATATGCAGCTTTCTCTTGGCTGGAGGTACGGAAACTTGTGGCTTTGGCCTTTCATCTAAGTGCTCTTCACAGACAGGGCTTGAAAAATGCTAGATGCCTCCTGCTGCAACGTAGCCTGGGAGTGATCTGCCTTGTGGGCTGGTGGGAGGGAGGGAGAGACCTAGTCTTGCTTTGCATGTAGAATGAAAGCTCTTGCTCTTCTGGGGCCACAAACCTGGAAAAAAAAGTAAGTAGGCATTAGTCAACATTTGTAAGAAAGAGTGGGAGAGTTAAGTACTTAAAGGGGGACCTGCAGGAAAGCCGGGGAGGGGGTTTTATCAGGGAGTGCTGGGATCAGATCATTGGGAATGGTTTTAAGCTGAAAGAGGGAAGATAGAGATGAAATTTTAGGAAGAAATGTTTTGCTGTGAGGGTGGGGAGGCCCTGGCCCAGGGTGCCCAGAGCAGTGGTGGCTGCCCCATCCCTGGAGGGGTTCCAGGCCAGGTTGGATGGGGCTTGGAGCCCCTGATCCAGTGGGAGGTGTCCCTGCCCAGGGCAGGGGGTGGGACTGGGTGGAGTTTAAGGTTCCTTCCACTCCAAACCATTCTGTGATTCTATTTCGAACTACATAAGGCTGAGTAGCAGAAAGGAAAATCTTTTTCTAAGCAAAAAGCCAACAAGGGTCTCATTAGACTTCAGCAAGGTGGTGTGTTCTGCTGGTGTGCTCTCCTGCCTCCCTGGGGTTGTGCACTGAAAGAATGTCACTTGCCTTGTCTTGCTTTATTTCAGCCTGCCTGCATCCTCCTCCTGCCTCTGCCTTGGATGGTGCATACAAGGTGTCACAACAGTACTTATCCATGCCGGCAGCCTGGGGTGCCCAGAATTGTCTTTTGATGGCAGCCCTCAGGTGGCCTTTCTGCAGATAGGACTCCCTGGGACAACAGCAAGGTGCGCCTCTCCTTCAGGCATGCCTTCTTGTGGAGACCATGTCCTTACCTTGCTGAGCTGGATTCCTGGTTTACAGACTCATACAGCAGTAAGAGGAGGAAGGGCAGATATAAGAACCTGTCTACATCTACTCTTTCAGTGGTCGGTATTTTTCTTCTCTCCTCAATGTCCTGGTCTGTAAACACTGGAAGGGAAAGGATCTTAGTGCTGTTATATGGCAGTGTTATAAAAACAGTTGGGTTGTTCCAGCCACCTTCTAAATCCGAGTCCCTGGAGGTACAGAACAATTTTTGTCTGATGTTCTGATTAAAGGAAAAGCATGGATCTTAGAGTTCAAGGATAGCTCTTTTCCTAGCTACAACCCACCTCCTTTTCTTCTCATGGATACTTCACTTCAATTATTCCTTTCTCAACAACCTCATCTTACTGTGGTGTGTCAGATGGGCATCAGAACTGCTGGGTGCTCCTTAGCCTGTTCAAGGACAAAGTAAGGAGCAAGCAGGGTTACAATTCACATGTCAGTTTGAATAGTTACCTACGGGGCATGGTGACCTGTTCAGCATTTATATTGCCAAGTATCTACTTTTACAATCCTTTAATCATAATGTGGTAGGGCTTTGTATCTAACCAATGAGCTATGCATTCCTCTTTCATCCAAGGAGGCTGTTGAAATTATGAGCGTTGCTTTCCTTAGTGTGATAGTGATTCATTGCTCTCCCTCTCTGTCATGGTTGGGTTGATCTTGACCAGCTGCTCTCTCGCTGCCCTGAGATGAGAGGGTCTATGGCAGCTGCGTGCTGGGTCCCTGTTGGACATCAGTGGGTCCATCCATCTACACCTCGATGAGGAGCTGAAGTGGGGAGGTCTCTGTCCTCACTTTAAAGATGAACTGGTGCAAGCGACACTTGTCTCTGAGGGTAAGGAGAGGATTTCAGGGAAGAGTAGGCAGTTAATCTTGTGAATGCTTAGACTAATGGAAAGAGCCCCAGGGTGGGGGCAGATGAGTCTGTGACCTCTCTCCCTTTCAAGACAGTGTTCTGTAGTACTCAGCCAGATGCTGAGAAATCACTCTGTTAAAAGCAGCCACCAAGATGCTGTTTAAAATAAGAGTATCATCCATAATTTCATTTGGAGCCTTTCTAGGCACGCTTTCTTTGCATTATGCTGTGAAATTCATTTTTATTTGGAGGCTTCTAGGTGGAGAACAGCAAGAAACAAATAGAGCTATGGAAAAGTGCAGACAAAAGCTACATTGCAAACCTTCGTTCAAGGCACTGCAGGGTCTACCAGATTTGTCAATGACCAAAGCCTTCTGGGTAATGATTCCCACACAGTGATAGCTCTGAGAAATAGTATGTTTCAGAAGAAAGCAATCAGTATGTAGTGAATAGGAAACTATTTTACAAGCATTTTATCAGCTGTTAAGGACACATAAGCCAGGGAAGGAGATAACCATCTCTATTAATAATGATTACTACATTATAGGACTGAAAAAATGATTGTAGTTTGTGGTGCTCTTTTTGCCCAAAGGAGAGAGAGCTGTCCTGAAATCACTGTATCTGTAAGTACCAAGTTGCATTTGGCAAGTGGTAATTCATGATAAACCTTGGGGGTCTGGCTTGAAAACAAATTGCAAGGGTGTGCTTGGGATGGAGTTTTGGCAAAGAATTTCTAGGTGTGAGAATATTTGGTGTTCTTGTGGTGTATCTGCATCATTTCTGGTAGGGATTCTTTACAGGTAGATGGGTCTTCATGAACCAGAGGCTATAACTACTGGCACTCTAGGCACTCGGAAGGGATCAGAAGTTCAGAAGATGCTCCCAGAGATGAGCTTCATTCTGAGGTTATGGAGTCTCTCATGGAAACATCCGAGATGTTTTAAGCATGGTATAAACTTTAAAATGTACTGGTTGCTTTTGGACAAAGTCACATACGGGGGTTCTTGTAGGATATTTTTGGCTAGCATACGTTGTTCTTGTGTCGCAACATGTTTCAGAATCCTGGGATGAGGAAAAGGTTGCTGGGGAAGAGTCTTATCTCCTTTCAGTTCTCTCTGCTTGCTTTTGGTTGGACTGTGAAGATGAGTATTGGCCAGCAGCCTGCACGGAGTTGCTGAGGAATCCCAGTCTGTTCTGGTCTTGTTTTCGTGGGCATCTTCCACAAGCCTTGGCAAGACTTTTCTTCCGCTTATCTTGTCGCTCTGAAGGCTTCCCATGAAATGTGGCATGTAAGATTAGGGCTATGTGTCCTTTAAGTCAAACTCCTGCTTGTTTTTGGATGAGAATCCAAAATGTTTCTGTATCACTGGCCATTTACAGTTTAACTGGTCAACCACTGGGAGTTGAGTGCATGCCCACACAGATGAGTTAAATGGGCATGATGCAAATCTACAGCCTGGAGCCAAAAGGGTTGTTGTGCCCACTCACTGCTGTCTCGCACCCTTGGGCATGTCCTCCTTAAAATCCACTCTCATCTTGCTTGGGTAGAGTGAGAAAATGGTTACAAGGGAAAGTGCAGAGACAGGAACTTCCCATTTATTTCCAGCATTATCTCCTCATTTGGTTTATTACTTTGGTCTGCAAAATTATTTGGGTATCCTAGAATCGTTAAGGTTGGAAAAGATCTCTAAGATCATCCAGTCCAACCATCAACACACATCCACTAAACCATCTCCCAAAGCATCACGTCGACGCATTTCTTGACCCTTGCAGGAATGGTGACTCCACCACTGCCCTGGGCAGCATCTACCAGTGCTTCACCAGTCTGTCAGTAACGAAGGGCATGCAGAGGGGGGAGGAGATGGAGGAAACCCAGGTGCCCATGTTTCATGTGATTTGGAATTGAAGGTGCTTTTAAAAGCTGTGCAATTTGTAGGCAGCCCCCAAAGTGCTGTTTGGCTGAGCAGGGCAGCGCAGCGGCAGGGAGGCAGCGCTATCGTGCTTGGTTCTAGAAAGCAAACTGTTAGCAGAGGCCTCTTAATCTCTGCTGTAAGTGGAACGTACTCTGACTGATTGCTTCCTCAGAGAAAACTTAATTTCTTCTCAGAGAGGCAGGAGTGGGCTTTTTTTTTCCTGTGTTGGGATTCTTGGGGCATCCAGGGGTTGTCAGAAAAATGAGCTGATAATCCAACACCAGTTGCAAGGGAGAAGCCAAAACAATGAACTGCTTTGTGTCTCAAAGAAAGCCTGTGTCTGGCCTGGTAGGGAAATGAGGCAAGAAAGGGCCAATCAGCACTGCAGTCTGCTGCTTGGAGTGTGGAAATGGGAATTGGAGAAGGAAAAGGTTAGGGAGGAGCAGAAATCTCCAGTGTTGAGAGTACTTGGCTTTGTTTCTCCCAGGTCCATTACAGAAAAGCTACCAGAGAATGGTTTGGGTTGGAAGGGACCTCAAAGCCCATCCAGTTCCACCCCTGCCATGGGCAGGGACACCTCCCAGTGGATCAGGGGCTCCAAACCCCATCCAACCTGCCTGGAACCCCTTCAGGGATGGGGCAGCCACCAGTGCTCTGGGCAACCTGTTCCTAATCGTGCCCGGTGTTAACTAATCTGGCCTCCAGGTTGCTTGTAGCTCTCAAATACCTCTGTGTACATTGACTTCAGATGCTTCTATCTTTTTGAAATCTTGTCCTTGGCTGCTGGAGAGTGGATTCCTAGCTTTGCCTTTGCCGAACAGTGCTGTGTTTCATACTGTTTGCTTCAAAGCAACTCTCTGAAGCACACCAGGTGAAGGTTTGCTGGCTGCTGTGTGATGATAAGCTAAAAAATGAGTGAGGGACACACTCGTGACTCCTTCAGGATGGATGGAATTGTGCAGTTCCTAGACTGGAATCGAGGATCTGCTTGCTCTTCTAGGTGTGAGTCTTCATTGCTGCCAATGTCCCTAGACATCTAGTAATTATTTATAGAGAAGACTGAAACAAGGCAACATGTTTGGAGGCAGGTCTGCTACAAGGCTGCCTTCTAAAAATGGCCATAGATTTATAACCCCTTTGGGTCTAAAATTACTATGTAAATGCTTTCTCCCCACTCTCAGCGCCTGCCTGTGACATCTCTGAAATGTGATTCAGAAGTGACAGCTATGGAGATCTATAGTTTTATCGGCAGCAGTGCCACCAGAAGAGATCCAAAGGAAACAGCTCTAGTTCTCTGCCTGGAATCCTTGAAATAGCAAGAGAACGTTGATTTGTGGAAGGCTGCTGCTAGAGACGGGGCATGGGAGCCAGGGTGAACGCAGCAGCGGGAACTGGAATGCTGCTGATTATGTGCTAACATGTTATCAGCTCTGAATTTTGAGTAGGCTTGCAGTGCACTTAACAAGAGTTTGACTTCAACTCTTTTTTTTTTTCTTTCCATTCCTGGGTAGTGCTTTATATGGAATATATTGATTCCATTTGCTGGAGTATTCCTTCCTTAAATATTTTTTACATAATGAGCATTGTACGCGTTTATAATGGCTTTTGCGAGCCTTGTCTTTCAGTGGCACCAATAAAGCAATTTGGTTTAAATTAAATTGAATTCAGTGAAACAGTGAATGGAAATTGAGAGAGAGAAGTGTGGGCTTCTGTTAAGGGGGGAAGGAAAGCAGAGGAGAAACTGCTCAGGCTAGGGAGAGAAAGAAGTGGATTTTTGTGAAGGAGACAAAAGATGAAAAGTAAGGAGAAGACAAAAATCCAAAAGTGGGAAAATGCGAGTGGTGACTCATGATTATAGAGAATCCAGCATGGACAGGTTGAGAGAGTTGGGGTTGTTCAACCTGGAGAAGAGAAGGCTCCAGGGAGACCTTAGAGCAGCTTCCAGCACTGAAAGGGGCTCCTGGAAAGCTGGGGAGGGGCTCTTGATCAAGGGAGTGAGGGGAGAGGATGAACAGGAATGGTTTCCAGCTGAAAAAGGGGAGATTAAGATGAGATCTTAGGGAGAAATGCTTTGCTGTGAGGGTGGGAAGGCCCTGGCCCAGGGTGCCCAGAGCAGTGGTGGCTGCCCCATCCCTGGAGGGGTTCCAGGCCAGGTTGGATGGGGCTCGGAGCCCCTGATCCAGTGGGAGGTGGAACTAGATGGACTTTGAGGTCCCTTCCAATCCAAACTGTTGTGTAATTCTCTGCTGCAATCAGTGTTTCCAGTCGTATATGAAGACCTGATGATGCTATTGGGGAAACAAAAGTCCTTCCTATGTTCCTTTCAAAGATAATGGCAGTTTTGCTTTTGAATTTCATGGTAGGGTTATAGGGTGGAATTTTCCCAGTTCACTAATATGGGCAGGGAGCACCAGCTTGCTGCTTTTTGGCATTTGTGAGAAGGGAGAAGTAGAGTGCGGCAGCAGGGAACAATTTTCTTTGTCCTGAGCCGACAGAGACAGGAGAGCAGCCTTTCTACCCAGATGTTGCATGTAGTGTGTCAACAGGTATTTAGGCACCTCTTGACCTGCTAAAGATGAAGCTTCTTTCATGTGTGGTGGTCTTTCTAGAGGACCTTGTGTGAGATGTATAAGGTCTGTGGGAACACAGAAGTGATTCCATGGCAGAGGGAACTGATGGCTGTGGTCCATTGCTTTGCAAGAGGTTTGTGTCTGTGCTTTGACGCAGCAGGATACACCTCAGTCTTGGGTCAGGTCAAGCCAAGAGTGCTTTACAGCGCTCTGTACAACTTGTTTGCTTTCATTGTCTGTTCTTTTTATTTCTTATGCTTTTATGAGGATCTTATTGTAGGTTTGATCTGCTTTTTCTGTCTAATTGACAGGGATTCAATTATCCCCTGAATACGACTGTCACTTGCTCAGTGACAGCAATTGTCAGATGTCTTGTGGGGAGTAGGGGGAAATGAATGTCATGTTTCCATCCTCCTCTTCTCCCTCCCCTCTTCTCTTTGGTTTGTTTCCGTTCTTGGATTTGTTTTATTGTGGATTCAATTTGAAAACAGTAAAATAAACCAAACACGCTTCAGATGATGAGACAGTAGGAAAGGTTGAGCTGCAGTGCAGCTTATTTTAAGGACCTCCCCTTAGCAGGGGCTACTGCTGTCTGTCAGAGCTGCATCCTGAGCCCTCAGATTTGGGGCGGTGTCATCCTCTTCTGGGTCTTTTTGATAAGGTCACTGCATGATGCTGTTGCTATTGGGAAAGGAGGTCTTTGAGTCTCAACTTTTCAGTGCACCAGCAGCACCTAAACCAGCCAGAAGCTATTTGTGTCGAGACCACAGCTAACGTGCAGCTCGCCGTGAGGTGAAAAGCACACTGAGAAATGTGATGTCTAGAAGGCATCCCACATCCGAGCCCTTCCTGAGCTGCTGTACCTTGAAGCTTGTGCCTGCTTTAGAGAGCAGGGGCCCTGGAGAGCAGTGTCTCCCTCCCCATGGGCATCTGGAAAAGGGAGGGAGATGAAAGACAGGTGCAAAGAGCCCAGGAGTTGCCGTTGTTCCCTCCATTTACTTCCTAGAGGGCAATGAGCACAGCTAATGGCATCTTGATATTTAAAAGCAGGCGAGAGTTGCAGCATCTCAATTTTTAGTAGGTCCCTGACATTTCGGAGAGCTGTTGTTGAATAAATGCTCAGGCGATTAGCTGATGAGGTCTAAGTACCTCCAGCTATGCGAAGATCCTTGCCCGAGCTAACTGGTCTAATGACAGCTGGGGGTGTCAGGCTGAGCTGCTCCTCTTAGCAAGGCAGTGCTTCAGATCTCCTTGGGATGGGGATCAGCTGTCACCTCTGTTCCTTGCCCTGTAATAGTGCAAACACAGATGTTTTGCTACCTGCTTCTTCCAGTGGGTGGAATTCACATAAACCAGAAGCAGCTTCCTCAAGGCCAGCATCCCATCCCAGCATGGCTTGCAAAGGGACCTCCTTGTTTCCAAATGCTGCTGGCGAGGTTGTTTTAGGAGTTATTTGGGACTGTAAAGGAGAGAGGGGTGACTTGAAGGCGAAAGAATGAGCACTGTAATCTGTGCAAGGGCCTTGGCTTCAGTGCTCTTGACGTTTCCATATGCCTCGTAATTAAATTGTAAGTAAAAGTAAGGAGCTGACTGCTTCACTAATAGCAGCAAAAGGAGGCAATCATGTAACTTCCATCTGTCTGCAAATATAGTTTATGGTGGAAATACATTAGCAACCTGGAGCTGTGTGCCAGGCTCAATTAGACTAAACAGGATCAAAGGGCACCCAGGGTAATAAATATCCTTGCAGAATCAAGCCGGAGTCTTTCTGTTTATAGCTGGAGGAGATAATAATCATTAGTGAGCTGAAGTGAAATCCAGCAACTAAAGAACGCTCAGCTTGGGAAAGGGGTGACATCGTATGAGAGGGCGAGGAAACGTGTCCCTTTTCCCAAGGATTGTAGGCAGGCTGGTGTTATTACCTTGATTACTTTTGCATTCCCCTGGAGTTTGGGGAAGGGCTATAGCCCATCTATCGATTGTGGGACTAACGGGAGAGCGGTGGCCAAGGTAATTGGGAAAGTGTTTAAAACATACACTGTGTAATTGAAAGCTAATCTCGAATCCTGGTTCAGGTACAGAAAAACCTCTCTCCTAATGAGGCATAAGGTGAAAGGAGATTGACTCTGACTTGTATCGCTACTCCCAGAGAATTGCTTTGCTCTACTGTTTTTAGGTGCCTCTGCGTGTGCGCACACACGCTCACGCTTTTATTAGTGTGCTTGCGGATACCATTACTGAATCAGCAGCAAAGCTTTTGTGACACATTGCCTACAGAAACATCTAATACTGACTGTGTCTGTTTGGTCATGGCCTCGTAAAAAAAAATATTGCTGAGCTAAATCCTCTTCTACTTCAACAGCGAACAAAGAGGAAATCAAAATATTTTAGTTCCCAGGCTTGCTTTCCATCAAATTTTCTCCTGCTCTTAAAAATGAAACAACAACCAAAACTACCTAAAGAAAAAGAGCATTTTCTCAAGATGAGCCTGTTATGCTTTCTGAATGTGAATTCAACAATCTTGTTATTCTTGCAATGGGGTTTTGCGGTTGTAATAGCTACTAAGGGAAGCATGTTGCTGTGATATTTTGCTCCCTATTCTAACGTCATTCTTCCCTATAACTGAATTCTTTGAAGAGCTCAGTTGAAAGCATTAATGCAGCTAATCGAATGACCCCATTTCCAGTGGTGTTTTGTCTCAAGTGCAGAGTGTGAGTCTTTCAAGACTGCTTAGGTAGGGCACAATTCATCTTGGAGGGGTTCCAGGCCAGGTTGGATGGGGCTTGGAGCCCCTGATCCAGTGGTAGGGAGTAGGATTGGATGATTAAGATCCCTTCCACCCCAAACCATTCTATGATATTGCTCTGCATGCCAGCCAGGAGACTTTGCCGGTTCCCTCCTTTTCTCTCCTCTTCTTCCAAGGTCAACAATAAACCACAGTAAACCAATCCACAAGCTTTGCAGTCTGTAAGCGAGCACCAAACTGTTCTTTCTTGATTTGCCTTTCTGCAGAACCTTCCCCCCCTCTGCCCATCTGTCTGCTTATGCCATTTGGCTGGAGATGAGCTCTTTGCTGTGTTAGCAATGTGCTAGGGATAACAACACCCAAACCTTGATATAGTGCTTTGGGAAGTGACCATAATGTCATAAAGTATTGATATATACAAACTTTTGCTAAAGGGCGAGCTAGCACTGCCTCTGAGTGCGCTGTGCAGTGCAGTCTCATTGACTCAACGCACTTCTATCTGACAACTTCCATATATAACCCTTTTTCCAACAGGTAGCATATTTATTGTTTGCACAATGCCTTTTTCCAAGACCCATTACGTTTTGTGCAATGCGAATAATTATGTCAAGGGTAACAATGAAAACACTTAAAATGCACACAGCTTATACTGTATAAAAATATTTACCTGCTGTTTCTGCTTTCTGTAAATATTATTTTTCTTTTTGCTTCTTGCATTTTTTATTGATGTTATTACTATATTGTAGCTCTGCCAGTTAAGTTTGGTCACATTTGCTTACTGATTTGCTAATCGACAGATTTTAAGCTGCTAAGGAACAAGGAACTTTTTTTTCCCTCCCTGTGCAACCGCTTGCATGTGGTATTTTCTTATGTGTAGTTCAAAATATTTCTTAGAATCATAGAATAGTTGGAAGGGAGCTTAAAGCCCATCCAGTTCTGCGTCCCTGCCATGGGCAGGGACACCTCCTGCTGGACCACGGTGCTCCAAGCCTCCTCCAACCTGCTAGGGGTTCAAAAAGTGTGTAGATGTGGCACTTTGGGATGTAGTAGGTGCAGTGGAGTTGGGCTGATGTTTGGACTGGATGAGCTTAGAGGTATTTTTCCAACCTCAATGATTTTATGTCCCATGTCTACAGGGAGGAAGAGATTTCATATTAAGACCAGGGGATGGGTTGGGGTTCGGATATGCTTCAGCTCCACGCTGCGCAGACCAAACCTGTCCAAGTATTCTTCTGTAGTGTTTCCCCTTCAAACATACCTAAAGAAGGGACATCAACGTGTGCAGTATTTCTCTTCCTCTGTCTTCCAGCCACCTCTTTGCAGCTACTGTGCCCAGGTTTGTGGAGATGGCTCTGTGGTTTGTGGCTAGTAGCTCGCTCCATGGGTGTTATATGGCTTGAGCCTCGCCAAGAGCAGCGTCCCCCATCAGAAATACTTATTTTATAAGTTGGCAAGGCCAGGGTACTCCTATGCTCTTACCTGTGCTACCACTGGTCGGTGAGATCTGGGGTGCCTTGTGCTGTCCTCTTGGGGCTCTGCCTCCTTCCCCCACCGCTGGAGGCACAGGTGACACCCCAAGGTGCAGCCCTGTTAGTCCTGCACGGGTGCAGAGCTGAGCACAGGGTGACTGATCCCAGCCAGGGCCTGAACACGCTTTGGTATGGATGAACACGCTGATAACGCTGGAGACAGCGCAGCTTGTCTTCTGTTCTCTGAAAGCAGATGATTTTTAAAGTCATGCTTAAAGTCCACCCAACTAAAGGTTGTAATAAATACAAAAAGGCTCAGTGGGCTGAAACCTCAGATGAGCTTAGTTTAAAAGGAAGAAAGCATCAAATTTTAATTGTAGACTTTGTTTATACGTCTGTGTGGTAAGAAAAAAAAGAACGACTTACCTGCTTAGATTTTTGGTTTTTGATGGTTCTGTCTTCAACTTCATTGGAAAGTGTTTTGTTGTGAATGCTTTGGGATGACAGACTTCACACTTTTTTTCCCCAAATGTCTGTTGTGGATCTATGGAACTATTAACACCAGATGTGAGTTCATGTTTATTAGCACTTGGAAGCTGATTTGGGAAAGAAAATCAATCAGCAGCACACAGTGACTGTTTATCTATTGCCTGTAAATTTTAAGCACTTCCATATTTTGCTGTCCTTGTTTGTTTGGTTTTTTTTTTGCTCTATTTAAATGGAGTTCCTTCTGCTCCACAGACTGCTGGAGGAAAGAGGAAGGAGTAGCTGGGAAGGGCGATCACTCTTTTACGCTATGACCCTCAGAAAAGACATAAATAACTTTCCCTTGATGTTGCGAATCCTGGAGCGGCGGTGGCTGCCCCATCCCTGGAGGGGTTCCAGGCCAGGTTGGATGGGGCTTGGAGCCCCTGGTCTGGTGGGAAGTTTCCCTGCCCATGGCAGGGGAGTGGGAATGGATGGGCTTTGAGGTCCCTTCCAACCTGAAGCATTCCATGATTCTATGAATTGAACCCAGACATCTCCTTTGGGTCCCAATTCAGGAAAACTTTTTGCTTTATTTCTGCCTGCTCTCTGTATTAAGAGCTTTGCCACCTCTGAGGGTATCTCTGGGCTTTCTATTCTCATAGTCAGAACTGATTGAAGACGTGGGGGAGGCTGAATATTTTCCTCTCCTGGAAAATATATTTTGTGTTGACTGGCACTGTTTGTAAGCTCAATAGATTAATAGTTTTCAAATAAAGATAAACATTTTGCTCATCCCCAAATGATAAGATTACATACACAGGGGTTGAAATATGAGTGGGGAGGTTATTTCTTTAATGATACATATATTTTCTATAGGCATGAAAAGACCATTGTTCAGAAGCCTTAGTTTTGGTTAGTGTATTAAATTACTTTGCACAGATCTCAATTCATAGTGCTCTTTGCTTCCATATGATAACTTATTTCAGCTTCAGTTGGGGAACTTTCAGACCTTAAACGAGCTGTGATGCGAACAGCAATCCTTGCAGTGACGGTCGTAGGCATCAGGACAGCAAGTGAGCTCTGCCTGTCTCTGGCTCCCATTGGGAAGTTCTTATTGTGACCTTCTTTGGAACCTGTGTGGGATTATTCCAGCCTGCCTCTAAAAGCGTGTGTAATGCTGATGCTTCTGCTTCCCCTGCTGGCAGGAAGGATTGTTGTGTGCACAAAGCCAGAGCCTGGAACTCAGCTGGCAGCTGAGTAAACTCCTCGTTGCCAGTGGGAGAGTCCTTTCGTCCTTTGGTGCTTCTTTCCCCTTTTGGTCACAACCCCTTTTTACCCTTCTCTATTGCTCTACAGGCTCTTGAAGCAAATCATTCCTCTGCCCTTAACATAAATAGGATTTTCAGACTTTTGCCGGGGGTCTGTTGTGGATATATATATATATATATATATATAAAAATATATATATAGTAGTAGTAATGCCAGAAAAGGAGACAGCGGAGGAAGAGGGGAGCAAACAGGGAAAGTGTAGCTGGAAGACAGTTAGTTACCCTGTCTGACCCCTGAGGATTGTGCCTCTAGAGGCAGATCACAACAGATGAGCGTTGCTTGGCAGCTCTGTCAGCAAGCCTGAGCCGCTGGGGTGCTATTTATGAAGCCTGATACATGCTCAGGCTGCTCCGCTCGGTGAATTGCTGAGGCACAGCTTCCTGACAGGCATGCAGCAAAAGGGGAATTAGCAATGGATAAAATAAATTAAACATAATAAAACTTAAGTGTCCAGCCAGAGCATTCTTTGATTATATGAACATCTTTTGAGCTTGGGGAGATGTTGCATAGTCTGATCTGTTAGAGCGAGTCCAGAGGAGGCCACAAAGATGATGTGAGGGCTGGAGCACCTCCAGCCTTTTATCTTTCATGTGGAACTGAGGGATGCTCCCACAGTGATGTCTGACTGGTTTCTGCTCCTCTGTGAAGCCAAAGAGGAAAGCAGTGAGGAAGGTTGAGTACCTGTGATGACTTGGAAAGCTGAGAGGTGGCTTGAAGGGAGATGTGGTTTCATGGGAGGTGCTGCAAGGGAGACAGGCTGATGGGTTCAGGAGGCTGAGAGATCCCTTTGCTGGGAAATGCCTGACAAAGCCTTTAAGGTTGTTTATCCTTTTGCCTTGAAGAGAGACCTCTTCTTCCCTAGAACTGCCCCCTTGCTTCTGTGCGATCGCCTTCCTTCACTTTATGCCTAAACAGGACCTGTTTTTCTCTCTGAATGGCACATCAGAGACATTTCGGAGTGCCAGGGTCTGTCCTTTTCCTGCCACTGACTCTCACGTTGCACTTGACCAAGGCATTTCTTCACTGTTGTGTCTAAAGTGGCAAGGTCCTCTCTGGAGACAGATATATGGAGCCTCCGGGGCCTTGGAGGCTTGATCTTGTCAATGTTCTTTTAACAAAACCTAACCTTTTGAGTTATGGATTTGAAGAGATGAGCCCTCTATAGCCTGACCGCTTGAATAATATAAGCTACAGTTTTCCCCAGTGATGGTTGTTATGAAGGGAATCATTCTTCCCTCCTACATAAGAATGCTCTCTCAAACCACCTACTTGTAACCTATAATTTTGTACCTATCTTAGTTTTACTTTGGCTGAGATTCATAGCACGAGTTTGTTTTATGTAGTCTTTCATGCAAACGCTATCCCCTGAACACTCTCAGAAGCAAATAAAAACAAGGCAGTGGAGAGTACAAATCAGGGAGATCAGTGGCTCTGAGATGTCGGCTGGCGGATGCTTCCAGAGCATTCAGTCATGAGACTGGCAAGTGATTGAAAGAGGAAAATGTGAAGCATGGAGAAAAGAAATATATTTAATTTTGAAGATGAGGTTTTAAAATGAACGGGATGGCTGGAACATTGCATTCAGTTCTGGAGTCCTAAGCACAGGAAGGGCACAGATCTGTTAGAATGAGTCCAGAGGAGATCCTGAAGATGATCTGAGGACAGGGGCAGCTCCTGTATGAGGATGGATACAACCTCTGAGTTGACATAAGCTAATCTGAGGAAGGGTAGACTTTTACTAGCTGCATATCTGATGCTTTTCTAGAGCGTGTTGAAGCTTGGTAGTGCTGCAGCTTGTCTAAGTGCAGCGTCTGTTTCTCGGTTATGTCTGATTTACAATTTCAGTCTAAAATGGACTGTGTATGCTGCTTCTGTCTCAAAGAAGGACTGTTAGAATAACTGTCATGTGCCTTATGCTGCTGGCACTGAAAAAGTGAAGGAGATCTGGGCTTCAAGCACAGGAACTGCCACCGCTGTGACAGGCTGAGCTGGCTCCCTTGTGCAAAGGCAAACTCAGGCTTGCTAAGACCAGACTCAAACATCTTTGAGCCCATCATTGTAGAAGTGTCTTGCTGGAGCCCCACCACGTGCCCTGTAAACCAACCTTTTTACAGAGCAGACGTTTTGGTTCCTAAGGCTGTTAGTAGCACAGTCCTGGCTGGGACCCAGGTGTCCTGGTGCCAGTGCTTTGATCGCTTGCAAACATGCTGTCTCAATTGGAGAGATGTGGGGAAACGTGTGAAAGGCCATGCTGGATTCATCCTGAAGCCACTGGCATTGCCCCAGGGATGAATCTGTCCTCCTGAGATTGCTCTACGTTATCCGAGCAAGGCACAGCCAAGTGGCAGTGTACAAATGTAAAATAATGAGGTAGCAGCTGAGAGTGTCTGGAGCAGGCAGAGAAGAATGAAGATGGATGACTGTAGCTAAGAGACAATTTGAAAAGGGATAAATACAGGCAACAAGTTATTCACCACAGCAATTTGTAAAGAGAGCTAAAAACCTTCAGACAGGATTGTTTCACGTCGATTCTTTCTCTATTTGCAGCCTGATGGTTCTTGTGTAAATGGTTCTGATTGATGACTGCAAACCAGTTGCCTTAATTTGTTCTCCTGGTATTGATTAGCTTAACTCTTATGATGCCCCAGTGCTGGTGAGTCTTGTCTGGCTGGCAGGGAGGCAGCAGCCCCGTAAGCGCGGAAAGCTGGCTGACCAAGCGGGAGCCTGATCCTGGCTGCAGAGTGATGGTTGGAAGAGCCAGCAGTGCTGGGCGGGTGCCGCGGCGTAGGGCAGGGTCACTGAAACAAAATGGTTATATGCGGTTTTGATGGGACATCGGCTGCAGCTCGAGGGAATACATCCCAGCCTGAAAAGCCTTTAGAAGCTAGGACGAAACAATAGGAAGCACAACTGTTTTGCAAGCTCTGCATGATTCGGTTTGCCTCCCACCCAAGCCCTCCAGCTGCCTTGGGAACGCAGGATGCCCTAGATCTGACTCTTGGAGCTGCATGAACTCTTACATCACTTGATCTTTTTGTGCCTTAATTTCCCTTGTGTTGGATAAAGTATGGTAATGCGTCCTGACATCCAGAATACACTTGTTCAAGTGCGTTAGACTTGGGTAATGAAAGGGAGGCAGGCAACCTTCAGAGCAGGGAAGTGAAGTGTGACAGTGGGGAGAGAATGCAATTACCCATTCTAGGAGCTGGCTATGCCATCAAAGTTAATCTCTTGACAAATTACCTTTGTTTTTTTTTAATTAATAGAAATGCTCGAGGATCTTGGAGTCTGCAAGGGAATCTGTTTTCTTTACTTACCATCTATAAAACCAACGTCTTTCCTGTAGCAAATGCTTCTGTTTCGTCCGCCCTGTGGGGCAATCTTGATTGAAAGAGCTGAGCTCTACCTGCTGAGCTGGAAACTCTTCATCTTGGTAGCACTGCTCTTTCCCCATTGTGCCCATAACCTGTGCCAGCCTTCCTTCATCGTACCCAAGGATAGACAGGATCACAGTGAGCACCAGTGTAGCTGTAGGAGCTGGGAAAAAGGAAGAGCTATGCATGAAGATATAATTAATTTAATTTGGCATTTTCTTCTCAAGGAAGGAGAGGAAATTGCTGCAAGCAGCAAGAATAGGTAGGAGCTTTGCAAAAGAAAGATATAAAGAAATTGAAATAGGTATTTTATAAGAAGACAGGCTAGGCCAGGTAAAAGACACTGCCATACTGCAGGGTTGACAAAGAAAAACAGCAATGGTGAAGAAGAGAAAGAGAAGAAACAATGAAGGGAAACCCAGTTTCAGCCCTGTTGCTTTTCAAATCTCAGTGCTTAGAGGTTTTCCACACGTAATAACTCTTTATATTACAGAAGTGGCATGGCCCATACTGTATGTGCACCATCATGGGGATGTGCATATTGGGAACAGACTTGCTGGGAGTCAGCCTGTACTGGCTGCCCACCTTCCACTGATACTTCCCTGAGTTCCTTATGATCTGCGCTGACCCAAACCAGAACATTCGTTCAGTGCATCTGGTAGCCTTTCCTTGCAAAGTAAGAGCTGGTGCACTGACCCTGGCCCAGACTGCCCGGAGCAGTGGTGGCTGCCCCATCCCTGGAGAGGGGTTCCAGGCCAGGTTGGATGGGGCTTGGAGCCCCTGATCCAGTGGGAGGTGTCCCTGCCCATGGCAGGGGTGGGACTGGATGGGCTTTGAGGTCCCTTCCAACCCAATCCATTCTATGATTTTGTCAGATTGAAATCCCTCAGCCCATCAGCATCCTTCAGACAGGGTTCTCCTAGACTCGCTCTTGCTATGCAGTACTCTCCCTGTTTCAGTAGAGAGTGGCTCTGGAGAAAGGTTTGGAAATTATCTTTATTTACAGACTGGAGGTATGCATATTGGCCCAATGGAGGTAATAAACTTCCTTCTTGTGTTTGGAGACAAAGCTGTTTTGAATGCAGCCTCTGCCTGTGGCACTGAATTAACTTCTTTGCCTGGGAACAATATAACAGATTATACCATCTTCAGTGAATTTGCAGAATTGTTTCCTGAGTAATTAATTGATGTTGTTCCTGAGAATCATACACAGAATGAGTTATTACAGTGCTGAATGAGCAGACCTGGCCCTTGCTGTCCCAGGATTTGCTTTTAGTGTGTAGACTTGCAGATTTCCTTCTGCTGTCGCTTCCAGCAAGATAATGAGATGATTTGGGATGTGAAAGTCCCTCTCGGTTAGGTCAGCGTGCCCTTTGCCAGAGATGTCTCACTACAGTAGCATCTGGCTGTGACTCTGCATTCCAGATATATATGGCCATTCCCTACCCTGCAGCAGCACCTGATACTTTGAGGGGAGCCAGCCAGGTAACAGTTGTATATCAGGCTTCTTCAGCAGATGCCCTCTCTTCTCCTTGACAAGAAAATCTAAGCAGCCCTTGAACAATCTTCAAATGCAGAGGTTTTAGTGCTATAAATCTCAGGGCTGGTGTCACTGGGCAGAGTCAACATGACTGCAAGCTCAATACCAGTGTCTTCCACTTAAAAAAACAGCAGTCCTCATGTGGGAGATGCTAGTCTGGACTATGTTTTCCTTTTCTTATCCCTGTGTTTGTTTAGCTCCACTGTTTCATAGAACCATTAAGGTTGGAAAAGACCTCCAAGCTCATCCAGTCCAACCATCAGCCCGACACCACTGTGACCACTAAACCATGTCCTTGGGTGCCACAGCTACGTGGTTTTTTTAATACCTCCAAGGGAATGAGATTTCTTCTGAAGTTTGATCTTCACATCACTGCTATTATTTGCATTATCTTATAAGTAAATTTTTAGGACTCGGTGAAAATTCTGTTTGCTCTTATGAGGACTCCTTGGTGTTGGATGATGGGGGCCTTCTCTGCTGCTCTTGATCCACATCTGTACAAAGATCCTTTCATAAATCTGACATTCACAGGCTTTAACTATCAATCCCCTTTCTCTTTTTCTCCTCTTTCACTTCTGACCTTGATATCCCAATCCAGAAAAAATGCTAGGACTGAGACAACTGTGTATGCTTTTGAGCCTGAAGCCAAAGGCTTTTTTTTGCCAAGTCCTGGCTTCTCCTGCAGAGGTATCTTTTGATTATCTTTATGGAAAAGCTGTTTTCTGTCCTTTACTTCCCGGCTTTTGCCAGAAATGTCTTGCTGCCTGCTAGAGGGGTAACAATAGGGAGAGGAGTGGGATATGTGGGAGAAAAGTCGCCTATCTGAAAGAGAACACATTGTAGAAATAAGTAACTTTAGAGCATTGTGGTCTGTTAGAGCAAGCAAATTGACCTTGTGTTTAAATGGTTTTGTGCTGACTCCGAGGGGGATATTGGCTGCAAATATATTACTGACATAATTAAAATGTAGTGACTGCCTGTTTTTTTGAGAGGAGCAGGTTTGCAGTGGAGTGGCAGGCACATAGCGGTGGAGTGGGAGGAAGCTATAGCTACTCCTTGCCTCAGTCTTTACCATTACTATTAATTTTCATTACAGAGGAAATTAAATTCAGCCCAGGAGACCCCCTTTGGTTCCCAAGGAGGAATGAGTCTTACTTTATGGCAGGAAAACACACTTTAAAGTGTCTTTAGATTCCCTCACAGACTGGTTTACAGTTCAAGTCATAGCTTGGCAGGTAGCTGCTGCTTCCCCTGGGCAGCCTTTTGTCTACCTCTGGTTTCTTCCTGTAGCGTTCATCACCATGCTTCAGGGCATCAGGCAGCTTCCAATTAACCAGGGTCAGGAAGAAAATTTCCCTGGGGGAAGGTTATTTTGTACCCACCTGCTGCAAAGCTTTCAGAACCTTCTGGCAGAGTTCCTGTTTCTGGCTTTGAGCAGAGAAGATGCTGCAGCAAATAGGGATCGTGTCTAAACCAGCCTGAAAATGTCAGGGCTTGAGTGCTTCCCAGTATCTCATGGACATTTTTGGCTTTCACTGCTTCTTCTGAACTAACTACAAATGCATTAGAGTCAGCTCTGATCTTCTTTGAAATAATAGCTCTTGGGAAAATAACTCACCAGTGAAGCTCTGAGGGAGTCTCTGCTAAAGGATAGAAGGGTTTTATCCCATTGAGGGCGAAGGCTGATAACTGAGCTGATTTACTAGTAAAATCAGGTTAACTGCAGTCTTAGCCTGTACTTTCCAATAATAGCACATCGGATGCAAGCAGGATCAGGGGAGAAATATCTTTGCATCCTCAGTGATGGGTCTGGTTCTTATCTACCCATTGGAGCTGGCCACCATCAGCATCCGAGGGCCATGGCATAAAGGCAGCAGGCTTAGGTTTTACCCCGTAGAGAGCAAGGGTTGAGCTGTTCTGCTGTTGCCTCATGCTTTGCAGGCAGCCCTGTATTCAATTAACCCTTGTGTTAAAGAGCTATAGCAACACTTCACTCCTAACTGGGGTGTGGGGCGCTGAGCTGAGCACTGCGTAGCAGCTCCAGACGCTGAGCAGCTTTATTCCTAGGAGTTGGAAGGTAGTGCTCCCTTTGGTACCAGCAGCCTCTTAGTTTCAGGTGCCACCTGTGTATTGGCAGGAGATAAACATTTTCGGTGCTGAGACATCTCAGTGAGGTGGGCAAACAGTGAGGGAGGAAAAAGGGTTATTCTGCTTGTTTTACAGAACAGTGAGGTTGACCCCTCATAGTTGCAGAGGGAATTGGTGATGGAGACAAGAGCACCGATCTCCTGTGTCTACATGCAGTGCATTAGCCCTGCAGTCACTTTTTTTAGCAGAGAAAATGAGTGTTACTCTTTAGCACCTGATGACAGATGACTTCCCTCAGCCTGTCCTTTCTAATCCCCAGGGACAGCGAAGTTTTCCTCTGTCAGATTCTGAAACAGGGAGCTCAAGTTTTCAAAAAGCTGCTCTTGTGTCCTACACCCCCCAATGTCAAGGACGGGGTGTTTCAAGGGCTCTTTCAGCTGCCTGGAAATAATCCCAAGACAAACCTATCCTTCAAAGACTTTACCAAGGACTGGCTTGTCTGGAGTTAGGGGCTGGCAGACACTTGAAAAGGAATTTTAACAGAAGCTGCTGCTTTGTCCTCAGCAGCTGCCCAAAGTTCTGTGTTAGTGAAGTGTCAGATCATTTAGGACTCCAGTGTGAAGCTGGCTCCATCGCATCCTCTGCCTGATCCACTTATTTCCCTTCCTCCTTCCCCTTATGAATTCTAGCAGCCAGCAACAGCATTTTCAGTCAGCTGATACCAGCGCTGGTGTTGTCTTCGCAGGGCAAATATTGCTTTTTCTTTGTTCTCTCTCTCGTTGGCACACAATTTCAGATACACCAAGACTCCTGGTGGGAATTTTTTTATAGACTTGGATGTGTTTGCGTTGTGTCAGTGATGCAGCAGCAGCAAAGCTGCAGCAACTCGGAATTCAAAAGCAAGAGTATTCAGACTCGGTGAATAGCTGCATGCAGAGCCATTTCCAGCAGAGAACGGACTGGGTCACGGTCGATGGAGATGCTGGAGGGCTTTGAGATGGAGGGGACTTGGGAGCTATAGTATGAGGCAGATGAGCAAGTGGAAAGCTGCTATTACACAACGTACAGCACTTTTAAGTATAGCAGTCAACTAAGGCGAGCTAACGATGTGAAATGAGTGGATGCATTTATCTTCCACCCTCAAGTGAAGAATGCTTTCTGTGCCCGCTTACCAGGGTCCTCTGCCACCAGTCTTTCATCAACCACCGGTTGTTGTTGAGGTGTAAGGCAGGCTGTGGAGCCTGCCCTGGCTTCTGGCAAGGGAAAGGCCACCAAAGCTCTCTTGTAAGAGCTTCCCTGGCCCAGGCTTGACTGACAGCTCCAGTGAGGTGAAATCTCATCTCTCTGATATTAAACTTAACCTTTACAGATTTCACTTTAAACAGCTATGGAATTACACTGCCTGTCCTTTAATCATAAGAGGTTTTAAGGTAACATTTTTTTGTTTAATGCTGCAGTCCACTCAGATTTAGTGGTGGTGGGAGGGAGGGCCCATGGGGGGCAAGTAGGGAAGAGAGCCTGGCTCCGGCTCCCACGTAGCTCTTGGGAGAAAGTTGCTGGTGGCAGCACTTGGCGACAACAGTAGAGGATTTCAGCAGTATCCTGGTGGATGTCTGTTAATCTAGCCTGGGAGAATATGGAATGCTCCCTCTACATCTGGAATTTCTATCTGCTGTAACTGCCTGATGCTTCCACACTCGGCTCCAGTCAATCTGCTTGTTTCCAAGGAGAGGATAGGATGCTGTCTGCTGCTTTAGGCACATCATAGAATTATAGACTCATTAAAGTTGGAAAGGACCTCTAAGATCATCCAGTCCAACTGTCAGCCCAACACCACCATGCCTGTTAAACCATGTCCCAAAGTGCCACATCTACACACTTTTTGAACATCTCCAGGAATGGAAACTCCACTGCTGCCCTTGGCAGCCTCTGGCAAGGCTTCATTACCCTGTTAGTAAAGAATTTTTTCCTACAATCCAATATAAACCTCCCCTGGCACAGCTTGAGGCTACTTCTTCTCACCCTGTCTCTCGTTCCTTGGGAGAAGAGACCAGCACCTGTGTGACCACAACCTCCTTTCCAGGAGCTGCAGAGAGCCCTGAGGTCTCACTTCAGCCGCCTCTTCTCCAGGCTAAACAGCCCCGGGTCCCTCAACGGCTCCCAGAACCCCTGGGCTCCAGGCCCTTCGCAGCTCTGTTCCCCTTCTCTGGACATGCTCCAGCCCTTTAATGCTCCTGTTGTAGTGAGGGGCCCAAAACTGGACTCGGGGTTCAAGGTGCAGCCTCACCAGTGCCAATTCCAGGGAATGATCCCTTCCCTACTCCTGCTGGCCACACCATGGCTGATCCAAGCCAGGATGCTGTTGGCCACCTCGACTACTGCGGGCTCAGGTTACGCTGCTGTCAACCCTCACCCCTGGGTCCTTTGCCACCAGGCAGCTTTCCAGCCTCTGAGTAGTATTGGAGTGTCCAACGCTTGCTGTGTTCAAGCCCATTATCTTTAATTAATACTCCCACATTCTCTTTCTCTAGTTTCCAGACTCGTTAATATTTCTTGGATCTCATTAATGTTTTTATTTTTCCTCGACAAATTCACATTTTCTTTCCAAGTCAGCCATTTGAACAGATAATGAGCCTCATTTGTTCTTGCAAAACAAAAAGAGCTGCCCTTCTAAGCTCTGTATTGTGATTTAGAAAAAAGAGGGTGGGAAAAGGGGTGCTGCAAAATGACTCCAGCAGCGGCTGTAGGAACTGAAGCATGAGGCGCTCATCGATTCTTGGCACAGGTTGATTGATAAAGGAGCGATGTGCTGACCCCTCTAGAAGCAAACTGTGTCCCTGCATCACCAGCCCCAGAGCAGCATCTACCGCTGCAGCCCAACCTGGCTGTGCTCTCTGTTCAGAGGACAGGGTAGAAGCTGACAGGGTTAAGTGCGTATCTGCTTGCAGCACAGCTATAAGTGATGTATTATTAGAGACTTAAAACTTTAAATACCGCATCTATAAATAGCTGCAAGGTGAGCTGGCCGCTTCCAACCCTCGCGTCCTGTCCTCAGCCAACCCTCAAGGTCTCAGAGGTGAGGGCTGTCTGTCTCCTGAGGTTTGGTGAGGGGTTTCTCTGCTGTGTGGCTGCTCTCTGACTGTAAATAGATGCCTATGTAAAACATCCAGCTGGATGTGATTTTTCTGGAGCTCATTTGCAGTGCAGGGAATAAGCTCTCTAGGCTCAGAAACCTGCACCATGGGATTCACTTTCATTTTGTGTGCTGGGGATGTGCTTTGAATCAGGAGGAAGGATCAAAAGGGACTTTCTTGGCACTGGAGAGGGCACAAACCCACTTGGGTATCTGCCTGGGCACTAAACAATCATTTGATGCAAAAGTGGATTGTAAGAGCATCAGTCTTACTTCTAGTGACCTGATGCCAGTTAGGGCTCGTGGCGTGGGAGCTCGGGTGTTTGAACCTATAGGAAACACAGCTGCTGGTGGGGAAAAACGCTTGGAGTGAATGCAAGTTTCTAATGGGGTCTCCACTGAGAAGCTCTTGCATCTGCAAAGAGACACTTCCATCCTGCTGTTTTGCTTTAGCCATCAAGGTGATGTTTATGGCTGTTGTTTGTTCCCTCCTTCAGCTGTAGACTTAGTGCTCCCAAGGGCAATGTCTAAAATTTATTGCCAGCTTCGTTTCTGCATCTGAGCAGATGCATCGAGCCACCAAGTCATCACCGCATGACTGAGATCAGAATTGGGCGGGCACGGCTCTTCTGCAGCTAAACCTGAAAGGCAAACAAACAAATGAAGCAGAGAAAAGGCTGCTGTTTGAGATGCTGGGAGATGAGATTCAGATAAAAGTTCATTGGAGGAGATTTTTGGAATCCGAAAAGGCTGACGGATTCACTTTAGCAGCCCTAGACTAAACAATAGAGGTTTTATCTCCGAAACGGGAATCTCTCATGGATGAGATTGAGATAGTTCACAAAAGGACCAGGCAGGCGAGGGGACCGGGTATAATGCAGAGCACTTGGAGAGGGTGTACGTCCATAAGCAACATGGGCTGGGATTTATTGATAATCAGTGACTTAGCATTTCTTCCCATGGCTGCTGTTCATCTGCTGAAATCCTGCACGAGGACACGGGGTATTTGGGGCAGCAGGCAGTCTGGGTTCCCTGTCACGATCAGCACTGTCCTGAGTTTAGTGGTAGGGCTTATGGCTGTGAATAGTTCTGCGTGTATAAGATTTTATATCTCGGTTATTATCCAGCTCTTCAGGGTGCAGCAGTTGAATCAATATGGAAGAACATATTCTCCTTCTGTCCTCGGGTCGCCTCACCTGCTCAGCTTTGTGCACACTCTAGGACAGAGAAATGACTTCTCTGAGACTTTGTTTCACCTAGTTTACTGAACCTGACCTCAATTATAAGCTCTTGGAATAACGCAATGTAAAGAATAAAGCCTGGACTAAGTGCTGAAGTTAAGCAAAATCCAGGAAGTTTTTAAAGGCTTCAGTTTTGGGAATCATAGACTCATAGAACGCCCTGAGTGTGGAGGGACCCCCAAGGATCATCCAGTCCAGCTCCTGTCCCTGCACAGGACAACCTCACAATTCACATCATGTGTCTGAGGGTGTTGGCGAAGTGCTTCTGGAATATTGTCAGGCTTAGAGCTGTGACTGCTTCCCTGGGAGCTGTGCCAGGGCTCCACCACCCTCTGGGGAAGAGCCTTTCCCTAATACCCAACCTAACTTCTGAATGGCACTGCCGCTTGTACTGGGAGGAAAGATGCAGCAGGTCTTTTGGAGCTTTCTAGCCAAAATATTAGTTGATACATCCCATACAAATGCTGTAACAACAATTCTTATCTACGCACACCGAGCTTAGCAAGCTCTGGTACCGGCCCTGGGAATCTGTGCTGTAGAACTGCCAGAGCTGATGGCAGGGAGAGAGCAGGGAAGGGAGGAGAGATAAGATGGAGAGGATGGAAATAAAAGAAGTCAAGAGGACTGAGCAGAGGTGGCAGGCACTGTGGGGACCCATCTGCTCTCCCTCTTGATTGCTACATGCAATGGAGAAGATATTTTTTCAGTGGGGTTGTCAGAGGGCTTTGGTTCCTGATGAGGCGTCTGCTCTGGCTACACCTGAAGGCTGGGTTATGAGCAGAAAACGCTCTGTAGTTTAGATAAAAGCTGACAGTTGAACAAAAGTAATTCAATCTTTGCACTGCAGTTTATGTACTCCGGTTGAAAACTGGGCTGATGCCAATTCCACGTGCATCTTGCATTGAAGCAGCTGCGTGATGCTGGCTGCCTTGACACAAATTCATCCTCTCAACTCTTAGTTGAACGTCTGGTGGCACTGAGGTGATGATGGTTGTGGGGTTCCTTTGGCTTAAGGGGAATTCCAGAGGGTGGAGCTGGTTTCAGTGGGGTAGTAGGTAAAGACTATGCAAACCCTGATGCTATTTTTGCAAGTGCATCCCTTTGCCTTGTGCCCAGGTGAACCAGCCCCTCCCTCGGTCCCTGGCCACAAGTGAGGATGTTACTCTGCTCAGCTGATGGCAATTTGTGCAAGGATTCTGCTCTTTGCTGAGCAACAGTTTTTTCAATGTGCTCCGAGTTTCACACCCACTGTGGGAAAGGGCACACAGATGCCAAATTGGCACAATGAAGATACCTCTCTTGAGGTAAAGAAAATGCTTTGCATAAGTATCTTTTTAATGCCCATATGTTTCTGAATATTTCTATTTCCACTGTAAATCTGCTGAGCGGTGTGAAGGCGTCTTTAGCATCTGTGCTTAATCCCCTAATAGCCTCCCTCTTGGGTAAAAAAGCCATTTTATGGCTCCTTATCTGCAAAGAGGTGGGGAGCACAGGTGACAAAGGATTAGGTGGAGCAGGAGAGAGGTAATAAGTGTGGCAGTGTGGCTGGACAGGTAATAGAGTGCACTTTAAAAGACAGAAGGAAGAAAAGGTGACATTAATCTGCTTCTATCTGGGCTGAGAGATCTGAACAGTCTTATCGCTTGAAAGCAGAGCCAGACTCTATGTACCCATCCCAAGGGGACAGGGGGATATCGTCTCTTCTTTCTCTTCTCATTCTCAAGTAATAAATTAAGGAGAGTTGGCCCCACTTATTCCCTGAAGAGGTCTATGTCCAGACCCCCCACTCTGCAGAAGAGGGCAGCTCAGAGCGAGGAAGATGGATGGTGACTTCATATAGAGGCTCCAGCTAAGGGGTATGTCAGGATGATGAATATTCCCAAGACTTTTTTTAACTGATTCAGAAGAAAGTAGTGGAGAAACTCCCCCAGGCTTGGCCACGGGTCAAGGAGAGGAGATGATAGTGCAGGAACACTTAGAGATCGACTTCGCTATGGGAAGGGAGGAGGGAGCCAAGGAAAGGAAGGTTTCACTAAAGATCTATTTTTTCTTTATCTCCTTCTGAAAGAACGTTTGTTACATTGGAGGGATGCTTGTGTGTCAGATAGAGCCATGTGATTTTAAAGGAGGGGGTTGTGTTGCTGAGCTATCCTTGGCCACACTTATAGCCATCCAGTAAACAAAATCTTCCTTCTCCTGCCCCACGTTAGTGTGATAGCTGGAATTATCTGGGAACAGCTGGATCTGAAAACATTTCGCTGACTATGGTAAAATGTTGGTATCCTGTAGTTCAGCTTGTTGCATGAATGTTGGGTTTCATTCTGGATCCTCACCTTTGTGGGCATCCTGGATGTGACTTTGGGGTGATGTACGCTCAGGTCCTTACCTGGTTTTGGGGTGCTGCACTTTCCCATGAATAAAAACAGAGAGGGGGGCTGTGTCCCTGCACGGATGTTCACACCAGCAGAAGCTCAGCTTCAGAGTCCTTTACCTGCCTTCACTGGCTTGGCAAGAAAGCTGGGAGAGATTCCAGCCTACAGAATCATTGAATTGTTAAGGTTGGAAAAGACTTCTAAGTTCATCCAGTCTGCTGTCAGCCCAGTCCCACCGTGCCTAATAAACTGTGTCCGGATGTGCCATGTCTACACTTTTATTGAACACCTATAGGGATGGGGACTCCACCACGGCCCTGGGCAGCCTCTGCCAGTGCTTCACCACTCTTTTAGTAAAGAACTTTTTTTCTGGTATCCTATCTAAACCTTCTCTGGCACAACTTGAGGCCATTTTCTCTTGTCCCATCACTCCTTACTTAGGAGAAGAGACCAGCACCCACCTCACCACAACCCCCTCTTGGGAAATACAGGGAGTGATGAGGTCTTCCCTCACCCTGCTTTTCGCCAGGCTAAACAGCCCCAGGTCCCTCAGCTGCTCCCAGAACCCCTGGGCTCCACACCCTTCCCCAACTCTGTTCTCCTTCTCTGGACACGCTCCAGCCCCTCATTGTCTTTCTTGTAGGAGCCCAAAACTGAAGCCAAGGTTTAAGGTGCAGCCTCAAGGGCTGTCCTCTTGGGAGGAGGCTGTTCAGGAGACTCAGGCAGGGATGTAACAGGAGTGTTACGGGCACGGTGGAATTAGGCTCTGGAGCTCTGCTGCATGAATAGTTCCCAGCCAGGCAGAGACAGACTAATGAGCTTTTGTGCCGGGGAGCCATATTCTGTCAACTGAGCAGCACCTGGGATTTTTTTTGCCCTGCCGTATTATTCATCCCATTTCTTCATCGCTCTTGTGTGGCAAGTGTTCCCTTTCCTAGGGACAGGGGCGATGCAGCAGGCTCAGCTAATCCCCCGATTGAATATTTCACGCTTCTCATTGAGCAGAGGGGACCGGGCATGTGTGTCTTTGCGCAGAACACAGAAATCCTCCTATTTTCCTCTGAAGGAGGAGGAACGAATGGGTGAGCGGACAGGATAACCCTGTAAAAGACTCATTGCTCCTGTGGGACAGATTAAACTACTCCTCTTAGGGCGAAATCCTCTGCAAGCACAGACAGCAACAACTCCCTTTGCTCGTGTTGAGCCTCGGGCTTCTGAAATTTCTTTTTGGCCTTTTCATTTCACAGTGGCTGAGGCTGACATTTCCAAAGCAGCCTATGGAAACCAGGTGGCCCCATCCCAATGGGAAGTGGACCTCTGCTCAGAGATAACACTTTAATGAGCTCTTGGCTTCCTGTCCCTCTCCCCGTGTATAAATGCAACCGTTGAAAATCCCATGCCTGATCTCAGTGCTCCTCTACCCCATCCTTACATCCTCAACCCTTTGATTGCACCATCACGGGGGCTTTGGGGAGCTGTTGTCCTATGCTATGAGGATGTGTGTCTTTTGAGCGTTGACTCCGCTATGGATAAACAGGACAGTGCTATTGGCTGCTTGTGGTCTCATGGGGACAACAGGAGCCTTGAGGGGTAGAACTTTAGGAGTGAGAACCTTGCCTGGCTCTTGCAGTATCTCACCTGGGCTCCCCCACCTGGATAGGGATGATGAATTTCCTCCTGCACCAATTCCTTTTGGCTGTGTTAAGGTCACCGGATGGATTGCATTGTGCCGTAGGTAACCGCCGGGAGGCTGTAAGTGCACTGGCTTAGCAAGCACATATTTGTTCTAGGAGCATTAAGCATCTAACACAGTCTGGGATGAGGTTTTCGTACCCCTGTGATATAAATGCCAAACAGAATTAATAACGAACAAACCCAGCCCTGCTAGGAACTAAGAAGGAGAAGGAAGCAGCTGTTGTTTGTTTGTTTTTTTAATGGCTTACAGGAACAGGAGGCCATAAACAGTTAAATTTCTCTTGACAGCTGGGGGATGCTCAGGATGCCTGACAGTGCTGTGGGTCCTTCACCACCTCTGCTCGTTCTCCCTGCAGAAGCTGATGTTTTGCTGTCCATCGCTCTCCTCCTTTGATCAGAGCAAGAATACAAATGACACCTTGATGATTACTCACATTTTCAAATGCTGTCCAACAGCAATAGCTGTCACCTTTCATAACGCTAATTTGGGCTCCCGTTGCACCGCTTCGTGCGTTGCCCACATCTCCTCTGCCAACTGAGCCCACGCTTGCGATTTCTTACAGCTTTGGCTCATTGGGAGAGGTGGGTGAGGGAGAGGATTTTTGATAGCTGGTCAAGTAATTTCTGATCTGTGAATGCAGTCATACAATAAAAATAAGACTTGCTCGAAGTCAGGAAAGAGCTTGGGATCAATGGGATGTGCAGCATCTTTCCCATCAGGGGTGCTGAATGTTCCTATATGATAGTTATAAATGAATAAATGAGTTGAGGTCAGCTAAGTCTTGTTAGAAGAATGGCTTTTTCCTATTCATATCATGATTTAATTTGGCTCCTGAAACTGGAACCAGGCAGTATTTTCTGGTGGATGGTTACTGGACAAATAAAGAAGCCAGTTTTAGGTTGATTGAAATGATTCTTGCTTTTGTGTTAAGTTTGGTGAATTATTTCAGCTGGAGGAAAGAAAAGGAGGGAATTTGGTGTGTGGATCCAGGCCATGGCAGACAGTCGAGCAGTACCAGTACCCAGCAGGACCTGTTCCTTTATGCCCTGGTAAATTTAGGGTGACAGCAAAACACAGTCTTTAAAATGTGGCTGTATTGTAGATAAAACCCAGAAGTGAAAACTGCTTAAAATAAGATTAATCTTCAAAATTGCTGTTGTGATTACAGGTCACAACTCTGTTTTCAGAACAGAGCAAAGAGGCAGGTCAGGAAAGTAGTTCGATCTCATTCTACAAATCCAGCCAGTCATTGTGCTGTCCGTATAGCAACTCACTGCAAATGCTATGTCAAATAATGCAGAATGGAGTCCACCCTGTGCCTTCTGCTGTCTTTGGAGATGTTGGTTAAGATGGTTCAAGATCTACAGCTGCTTAACTTCTGAAATAAGAGAGGATTAGTCATATCATAGAATGGTTTGGGTTGAAGGGACCTCAAAGCCCATCCAGTCCTGTCCCCCCTGCTGCCATGGACAGGGACACCTCCCACTGGATCAGGGGCTCCAAGCCCCATCCAACTTGGCCTGGAATCCTTCCAGGGATTCACAGCCACGGCTTCCTGGGGCAACCTGGGCCAGGGCCTCCCCACCTCACTGGAGAACATTTTGTCAGCTCTCATCTCAATCTCCCCCCTTTCAGCTGAAAACCATTCCCCCTCATCCCATCCCTGCCCTCTCTGATCCATAGCCCCTCCCCAGCTTTCCTGGAGCCCCTTTCCATACTGGAAACTGCTCTAAGGTCTTCCTAGAGCCTTCCATTCTCCAGGCTGAACAGCCCCAGCTGTCTCAGCTGCCTTGTGGCTTTCCTATACAGTGGGAAATCGGTACCGCCTGCCTTCAAACCAAGGTTCTCATCCTCACAGCCTCCAAGCCTTTGTCCTGAGCAGGCTCCTCCTTTGATGTTTCTATTTCGAAAATGTCTGCTTCTCCTTCCATCGCCCGTCTCTCTTCCCTTCTCTTGGTTTTCGGAGTGTGGTCACCAGATTTCTCACTCTTGCGAGCAGCTGGGGCTTCTGGAAACAAATTGAAGTGTCTTCATTTTTAAGAGAAGTGATGCATTGCCCCAGCCAGCTGCCCTTCCTCAGCTGTTCTCTTGTATTACATGCACACCCTCACACACGCCGTGTGCACACACGTCCACCTTGACAGATGGCGATGCTCCGAGGAACTGCTTCAATTTTTACTATTTTCTATAATCCATGGCTTGAGTGCCAAATACTTTAAAGCTGCTGCGGCTCCATAGATCACCCCAAAGCGTTAAAGTCCAGTGCAGTTAATAACACTCTGGAAATGCTATCAATCAGCAGAGGAAAAACATCTAACAACCAACTCCTTAGCACCCAATGTACCTGTTTGTGTCAGAGATAGATGGGGCTGCAGTGCTTTGCGGGGCATTTTTTTCTCTTCTGTTCTCCCAAAAACCTTTATCAGAGCTTTTCTGATCAAAGGTAGCATGCTTGGTTGCTGATCTTGCCATGGACTTGTCTACTTGAAGCCAGTTCCTGCTCTGCTGGATGGGAGGTGGGACGGTGTGTGTCACTTGGCTGGGAGCTCCAACTCTGGACCTCTGAGGAGAGCTCTCAGGTCTTGAAGAGGATTTGTATTAGGTGTTTTGGCAGCATTATCATCTGGCAGGATGCCTCAGGGAGGACCTGTGGTGGACACGCAGCAAAGAATCTGCTGCTGCGTGGTGTGACATTTGTGCATCCATGTACAAGTGAGGCATTGGCCCAGTGTTGGCTGCCCCATCCCTGGAGGGGTTCCAGGCCAGGTTGGATGGGGCTTGGAGCCCCTGATCCAGTGGGAGTTATCCCTGCCCATGGCAGGGGGTGGGACTGGATGGGCTTTGAGGTCCCTTCTGACCCAAACCGTTCTATGTAGTCTTCTGTCAGGCTTTGAGTGTGGCCGTGGGCTGCTGGTTCATGTTTAAGGCAGGGAATGGTGCCTCACTGCTCTTAAACTCATTTCCCTCGAAATGTGGGGAATTTCACCCACTCTGTGCTTGTCTCCTACCTTCAGGCAGCAGGCTCCGCATGTGGGGGCCATTCCTGTCTCCAGATACATCCAGTGCCTTGCACAGAAGTGCTTTAACGCTTGTAGAATCGTCCAGGTACTCCTACTCAGAAGGGCTGTTGCCTTGTCGCCTGCTCCCGTTTGGAGCTCTCTCCTGTACTGACATCATTTCTCGGCTGGGTAGCTGTATATCCGTAACCTCTAACAGCCACTATGCTCTCAGGTATTGAATGCCATGATATAGAATTGTCACGAACCAGAGAAATGATATAACACCTGGTAGGCAATATTGCCTCCCTCCCTGTGCAATCTTTCTTCAATACATCATTGCTCTGTGAAAAAGCTCCTGCTGTGGCAGGCATCGCATTGCGGGTTAGAGCGGAGGGGAAAGCGTGGCCCTGCCACAGTTCCTGCACATTTGTATTCTGGCAGCACTGACAGTCCCTAGCAGAGGTCAGGATGCCACTCTGCCAGGCATTGCACTCAGACACTGTAATAAGAGATAGCAATGTGAGAACAATATAAAGCTAGAACACAGAGAAAGGAATCTTATTCAGGACAAAATAAGAAACAGAGATCATCTTGTCCTGGTTTGCTGTTGAGAGGATGGTACCCAAAGTTTCATTCATTTCCTAGGTGTGCTGGACTCTGTAGGAACACAAATGCAAAGACCACTTATTTGTCTTGAAGGGTACAAATAATATCCTGCTCAGTGTCAGATTGAGGAGCTGTCTCAAAACAAAGTCAGGATAGTTATTTCATGAATAACGCAATGGATTAGGTTTATTCTGGAGTCATACCAAAGCCCCTTAACCTTCTTAGTTGACCATGCTGGAGCGCTGATACCCAGATCTGTCTGTGTGCTAATAAACAGATGGGATAGGTTTGGTGGGGTGGTTTTGCTCTGAAGAGACGCCTAAGCAAATGCACCCCTCTGTGCTATTCCTCTCCCTCTCCTCCACCTTCCCCTCCATCCACCCTTCCAGTCAAAGGATGGTCATCATGCCCCATGCCTTCCCACAAGCTTCTAGAGGGTGTTTCCCTCCTTTCCCCAAATCTCGTGCCTGAAGCTACGTCAGGCCAGATGGAACATGCTCAAGGGAACAAACAGCTTGGCTCTTGCTGTGCTTGAGTAAACAAGAGTTAAGTAGGTTGTGGTGGGAAGTGATGCATTAACCAGGTGACCCAGGCAGCTGCAACCTGTTGCGCTCCTCTCTCAGCATATGATACCTGCTCCATCAGCCTGCGTTTTCTTCTGCACTGGGTGAAGGGGGCAGAAAGGTGTGGGACGAGTTCTTTGCTGGAGAACGCTTGCAAAACTTGCTGAAGAGAAGCAGCAAGCAGGTGGTAACACAAACCTTAGCTCTTACCTTCCAGACAGGGTCTTGCCCCGACATCAGAGATCCTGGTGCTCCAGTTCTTCCTTTCTGCACACATATTGCTTTGCTCCCAATTCCATTCATAGCTGTAGCCCCCCAATTCGTTTGCTCAATGATGATTAATAGCTTATTAACACTCCGTCTCATAGCAGGGTATTCGGGATGCCTCCGCGTCCATTCTGAATTATTAGAAACAGATTTTAATAGCCACATCACTTCTCCTGGCTGCTGTAATGTTCATGGGATGTAATGTTCATTCACCTTAAACAGCTATGTATAAAAGACCTCTAATCTCTTTAAGTACTTGCTGTTGAAAGCCAACAGTACCCCAGTGATACAGAAAGGAATCCAGAGATCATTGTGTGCAATATAAATAACTACACAGTTAAGCCACTTAATTAAGAACTGTCTGTGCCTGGTAGCAAGAGAGCTTTGTGCTGTATCAGAGTGTGCACAGGGCGATCAAAAAATCTATATCAAACACCAAAAAAATCCCTTTGGATTTACTTAAGTGGGTGTAGTCTCTGTGCCAAATGCCATGGCTCAGACTTCTCGAGGAGGTCAGGAAGGAATATTACCTTGTCCTTCAGTGCCCGTCCCCTTCTGTCCCCATGCTTTGCTCTTTGTATGCAATGTTATAGATGTGGCTGGACAAATGTATTTGCAGTGTCAGCTTAGGAGGCTCTTCTAGCATTGGCTACGCAGGCTGTATGTCATCTAAGTTGGTTTTTGTTTGGTTAAACGTATGAAAAAAAGAGAAAATAGTACTGAAAGAGGACCGTGTTAGAGACTCAGTTGCCATTCCCTTCTTTGAGTCCAGTCCTCCAGCATTTGCTCGCATTGATGCTAAGTACTACTTTCAGTCGGAGCAAATATCATAGGCTGGGATGTTAAATCCAAACTAGCTCCTTTGGATCCCCCAAATCCTTCCAAGTTTCTCAGCCCTACAGCTGATCTCCTGTAGGAAGACTTGCAATTTTCCGGTTGTCTTCTTTCTGATCTGGGAACTGACCTGTTTCCTGATGCCGAACTATCCTGAAGCAAGCGTACCGTCAAGCTCTGGACCCAAATCCAAAGAGCTTTTCCTTTTTCCCCTACTGCCTCCGGTGCTTTGCTGGCCTTGACCCTTGCTCCTCTGCTGTGTTGAGAAATGAGGCTGTCAGTCGTAGTCGAGGCCATCACTTTGGTGACCGCGCTGCTTCTCAGCCTCGGAGCTGGAGGATTCGAGCCTAAGCTAAGGCATGGGCAGTGTGGCTGATGCTTTCCCTCTCTTCTTCTGTGGGTGAAAGTGCTACAGACCCCTCTCTGCTTCCCGTCTTCGCAATATGTCTTCCTTTGACAGATTTAAAAGGAACAATAACCCAGAAGGAGGTTGGAAATCCTGTAAAACTCGCTGCTCCTTAGCTGGCCTCTCTCCCTGAGCCCTCCTGCCCTCAGGTCTGGGATCATGTAAATCTTCATTAAGTCTCTGCACTACCCCTCCATTTTCCAAAGTCAGACACATGAAAATCGCTGTTGGTTGACTGTAGAGTTCAGCTTTTAGCAAACAGGCACACATTTGATTTCTCCTTTGTCTTTGCAAAGGCAGCAGCAGGGAAGTGGCTGAGCAACTAATGTACTTGTCTGTGTCATTACAAAGTAACCATAAATAAAGCAGATAATAAAAGCAGTCTTTTTTACTCTCTCTTTTCAAATAGTGACAGGAGCTTCCTGGAAAATTACCTTTTTACCTTTTTTCCTTTTTCTTAGAGTAGAAGTTAAAAGGGTTTGGTATTTCTCGACATCTAATAAACAACCACTTTCCCCTCATTTTCCATCCGCTGAAGTAGAGGTAATGAATGCATTTTATCACTGTCTCTCAAGAGAAGACAAAGAATCAAGGATCTAAAGCTTTAGATTTTTGTAGGTGAAAGTAGCTTTGGAATAAGGGCAATAATGTAGTTTTCCATCTTCATGGTCTGGCTGCTTGGAATCGTAGAATGTCCTGAACTGGAAGGGAGCCACAGGGATCATCAAGTCCAGCTCCTGTCCCTGCACAGACAACCCCAACATTCACACCGTGGGGCTGAGGGCGTTGGCCAAGTGCTCCTGGAATATTGTCAGGCTTAGAGCCATGACTGCTTCCCTGGGAGCTACTCCAGTGCTCCACCACCCTCTGGGGGAAGAACCTCCTCCTAATGTCCAACGTCACCTTCCCTCGGGTCCAGAGAGAAGAGCTCAGCGCCTGCTCCTCCTCCACTTGTGAGGAAGCAGTAAACTGTAGGTTCAGAGGAAGAAAATGAGCTTAGCTTTGACACAACCTCCCCAGTCTCACCTTAGGGAAGTTTCTTAATCCCTCTGTGCTGCAGTTCCCCATCTGCAAAACAGAAATGCTGCTTTTCACATAGAGTACTTAAAAAAAATGACTGCGTGTCCCTGTGTGCGTTCCTGACATCGACTGTTTCTCAGTAATGATTTTTCAGTAAAGTCACTCAGACTGCATGTTGTTGAGGCTCATCCGTTAACCCTGACTGGGGTGACAGACTAGGATGTATTTTGGGGAGGAGGAGGAATCTGCAGTGTACACCAAATCCCCTTTCCCTGCCTGCAGCTTCCACCTCCCTTGGGAAATTCTTATCTGTGGAGGCAGAAGAATAGGAGCTCTCGTGGCTAAAAAGGGTGAAGCAATTCTGCGGCAAAGGCTACTTCCTTTTCCTGAATGGAAATGTGTTTATGAGCCGAGAAAAATGATTTCTGGCAGCTCAGTTCAACAAAAAAATATAAAGCCAGAGATAAAGGGATTGGGCGAGAAGTGAGTGTTTGGTGTTACTGAAGGGCTGGAGAAACCATAATCAATGAATACAAAGTTCAGCCTCATTTCTTTCCCCAAGGGCTCGTGGAATGAGGCTATCAGGGATTCTTCCTGTGGCTACAGACACAGAGGTGCTGCCCTGCAATCAAGAAGTAGCAAGCGTCTTGCTCCCCAACCGCACAGACGCATGCTGTGAGCTTTAGTGCTCACCAAAGGCTCCTGGCTGACATTCAGCAGAGCATCCAGAGGAGACGTGGCTTTAAATCACTGTGTCACTTTGCTGTGAGGTAGTTGCTGGGTCCCACCCTAGAAATGGTTGTGGTTTTGCGATGGAAGAAGTGATTCTTTAATCAGCAACTTAAAGGTATTTAAGATTGCAACCCTCTGCTGTGGAGGTGGTGTTTTTAATTTAGCTTCTGTATCCACCCACCCCTCCACTTACTGGGATGGTGACAAAGGCCACCAAATGTTGAAGTAAGTGTTTTAATAGCAGTCACTTTAGCTTGGGAATAGGCTGGGGTGCAGAGACAGCGAGGGCTGGCGTGCAGAACGCTGTTCTCACTATTTCAGTAGGGAAACAGAGTTCCCTAAAAGGCTGCGCTGCCTCTGAAGTCACTGGTGGAGGAGAGATGTGCTTTTGTATTGGGTGGTAGATAAAACTCCTGCTTAGATTGTTGGTGCTGTGGAGCAGGGATTAATAGTTTTAGTGCTTTGTACGTGGTCTGTCTGTATAACATCATACAGTGCAAATGTGCGCGATGCTGGTGTCAGGTGAACAGCTGGAGCTGCTTCACATTCTCATGTTCTCTGGTCTTTGTAAAGGACCTTGGAGGTTAAAACTAGCAAATTAGTGACATGAAGCATTAGTCATCATTTATTATTATTTCTGTGAAAGATTAGACAGCGAAGCTGAGGTGCTGTGCTGTAGGAGGGAGGAATCTGTTTCTCTTCTAGCGGTGTTCCCCTTTGATTTACACCACCACCTTGAATCCTATCTATACAGAAGAATGCTGGGATCTCCTCTCCTTTTCGCACCTTTCTTGTACCGGAGCAGCAAGAGGCAGGTGGTAGTTCTACTGATGACTGACACATTTGGAGGACGGAGCGACAGATTACAAATGCATTGGTGGGAAGCTGGGTTGATCTTTCAAGGCATGGGTATGTTTCTTATCTAGGAGCAAAATTGTTTCTGTGTACAAGTGTATCATAAGAGACAAGCGCAGCAAGGAGAAGAATGACCCCCTGCTCTGCAAGCTGGGTGAGTTATCAAGACCTGTTTAGCTTTGTTCATCCTTCCAAGCACCAGTGTGAAGACAGCATAGAAACCAAGCGCTGGAAACTGTTAGGGGCTCATCTGCCACCTGCCTGTGCTCCTTTCTCTAGGGTATTCAGTATTGCTGTATACTTCGGTACCAGGATAGTTCTTTGTTGTTGCGATGTTAACAGAGTGGTTCAACGACAGCCTCCAAATAAGCGTCCATTCAGGGACTTCAGCACTGCAGGAAAACGCAGACCTCACTGGCTAGAGCTGTGATTTTAAAGATATAGGAGTTTAGTGAGAACAGAGAGGGATTACAAAGGGACAGTTGAGGTTTTGAGATCAGATGTTAATCACCAGTGTTTTGTTGCCAAGCTGGGCCCTGTGTGGAAGAGTTATTTCAGTGGCATAAGGTTGTGTTTGGCTAGAGCTGTTTGGGGGGTACATTTGGTTCCAGGCCTGAGATGTGTTGCTTGGGGTCACAGGGAGGAAATAATAAGTAAGAGAGAAGATGGAGAGGTGGCTGTGAAGTTTGAAATTCTATTGTCCGTTTATTTGTGCTGTGATAAACCAAAGCAGGAGGGCCGGGACCTCTGCAGGAAAGAGACAGCTGCTGCTGCTTGTTGAGTCACGCGTTGTTTAGTATCTGGCCCTGGCATTAGCCACTGAGATGTGTTTTGGGTACTCTGGCTTGGAATGAGACAGCTGAGGGTGGGCAGAGCCAGCAGTGGAGCCTTTTGGATGCTCTTTCTCCTTTATACGTGTTTTAGCCTCCATTACAGCGGTTACTTGTGTTTCGCTTGTGCCTCAGGCTCCTGTGGACACCAGCTCTCTATCATGCTAGGACTGTATCCAAACAGGACCAAACACCTCCTGAGGGGCAGTATAGACAAGAGCAATGCTGGTTTTCCTCACAGTAGCAGCACATGGACCAAGAGGTGTTAAATGACTCACCTGGGATCTTGCAGGGCTTTATGGTAGAGCTGGGAACTCAGCCTAGACCTTCTGCTTTCCCTCTAGTACCTCTACCTCTCGCTCTTCCTGAGAAAGCGTGAGTCAAGTGTACGAACTGGCGTGGTGAGACGTCAGTCACAGAGCATCCTGCATGCAGCTGTACTGGTGCAGGCACCAATCCAATCCCATCAAATCTCTCCTTGTGTTTGAAAACAAACTTGACCTCAATTCACATCAGCCTTGTTGCTGAAGGCGATGGTAGGAAAAGGATCAGGTTTCAAGTCCAGCTTGCCGACACTGTAGCTTTTCTTTAAATGGAATAATTAAGTGCGTCTTCCTAAATAAACTCTTTGGGCTCCTGGGAGGGACATGGCTGGGGTGGTTTCGCCCCCCTTTTCTGGCTTCGCAGCGTTCTGGCTGCATCGCAATGACATTTGTCAGGCCAGTGTCGCTCAGGGCGTAGCTGTGACTCTAACGCTCCTCTTCTGGTTGGTCTCGCAACGCTGCCAGGGGCTGCAACTCCTCCAAGACATTGGCCTGTGGCCTGGTAGGACAAAATTGACATGTCAAGCCAAATAAGTTCAGAGGCCCTCATGCTAAATAACTCTCTGGAGTGACCTTGGAAGGCACTGTGGGGAAGACGAGGAGAGGCAGGAAGTTGTTCCTGCCTGACAAAGCAAGTTTTTTTTAGATTGAAAACGCTTTTTTCCCCCATCTAAAATGCTCCTTGGCAAGTTGAATATAAAGAATATAGATGTTCACAATTATCTCACTTGACTTTGCCTGTGTTTCTCCTTTGTAATCTTCTTTGCAGTGATGTGTTTGTGTATCTAACTACTGCCTTGATAGATAAAATACGGTAGCTTTTCTGCTCTTTCTGTTAATATCATAACATGAAAAAGCAGCATCTCTATGGAAAAAGAACAGAAAGGCTCTCCGAGTACATTTTCCTCTGGCTGGTGTCTTCATCACTGGATTATTCTTGTCAATACATCCTGCAGGAGGAATTGTGTGGAAGGGAAGGGATTCAGAGCTCGTGCCACTGACTGTTCCCTTTGGGAGGTGGCAACAGGGGTGCACGGAAGAGCCTTTGGGCTGGAAATTATAGAATCATAGAATGGTTTGGGTTGGAAGAGACCATTCAGCCTGGCTTTGAACACCTCCAGAGATGGGAGCATCCACAGTTTCTCTGGGCAGCCTGGGCCAGGGCTTCTCCATCCTCATTGTGGAGAATTTCTTCCTAATGTCTAGGCTAAATCTTCCCCTTTCAGTTCAAAGCTATTCCCCCTTGTCCTATGACATGCCCTAGAAAAAGTCCCTCCCCAGCTTTCTTGTAAGCCCCTTTCAGGCGCTGAAATGCTGTTATAAGGTCTCCCTGTGCAGGTGTCCATACCTCCCCATCAACTTGTTTTATCCAGCAGAGGAGACTTCCAGTTCTGAGTAGTTATTTCATTGCATGTCTCCAAAATCTTCAGAGGGGACCATCAGAAGTAAAAGAAACTTTGAAGCTTTATAATCCTGCGTAAGCTCCATCTGTCATATCTGGCCTCTTGCTGTTTTAATACCATGGATGATTCCAGGCAAATGCTGTTGAATTTATCTGTCATCTAATTAGCCAAAAGCTTCATATCTATCTCATTGTAAAAAGCAATAAGCAGGTTCCACCCACTTAGCCATTGCTAAGTTAGCATCTGTCAGGAGGCGGGATATCAGAATCAGAAGGTAAAGAGAATGAGCAAAGCCAGGTTGTTATCCAAAGGCCTTCCAATTCAGAAAAATTAGGATATTTTCACTGAAATTTGGAGAAACGGCAGAGAATAAGCTAAGAGAGAATGTGGGGAAAAGAGACAAAGGAGGCACTGTTGTAAACGGGCAGAGCCTCAGGATCCTCATGGCTTCCTCCCACTACTAAGCAGAACTATTCAGTGTGTTCATTTTTGCCTCCTGCTTGCAGCGCTCCTGTTCTCCAGAGCATTTGTCAGATACTTATTACCCAGAGTGTGAGATTGTGATGAGCACATCACATTACCTGCATTATGCCTTGTCCTCTCTATTGAATTTTCTCTAATGCTTCTCTTTATTGGCAATAGACAATGAAGTTATGGTATGCTGTCAAACCGAGGTTGTTTACTCGCCTAGTTAGCCATTGCTGCCCTTTCCAGCCTTCCCTCCACCCCGTAGTGAGCCAACTTGCACTATCACCAGCTGTAAAGGCAGATAGATTGGTGGCTAATCTTTTAAGGAATGTGTGTGATGTTAAGCCTCATTGGCTGCATTTGCTGCAAGCTAAGAGCACGCATGACTGACGCACAGTAATGTATTAAGCTATAGCAATGTAACTACAACTTTCAGCTCTGTTTTGGCCTGCGAGGCACAACTTCTGATCTCCTGCATGTCCTTGGAAAAGGGCACTTGGGTTCCTGGTTAAAGCAGAAAAAAGAAGAATTCAATAGGCTTCGTGTGCTGTATGGTTTCTGATTGTCACTCCTCTGTTGCTTCACCTTCCCAAGGCAAATTGCCTTTGAATCATAGAATCGCTGAGCTTGGAAAAGACCTCTAAGATCATCAAGTCCAGGCATCAGCTGGACCCCACCATGCCTACTAAACCGTGTCCCAAAGCGCCACGTCTACACGTGTTTTGAAATCCTCCAGCGATGGAGCCTCCACCACTTCCGTAGGTAGCTTGTTCCAAGGCTTGACCAGAACTTGAGGAACTGGAAAAGCACTTTCAGGTACACAGCCAAGCGAGGCTGCAGAATTATTAACAAGGTATTCTTGTTAACTGTGACACTTGGAGTGTGCGGGAAGGAAAATGTGTGTATTTTAGCTGCTTCTGTTTGCCGTTGTTGACTTGGGGTTGTTATACTTCCTGATGGTACCTCCATTATGATTTAGTAGTGGGCAGGTACAGTTGGGCTTGATGATCTCAAAGGTCTTTTCTAGCCTAGAGAGTCTAAGATCTATAAACAAACGTGGCATTTAACATATCAGAGAGTATATCTTATCTAATCAACATCAATAATGGGGAGATAATTATTGCGGTTGAAAGCTGTGGAGTGCAACTCGCTTGGTTTGTGACTCTGGAGGGATCATCTCCACACTAAAGGACAGAGCTTAGGTTTTGTTAGCAGCCTGCCAACGTGGCTCTGCCTTACGCGACCGTGAATTAAGTCTGGGTTTCTGAAGCAGAACCCGTGTGAGAGCTCTGAGTATTCATCTCCTTTCTGGAAGTAAAATAGCACGGTGTCCACAGATTAAGTGGCTGCCTGAAGAACAGCTTTAGCTGTGAGTAGGGAGTAAATGTATTTTCCTAGTTTCTCTGCTGAATATTAATGTTTCACCCCTGGAGCAGTGGGGTTTAGCACAAGATCTTTCTGCAGGAGTCCTATTTGATTATACTGTAGCACAGCTGACAGCCCAAGCACGAAGGAAGAAACTTGTCAGAGGTTTTACTTAGTTTTGATGAAAATAAACAGAGGCATTGAAATATTTTGGAAAACATTCAGAATAACTGCTTCCCAGCAGGTAAACCACTGAAACTGAAAGCTGTAAGTGGGTGAGTGCGAAAGATCAGTGTTTTGAGGAGATACAAGGACAATTTGCTACCTGCTTTTCTACACCTGCAGAATAGCCAAGTCTTGTCCGCAGAGCATAACTGTGCCCTTTGTCCCAGGTGGGGATATACCTTTCCTGCTGTCTGCATTGCTTTTGTTTAGCTTGATCTGGAGGAATCATGACAATGCAGCCACCCAAGTTGCCCAAGCATGCCTCCCGGTGCCTCAGACCAGCTCGGTCTTGGAGAAATGCCATGGGTTTTGGCTCTGGGCTGTGGATCTGCAGCCTCATGGACGTGGCAGGGTGCGAGTGTCCCTCTGTGGATGCTGGTGCCTTTGGTTTCTAAAGGTAATATATGGAAATGTAACACAAAACTTAGGCCCTCAGCATTTCTTTAATCCTCTTCAGCAACACAAGAGTCATTCTTTATGCATCACATAATCAAGTTTCTCTGGGTTTATCTGTCACTTGCAGACCTTCATCACCCTTACCTGAGAGCAGGGAGAGATATCTTGGTGACTTGTAACACCAACCGTGTCCTATTGTTCCCATTTGTTTGCTGAGCATGAGGGTGTAGAGGCATAAATATTAAAATATACCTATTATATAGCCAGGCCTCCATTGATAAATGATGTATAAAATCAATTTACAACCTAGGAATAAAAAGCATCCATGAAGCACTTGCTAGCTTCAGGTACTAGGAAATTATTCCTACATAACTTGCTCTGACTGGAACTCATTACACACTCTGTCCATAGAATGATTTTGTTGTTAAAAACTGTGTCACTCAGAGATTATTTATTCCCTCTCCTTGCAAAGACTTTTGGAGTGCCTTCTGCCTGCAAAGCAAAGAGGTGCGGTGCTTTGCTGGTGCAGCACTGCCAGTCTTGCATGCCTCACTGCCTCGGCAGCATTGAGGCTGCAGGAGACGTTGCTCGCATAGGGCAGCATGAAGAAAACTGAGACTCGTTGACATCTTGCAGCCGCTTATTTAACTTCGGAGATGTGAATAGTCCCACTTTGTTCTGAAGGATTATGCTGAAACTTAACCACTTCTGCTCTGCTGCATCAGTCACAAAAGGGAAGTGTTCTCCTGCCAAGGAATAGAATCATAGAATGGGTTGGGTTGGAAGGGACCTTAAAGATCATCCATTTCCAACCCCTGCCATGGGCAGGGACACCTCCCACTGGATCAGGCTGCCAACCTGGCCTGGAACACCTGAGAGATGGGGCAGCCACAAGAGGAGCCTGGAAATAATATTTATTTCCAGATTCTTGAGGTCTTTTCTATGGGGTTAGGGGAGTGCCTTCAACTTTAGGAAGGGGCAACAGCAACACAGGAGACCCCAGAAGCCTGGAATTAAAGGCATCTCCCTCCTTCCCCATTGCACAGCTAAGGTGGTGTTAGATTGGGCTGCTTCCACAAGTGCTCTGGTGTGCAGTTGTCAAAGTAGTTGTTTCTTATACTTGAAAGAGAGTTTGGGTCACTACCTTCATATGGTCTCAGTGCTGACATTTTTGTACAGGGGTTTGTGTGTCAGAGTACATAAAAGATCTAAAAAGAAAGGCTTTCCTGTCCGTCTGAAGGCATAGCAGACATCTAGCTGTGTTGTACACAGGACTCAACTCTGCTCCCAGAGATACGCAGAACGGAGGCACTGAAACCTACTTAGAAACCAAGGTGTTAATTTAAATTCTTCCTGGGAACATTGACATGGATGGATACAGTCAGACATGAGCTCATTCTGCCCTTGTTCTGATCTGGCTGGCTGGAAGCCAGCTCTGGTGTCTAGAAGCCATGGAGCTACATTAGCTAATAAAGCCTTCTGAAGGATGAGGGATGTATGGTTGAGCGTGGCACGTGTCTGTGTGGTTATGCAGCTTCTACCCTAGCTGGAGATGAACTTGTGGAATCATAGAAAGTCCTGAGTTGGAAGGCATCCACAAGGATCATCCAGTCCAGCTCCTGTCCCTGCACAGGACACCCCAACATTCCCACCATGGGGCTGAGGGCATTGGCCAAATGCTTCTGGAATATTGTCAGGATTGGCACCTTGACTGCTTCCCTGGGAGCTGCTCCAGTGCTCCACCACCCTCTGGAGGAGTGAGCCTTTTCCTTCACAGTCTTTGCTCTCAAACATTCTGCCAAATCCTTCTGATATCTGCAAGCTTTAAATAAGGGTGAAAAAAGGCAAGGCAGATGGTGAGAGAAGCAGCAGTGTGAGGTCAGGGTTGTGTTGCATAGAGGAATGGCTGACCTGGTACTTTGGCAAGAACAAATCAGAGGATAAAAATAAAATTAATGTGAGTCAGCAGAGCGCACTGCGAGGTAGGTCTCATCAAACAAACCTGTTGTCTTGTTTGACAGGTGTACAGATCCGGCTGATGCGCGCAACAGTGTTGGGAGCATATCCTTACTTTCTCTAAGGCATTTGACTTGGTTCCGCCTGACATTTTGATTAAGAAAAATTTTCATGAGATGGAATTAATAGGGTGAATGCTAGATGGATGAGAGCGTGGCTCGGCAACAGAGCTCCAAATGCAGTTGTTCAAGGAACAACATCAGTGAAGAAGGTTGTTTCAAGCAGGTTCCCCAGGGATGGATTATTTTGGTCCGCAGCTATTCAATACTTTTATTAATGATTTAGCTGACGATCCATGTCCTTTGCTGGGCCAGATTGCAGATGAGGTAAAGATTTGTGATGTTGCAAATGTAGTTACTGTTATAGCGCAAGGCAAACTGCCTGGTTAAATGGTCACAGTTCAGCATACAGATTAGATAAATAAATTAGATCTTAGGCAGAAATGTTTTGCTGTGAGGGTGGGAGGCCCTGGCCCAGGGTGCCCAGAGCAGTGGTGGCTGCCCCATCCCTGGAGGGGTTCCAGGCCAGGTTGGATGGGGCTTGGAGCCCCTGATCCAGTGGGAGGTGTCCCTGCCCATGGCAGGGGGTGGGACTGGATGGGCTTTGGGGTCCCTTCCAACCTAAGCCATTCTATGAAATCATGCTGTAGCAGCTAAAAGCATGCAGTGCATCTAGTAAATAAGATTCCAGCGGCTGGGAGCTCAGCAGTTTGCCGGAGAGAGACCTTCATACCCTGCTGAACAGTGGTTTAGCTTCTCTGCAGCACTGCTGCTGTCAAATAAATGTTGCACAATGCTTTAGTGTCAAAGCTTCTCTACATAACAAGGAATGTAATTACACCCAGGTTTGAAAGCATCCTGCTTGTAGTAAAACTAATCCCATTCTAAACTGATGTAAGCAAGGAGAGAATCCAGACCCATGAATGACGCTTCTTCAAACTGCAGACTGTCTCTGCCGCCAGCCGTTCACAATATTGGCACCTCTGCAGCCTCTGGAAGAAGCGATGCAGTTTGGGGTGGTTTTTTATGGGTGTTGTTGTGATTAGACCATGCCTGGGTTAGCAGTATTTAATCTGGTGGCTTTGCAAAGAATGTTTCAGCAGCCATCCAGCCAGTGGAAAAATTAGCGTCTGTTCTTGATTCATTGTTTTATTCTATTAGGAAAAAAAAAAAAATCATCTGGTTAAATGCAGCAATAAAGTTCAGTGGATTGAAATCAATGCAGGCTCCTTATCTCTATGCCCTAGCTCCCAGGGATGCTGTTTGGAGCTCTAGGCAGAAACCTTTCAGACCGTCCAGCAAATACCATTTTGTGCCGAGATATCCTTTGAACAGCCAAGGAAAGAAGGGCAGGAGAGAAGGCGTAGATGAACCTGCATCTTATTGGCCCTGGAGAAGTCCATCACCAGCCCGTCATCGCGCTGTGATGGAAGCACCTTTGGCCTAAATCTGTCCTGTTTCTCAGCATTTTGTGGACCTCTGTGCGCAGCTGGAGGATTAACAGCACTGAAGCAACATAAATGTAAATCCAGTCCCATTGAGCGGTGCAACTGCTCCTTAAAGCTCCTCTGCGCTGGCGATCTTCTAAAAGAGGCACAAACACATGGAGCCTCTCTGTATGCCTTTTTCCTTTTCCTCCTCTGAGGCAAGGGTTCACGACATTCACCTTGTTAAAAAGCCATTAGGCTGTAAAACAATATATCTCCTAATAACTATATTAATTTTAAATGCCAGAGATATAGTCATAAAACTTCCTTGTAGGTTGTTACAACCACAGAGCCCTTTACCTGGCAAGCTTGAGACTTCTCCCCAGCCCCTTCCTGCAGTGGTGCTGGTGATAACTGTAACGTAATATTTTACAGCAAGCACTGCGTTTGAAAAGGTCAGTGGCTGATGTTATTCATGGAAAGGGGAAGGAGGAGGAGGAGGGAGAGCCTATCTCCCAGGCTCTTGCAATGGAAAGTTCCTTCAGTTCTGTTTGGTGCCTTCCGGAAGGAAATGAAGGAGTGGGGTTTTCATGCGGTGCCAGGTACTCGGGACAGGGTGATTTCAAAGTCAGCCCAGCCTCTCCCCTTCAGAGCAGCTTCTACAGAGATGAGAAGAGAAGGCTCTAAGGAGACCTTATAGTGGCCTCCAGTACCTCAAGGGGCTCCAGGAAAACTGGGGAGGGGCTGTTTACAAAGGCTTATGGGGATGGGACGAGGGGCAATGGGAATAAACTGGAGAGGGGCAGAGTTAGGCTGGACATAAGGAGGAATTTCTTCACCATGAGAGTAGGGAGGCCCTGGCCCAGGTTGCCCAGAGCAGTGGTGGCTGCCCCATCCCTGGAGGGGTTCCAGGCCAGGTTGGATGGGCCTTGGAGCCCCTGATCCAGTGGGAGGTGTCCCTGCCCATGGCAGGGGTTGGAAGTGGGCAATCTTGAAGGTCCCTTCTAACCCGAACTGTTCTGTGATTTCCAACAGCTTCCCCTTGTGTTTGGATCTCCCAGCTGAACCGCTCTTGATTGCCGAAACTGCATGGAAAACAGTTCCCTGATAGATTTTATTCCCGCTCTTGACAATTTGTTTTTAATGCTTATCTCTCCTTTTAAATCCTGCTTCCTAATGTCCTCATCCAGGCTGGCTGCTCTTTAAGCCCTCTTGAGCCGTACTCAGCGATCCCAGCCTGTGTGACCCTCCTTTCACAGCCTTGTCAGCTCCAGTGGCTGCAAACCAGGCAAAACTGAAAAAGGATTTGCTCAGGGATGTTGGGTGAAAGGACAACTGCCTTCTATCAAAGCTGTCCTGGACGACGTGAAAAAACGCGTGCTTCCATTGAAATTAATTCTCCTCTTTGTCAATTTACCTTTGTTACTATTTTTGGAAGATGTGTTTAATTTTTCATAGCAAAGTATACAACTAAGTCCCTCAGTTTATTTGTAAAGAGGAAGATGCTGAGGGCTGGATTTTGCCTGTGGGGGTGTCAAAGCAGCTGTGAGCAAATGTGGCTCAACTCTGGGGCCAAAGCCCCATGGCAGCTCGCTGCCCCCGTCCCACCAGGCGCCAGGGCTGAGGTGATGGGCTGTGATTGCACAGGGAGATGCCCTCACCACCTGCTGTGTGTAAAGCTTGGGGCGAAAGAGTCTTGTGCTGCACAAAGCCAGGAGGAGACCTGTTTCTGTCTCTTCTTTGTGCCAAGGGAATAAATCATCCAGATGGGCAGCCTACGTTGCGTGGTACTTGAAGGTAGGGGAAGAATCAGACCTGAAATCAGCCCAAATCCATGCCATGATTTCAGCCTGGAACATCATGAGTTGTAGTAACCACTCAGACATTCCAGAGCTGTGCATATTATGGGGCTAACAGCAAATGCTGTTCATTTGATAGTTCAAATTTGTCAACCTTGGTTTTTTCCAAGCTGGTCTTAAGCCAAACCAGAAGGTGATCCAGAGATCAGTTAAATTTTCTGCATATTTTTAAAAGCAAAAAGGCTATTAGGGTCAAGTACTCCAGCCATATACTGCCATGGCAGGAAATACCCCATCTAGCTTGTAATTTTTCCTTAAATAATAGAGTGTGGGGTTTGTTTTTATTAATTTCTTGGTTTTAAGATGGAGAAAGGAGCAGTTCTGACTGAAGACACTGGGGGACAAAATCCACTCCATCCCCTAGGCCCGCGGCTCCCATGGCTCATTCTATTTTCTGCTGGAAAAATATAAAGCATGTCCTACTTTCAGTCTGGATTTCTTTAGCTTCAGCTTTAAGCCGCTAGCTTTTGTTATGCCTTTGCTAGATTAAAGAGACCTTTACTGTCTCAGAGGTGGGTTAGAAAGACCAACAGACCCATTTGCTCTGTCAACAGGCAAATAAAACCTGGCTTTGATTTGAAGTTCAGCATCCCTGAGGCTGATACTCAGTGCTCTGCAGATGGCCATGGTCTGGATTCTGCCCCCTGGTGCTTATACTCTGTGGGGCTCCTTGTACCTTTTTGGGGATGGGGGGTGTCATTCAGCATCCAGTATGTACACAGCTAACAAAAGGATGGGTCAGGAGGGGAAAACGTTCCTCCCCCCTGGAAACACCTGTGAGAAGATGATGCTCGAGTGTTGAGATTTCTGGGGGTTGTGAGCATCCTGACAGTTGCTCATCCCCAGAAAGTGAAGTTAATTGGAAGACTTCTAAGTAGACTGACAGCTGGAGTATATAATACATAGTAAATACCACTTTTTTAACCCAGCACAGCCTACAGGTATTCACAGCTTTTCTATGAATTGCTCGCTCAAGTGTTCACCTTCTATATTCAATTCCTAACTGCCAATTTGCTGCTTGCTGCACGACCAACAGAGAAGGGCAGGAGCCACCTAATCAGGGACAAAAGGTTGTCAAGATTCCATGAAAATTCAAAGCTGTCTCTGTTTAGGTCAGTTTGTTTCATTACCAGGAGCGATGTGGTAGATGAGGAGTGAGCTGTGATCTGGAGTTTCGGTTGACTGCTGTTAAGGAGAATTCAGGCTTCTACCGTTTGAGGGTGCCTTCACATGGCACGGTGACATTCAAATGACAATCAGCAGGGACGTGCACTGTCTGGCGTACACCGCTGGTGTATGATCCCACGTCAGAGCAGCGAGGCGGGCAGGAAAAGAAAAACAAAGGTGCAATACAGTGTTCAATCATCAGCAGTGAGTGCTTTGTGGTCGGCACTGTGTTAAATTGCAAGAGGTTGTTGTATCCACCCTGGAAACACTGCCTATGCCTTAGTGATGTGCACAAACCTTAGGAGGTGTAGTTCTTTAGCAAGGAGTTATTTTAACCTGCTGTGTTTGTTCTGTTGCTCATCTTCTGCTCATTCCTTTACTTAGTACGTTGCCTCAAAACTAGCTTGGGCTTCCAGCTGACTTCCAATTACCTGGAATTGTTTGCCAATACTTTTATTAAGGAGAGTCTCCCCAGATCTCACCTGACTTTCTCCGAGTGTTCAGGTTCATGTCAGCTTTCTGGCTCATGCCTACATCCCAAATCTGTTTTAGGTTTGCAGTGACATTGTGTGCATTGGTGGCTTTGACAGTAAAAGGCTTTAAGGATTCATGGTTCTCTCAGTTAAGTTACAGGTAGGTTTAGCTCCTGGTTTCTGACCCCAAAATAGAGATGAGATAAAGAATACTAGGAACAGACCAGAACTGTAATCAACTGTTGAGGTATCCATTTATTCCCCGATTTATGGATTTTTATTAAGGAAGTCAATGAACCTGCATAGGTTTTTGCAGAGGGTTTGACTGTTTATTGAAACAGTGACTTCTGATCCTGAATGCCTGTGTTTGGATGGAAATTAAATGATGTGTCCTGACTGCTCATGAGCTTTGGTGTGCTCCGTCCCAGCCATTAAACCAGTTCTTCAATGAGGAGAAACCTTATGGAAAGGATGAGAGCATTTTGTCCCCACACCTGCCAGTCCTCGGCACATCCCCTCGTGTTGTCGGTGATGGAGGCAGGCTTTCCAGTCCCACCGGGGACCAGCCCAACCCAACAAAATCATGCAGCCAGTGCTATCAAGCATCCCTTGCACAGCAGAACCTCTGGGCTGCCTTCACATTCGTAGCCTCAAAGCCAAAGGCTATAAATCAGCCTGCATTTGAACAATTTATTCATCCTCTCCGCAGATTGTATAGTCTCACTGGTTGTATCTTCCTGCCAGCCTCTTAAAATCTACAGGCTGGAACTTCACTGGAACATGGTTGCCATCGTGTCTGGAAAATGTGCATATGAAGACTTGTTTTCAAAATTTGATACCTTATTGCAGTACTGAACCAAATAGGTAAATTCAGAGCAAAGAGCTCCGAATCTCCTTTCTCCACCTGTACATCACTAACAAGCTGCCATTTCAGTCATATATCAGCAGTTATTCCAGCTGCCCTTCCTTGTACCCTTTCTAAAGGCACTGTTTCCCTTGTGATACAGAGACAAGGAGAAAGTGGAGGGGCGTTCATTGAAAACAGATGGTTTAAAGCAGATAAAAGCAAAGCGGTTTGTTACGTGGTGCATAGTGAGTTTCTGGAACCTCAGCCTAAGGCAGGATACTGGATTAGATGGATTTTTTTTTCTGGTCAGTCACCTCCTTTGCCCTGCCATCTGGGCAAAATGGGAGTAATGGGGGAACAGCATCGCTGTGTCCTTTCAGCACTAATTCAGAAGCCAAAGAGGGAAAATAGAGATGAGGTCCTAAGAAGAACTGTTTTGCTGTGAGGGTGGGGAGGCCCTGGCCCAGGGTGCCCAGAGCAGTGGTGACTGCCCCATCCCTGGAGGGGTTCCAGGCCAGGTTGGATGGGGCTCGGAGCCCCTGATCCAGTGGGAGGTGTCCCTGCCCTTGGCAGGGGGTGGGACTGGATGGGCTTTCCCTTCCAATCCAGACCCTTCTGTGATTCTATCAATGGTGTCTTTTGAAGAAGGAAAAAACACTTCACTAAACTAAAAGTCAGGTACAAACAGTATTTTTCAATATGAGACTTATTTAGACTTTGTGTGTTCTTTGCAAGACACAGAAATCCTCAGTATAGGTTTAATGGTTCAAAGGCTGAGAGAAGAAGAAGAGGTAAATAATTCTTACGTTTGATACAGTGATGGCTTTCTCCTTGTCTGTCAGATATGATGGATGTCACCCACTGGTCGCCTGTTGTTATTCTGTTGTTGCTTGTGATAGTCCCACCTTCCTTTGAATCCTAGTCTTCGCTTTCTTTCCTCTTTTTCTCCTGGCACTGGGCTCACAAGTAATTTATGTATGACAATATGAGACTAATTCTGTTATTATGTCAAAGGGAAATTGAATCTGGGGCTTTAGAGCTGCATCTGGGAGAAATCTTCAAATGAATCTGGAGTGCAGGAAAACTCCGTGTTCGATTCATTCGCTTGTCACACTGCCTGCCAGATTAAGTCATTATGAAGGACAGAGAGAAGAAGAAATGAGAAAAAAAACCCACAGGAGCTAGACTGAGAAATGAAAGAGAAAGGAAAAGAAGGCTGGAGAATGAAAACCAAAAATAAAGGGAACAAACTGAGACAGCAAACACAGCAAACTAAATATTGGCAGAGCATTCAGCTAAATATTCGAGTGTGTGCTTAACATTAAATGAGGCAAAAACATAGCAGAATCAAAGGTTTAGGCCACCCCTAAATGCCGAACTGGTGCAGGGAATGTTACCATCCAACTTGAATTGTTATGGAGAGCTGTACAGCCCTGCGGAGCTATCCTGCGATAGGACAGAGCTGTCAGGGGGTGATGCTTCATCTCTGTGTTGCCAACCAGATCACGGATGGGTTCAGTCACCCCTTGGAGGCTTCTGCTTCTTTTCGCTGACAATAGGTGACTCAGTTATGTCCATTGAGTCAACTCGCTGAAGTGAGATGGTATGGATCCCAAATGTCATCTTCATATTTTGCTATTCTTATGTCTCATCATCTGCTTCGTATGTCACCAGGCTGGGAGTCAAAGAAAGTGAACAAGTCTTAACTTAGTCTTGAATGGTGCCATGCTACTTGGGTTTTGTTATATCAGTGGAAATAGGAGCAGAAACACAGGAACTGATAGGACAAAGAGCTGCGCAGATTTGGGAGATCCTCGATGTCTTTTACAAGGTCAGTTGTGCTACATCCAGGCATCAAATTAAAGGAGAAAAACTCATCAATACTATTGTATTCCCGCTGCTCAGTGAGCTGGACTTTCTCTTTGATGTGTCTGAGAGCTGTAGCTGCAAATAACGTCTTCACTTTGTGTTAGACAACATAAGCATTAATGCAGTTCTACTCCCTCCTTCGTGTTGCTCAGGCATAGTTTGCACCAGAGCGCGTGCATGCTTAATTACTCTGAGTTTGTTTATGGCACTGTTTGCACAACTTTGCCCCCCGGCTGTTGGAAAGAGTTTTGCTAATCCTGTGTGTACAAGGCCTGGCAGCTTCGCCGCCCTCCCACACCTCTCCCATTCAGCAGCATCTATCACTTCAGTTCCTGATGCTGCTTTACTATTAATTGGCTTGTGTAATCTCCAAGATTGTTATTTATTAATAGATTGTTCTGAGTGTAGCAAAGTTCATTATTTAAAGGGGGAGAATGAGAGAGATCCAGAGGAACAGATGGATGCATGGAAGTATCAGAAGAAGGGCTAGTTAAAATTCTAGGCATGTGCCGCGCCTTGACAAAAGATGGAAAACAGAATCAATCATCATTATCTAGGAGAAAAGCCATCAGTCTGTGTTAAAAATAAGCACTTTGTGTATTAAGCCCATGATGCCAGACTTCCAAGAGTTTTCACTGGTAGCTGCAGACCCCAAGGTTAGGCAGACAATTGGGGAGCACTGCTGGGTGCATGAACCAGCAGAGGAAAACGGAAGAAGACGTATAAGCATGAAAATACAATGAGAATTGGTTTTGATGTCCATCTAGTTCTGACTAGCTGCAGACAACAGTATTAATTTATGGCTAAAGTCACACCTGAAACGGTGGTGCTGTTTAAGACTAATGCAAACCTTTCAGATTTGACCTAAGGACTGCTTTGTGTGTCAGTGTAGAAAGCAGGCTTGGAAAAGACCCCTAATATTTATCCTAATAAAGGAAATTCCCAGTTGCAATGATATGATTTGATTTCCTAGCAGCTGACTTGGCAAGGTGGATTCTCAATGGAAACCGCTAATTGCTGTAAGGTGTCAACGCCGAATAAGGGAAGTGCCAAACAGAACGAAGGGTATTTTTGGAAGCTACAAGGAATTGTTGAGTCAGCCAAGCCCTAGATATGGATAAAGTGAGTCATAGCGAGGCAAAATTACTGTCACACTGATTTGATGACAAAGATGAGACTGGTATATAGAAATTTGCCATCCTAGACCATTCTCTGGCCATTCCTCACACACTGGTTTTCTTGGCTTAGCTAAGTTGTTGTTCCGCTAATTACAAACACAAAAGCTTTCTTCCACAACAATTAAAATAACAGGAAACATCATATCCCACTTGAACCCCTGCATGTGAAAACGAAGGTCAGTTCCATTCTAAAATGACTCTTAATTGCATCCAATTTTCCACACATGAGTTTGTCTCCCATTAGTAGACCCTGAAATATTCGACTATAATTGAGCCAGCAAGCACCACTGCTCTGAGCTACCTCTCAGTAATTGGTTAATAGTAGAGCTGGTTGGTAAAAGGTAAACAGACCTTTTTCTCTAAATCTGCATCTTGTATCGTGGTTGTTCCTCCAGAGAAGGTTATTTCTGGCTGTGTTCTGGATGCATTTTTGTCCGGAACCCACGACACGTTCTTGGGCCAAAGCAACATAAGGTATGATTAGCATCTGCTTTTTCCTCTCCTTGCTTAGTGCTTGCCCCGACTCCAAAGCGCGTGTTCGGGGACTCCTAACGTGCGTGTGCTGTGCTGACGTGGGCAGGTTTGCTATAAGTGAGTTTGTGCAGAGAAACCAAAACACAGACCCCCATCTGTGTGGTTGTCTAAAGACCTTTTCCAGAAAGTCCTGCTTTAGTTTTCTCCTAAACATCAAGCCTTCCTGGCAGGTAACCTGTTAGGCTGTAACACTTCTCTGTCCTCAAGCCAGTGCTTCTCTCTGGAGCCATTTACAGGTTTTTAAACTCGCCCTTTCTCCTAATGCTGCTCTTCTTCGCATTGAGAGGGCAACTGAAGATCATCCAATAGTGTACAATTTCACTTATCTTTTTTTTTTTTCATCTCTTATTGAGCATGGAGAGATTGCTCTTAACCTACATGTCCCCTTCATACTTGGCTTCCTTTTTTTATACCTGAAATGTCAAAAAGGGAGGAAATGAATAATGCTTTGTGTTCTTAACATCTGCATCTTTCACGAGAAAGGGGCGGGGGAGAAGCTTTGTGAGAATTTTTGTAAAGATCCTTCCAGAGTTTCTGTAAGAATTAAGGTGATGGATTCAGTACTGTCAGATCTATCAATGCTTTTGTGAGGTGTTTTGCAGAGCAAAGCAGAAGAAAATGATTGCTGGACATCGGGGAAATGAATCCTGAAACAATTCATTTGATGTTTTCTCTCCAAGCCCTTGGTTGGGGCAAAGCTGCTGCTGCTCATATGAAAATATGAATTCTGCCTGGTGCTGATTTCAAGAGTTGTTCTTGCTCGGAATGGAGCAGCAGAGAAGTAACTATTGGATATGTAGAAGGTATTGTAACAGGTTGCTCAGAGCAGCGGTGTCTGCCCCATCCCTGGAGGGGTTCCAGGCCAGGTTGGATGGGGCTCGGAGCCCCTGATCCAGTGGGAGGTGTCCCTGCCCATGGCAGGGGTGGGACTGGATGGGCTTTGAGGTCCCTTCTGACGCAAACCATTCCATGAGTCTATGATTGATACCACCCTATTTTGCCACTGATGCCCTAAAAGAGCCTTCCTCATGCCATAGACAAGATGAGAAGCCAGAAATGAAAGCTGAGCAGTGGGAGCTGCCGTATTTTGTCTAGCAAAGACATTTTGGTGGAAGAGCAAAAAGCTCCCAAAAGATGGACACTAGTACAACCTCTGTGTTAAGTCTTATCCCAGCTTCTGAGAGTTAAGGAATTACTTTAAGATCACAGAAACAGGATTCTATAGCTCCAGATTGGCACTAGCTTAACAGTAGTCTTAAATTATACTGCTGCCTGTAGCATGAATCTTCCTCTGCCCACTTGGCCCTCCCCAGACAGGCCAACACGGGCCATAAATAGCATTTGCTGGCAAGGATAATACATGAGAAAGCAGATAAGTAGGTGTACGCGGGGTTTTGCATTGGCATTTGTTTCACAAGCTGTCTTCTCATCCCCTGTGTACCCCCACTCCAACATATCTGCTCCTCGGTAAATGACTGTGCACGGGCAAACGGGGAAGAGGAGCAGAGCGGGGGCAGTTTGCAAAGTGATTTGTCTTTAAAAACCTACTGTTGAGGCTGTGGCCAAGGTAGCAAGAGACCTCAGATCCTATACTCTGGGAGGAGGAAGTTTTTCAGGGTTAGTTTCCATGTAAGTGGGATAAGGTGTGGAGATGAATTTTTCCTCACGTGATAAGTTGGTCTCAGCTAAGCGGGATTGGGAGCACAGCTTCCTCAAGGCTTCTGTTGCCCTTCAGAAGAGCCACCCTAGTAGGGAGAAAGTAATATCTGCAAATGCTGCCAATCCATCATAAAGGCAGTGGATCAACCCAAGTTCCCATATGTCCTTGGCTCTCATAAACCATTAGGATCTTGGCCCTGAGAGACAGGACAGTTGCTTCTCTTTAGCCTCCTCTCAAGGGGAATTTGAGCGGGACTGGTGGGGGTGATGGATGGCAAGTTTAGAAAACTAAGTCTGAGAGATCAATAGAAGAATATACAACCAATGCATCATGCAACCTCTTCTTGTCTGTGCAGCACTAAATCAAAAATAATGAATGGCAGGCTTTTCAACCTTGGCACCTCCAGTCTTCCCCAGTGGAACAGCATCCAGTGACTGATATGGATTATGCTGCTTTCTAGCATATTTCCTTTGCTTTCCTAATAGTTTTGGCATTGAATCATGATGCTCTGTTTTTAATATCCTTTCCTTCCTCTAGTGCTACCTACCTCTTTCCCCATGTAATTTCCATCTTGCAGAGACATCGCCCGTGTTGTGTTCCCCTTGCTCATAGTGTAGTCAGGCAATCTGTTGCAGGCTGGGGTCCTCTGGAGCTTACGCTGGTTTATTTCTTGAGTTCTGAATGAGTTGCTACTCCTGGGGGTTGCGTTCCAGCCCTGTGAACAGTCGTGTATGTCAGGAACTTTGAATTCCTCTCCGGTTGCGAGCTGACTGCTGGTGCTTGTCAGACCCGAGGCGTGTGTGTGGAACGTAAGGGTGGAGAGGACGCTGCGGTGCCAGGAGCTCTGACAGCCCAGGCTCTGCAGAACGGCTGCCCGAAGGTCAGCAAACAGCATCTGGTGTTTCTGGGGAGCTGATGTTTTTGAATCACAGAATGGTTTGGGTTGGAAGGGACCTTAAAGCGCATCCCGTTCCACCGCCCTGCTGTGGACAGGGACACCTCCCACTGGATCAGGGTGCTCCAAGCCATCCAGTCTGGTCTTGAACTGGAGCAGGGAGGCACAGGTGAGGCACAGACTGACTGCCCACTTCCATCACCCCTTGTGCCTTTGCAAAGTCATTTCCAGTACACCATGAAAGGCAAGTACCTTATTTTATTGCGTTATATATATATATGTAACAAACGTTCTTGGTAGCAGTTGAAGTGATAATGATCTAAGAGCTGAACTTTTCCTGGATCAGATCTCTCTGGTTGCTCCAGTGGGAATATTTACATCCCCGCTGTACGGCTCAGTTGGCCCAGCTGCAAATGACGAGTGTCTGCTTTTGTTCTCATGCTCTTGACGTAAATCAGCCGTGAGTTTTGCCCAGTCAGGCTTATGCCACTGCGACAGAAGCATGCAAGGATAAAGCTAGAATACGAGCTTGCCAAGAAGCTCTTGAAGTTACTCTTAAAAATGGCATAGATTAACCTGTTTTACTTAATGGAGAAAGGTGATCAGTTATACTGGGGCTGAGGTGGCCAGGAGCAAACAGCTGAAAGGCTTAAATAGCTACAACTGCTTTGTAAACATCAGATTATATCACGGAAAGCTGATCTGGGCTTGTGTAAAAAAAGCCTTCAGAACCGTATGGGAAAATTCTATTGCATTTCTGCAATTATAATACATGATGAGTGCCCTGAAAGCAACAACAAAATTCTCATAGTCTTCTGGAAGGACAGAGTTACTCGGTACCGTAGGACACACGAGCTCAGAAAAAAATTTATCACAGGATGGGGACGATGAGAAAGAAAAACCTAATTCAAACTCAAGACAATAGCACAACCCTTGAGGGAATGCTGAAAACACGCATCCAAAAATAAACTCCAGTGAGCGAGAGAGGCGGTAATAGAGAGAATTGCTTCTTGATCTGGTTCTGAATGAGAGCTTCTAGAACGGAATAGGAGAGGCAGAGGATCTGTGTTATCTATCAAGTCAATTGATTGTTGTATCCAGAGCTTGGCTTAGTAATAAATGAGAATGCCACTCATCTGTTTTTCTGGTCTATTTAGAATATTTTTAGAACCCTCTGAAAAATATTCTGATTAATCTCTTGAATTTTTCTTTGCTCAGTGAAACTTAAAGCAACATCGGATTTAATTATACTATGACTGGAAGGGATGTAATGAAGGCAGATACAAATCCTCATGACAGCTTAGAGTGGCAGTGAGAGTATTTATCCATCTAGGAACTGAAATGGTGAGCGCTGTATTAGTGCCTGAGCTTTTTTGCAAGCAAAAATGGGATTTAGCTGCTAGCATGGGCGAAACAGAGGAACTGAGGTGGTGGGAAAGCTCTGGAAAGATGCGATTGCAGAAGTCACACGCAAAGCTGATGGGGTAGCCAGAAGATTAGGGCTTCAAACCCTTCTTGTCCCGTTCTTCAGGCAATCTAGAAATGGGCTTCTTGGAATGATAAAAGATTCATAGAAGCTGTTAAGATTTCAAGAGCCATACTGCTTGGGATCCTGAATTTAGGGCTGGCGCTTGCATCAGGTGGGACAGATGCTTGAGCAGATGCAACCTTCCCTCTTCACAGAAACCCACCAGACTCTTGCCTGTGAATGTCACCACCTCTCCGCACACTCTGTGGGTGTCTGTACAGGTTCCTGGTGCCTTGTGGTCCCTTCCATGCAGCTCCTGGAAAGCCCTGCAGCTGGAAGAAGATAAATGGTTCTTAAGCTGCACCTGCTTTCTTGAATAATTTCCCACTAAAGGAGGCCACTTACCAGTAATTCATTACCAAGCTTTAGTTAGCATAAACAAGGCCGTGAGAAGTAAGCACAGATCCCCCTGTTCCTTACTGTTTATTGGCTGTGGTTTCTATTAAGAGTTACCAGTACATCTTCTCCTGTCTCGCTTTCCCACATCTCAGCTCTACAGCATAATCTTGTCATGTTGTGGACGTTTATATCTGTTTTCTTGGCTTGTTTTTAGGCTGTAGTCTAAAGAGAAATAGAAAACAAACCAGAGCTTCCTCATTTGGAGGAAAGCAAATGGGCAGACTGCAGTCTGATCACGATCGCCTGGCAGAAGGCACAGAGCTATTGCTCAGCGTTTCTCCCTGGTAATGTCAGTTCCTCCCACCCAATGGCGCTTGCTGAGCGTTGGAGAAGGAAAAGGTCGGATCCTCTGGTGCTGTGAGGTAGCTACATCAACTGGGATGGTGATTTCTACAAAACACTTTTTGTAGCTGGATCACTGGATCGATGATTCTCCTTCTCTGTAACTTTCAGATCTGTTCCTTTGGGCCGGTGTTAAACATTTGAGATCTTCTCTGTCCTTGTTTTTTTCCTTTGTCCTGTGGCTGCTCTTTAAGAAAAAACACTGTGGCTTGAGAGTTAGAATTTAGCAAATCCATGCTAACAAGAGGGATTTGAATTTGGCACTGAAACGGCTGCCCAGGGAAGCGCTTGAGTCATCATCTCTGGATGTATTTAAAAGATGGGAAGACGAAGTGCTCAGAGTTATGGTTTAGCGGTGGACAGGTACAGTTGGACTCGCTCTCAAAGGTCTTTTCCAACCAAATGATTCTGCAAGTTCCTCGTACCCATTTGGAGGTTCTCTCACTATAAAGGATGAACAATGGATAGGGAGAAAGGCATTTTCTGGTTCATGCTTGAATTTCTCTCACATCTCAATTAGTTTCCATCAGGCTTTTCTGCAGAACAATTGAGCTTTGAAATGCTTTGGCTCAAAATGAACTGAAGTTTTGGGGGCCTGAGGGTAAAGAAGTTAAAAGGAAAGCTGCTGATGCTTTCTACGGTGTAGTTAGTCGTAACATTAATTTCTCCATCCTTAGAAGCCCTTCATTTTCTTTCCATTTTGGTCAAAGTTGGTCTCTAGTAATGACCGTGCAGCTTGAGCTGAAAAGCCATTGGCTTATAAATTTTATGGAATGAATATAGAATAGAGAAATTATGGTTATTGTCCACTCAGTTCTGTTTTTGCCTCTGGCTGCAGTCTTTAAAGGCTGCGGTAGTTATGTCCTTGACTGACTGATATCCTTGAGATACCCATAGAGGCTATCTCTCACTCCTTTTGCAAAAGGTCTGTTGGCACATCTTCTGCCATCGTTATCTGGGATATAAGCAGTGCCTAAGCTGTGAGCTGGCTCTCAGTTCTAGCTCAGTGAAGTAAGTCCTGAGGTATCCTGCATGCAGGCATCCCTGCTTCCAGTGTTTGTGCTGAAATCTCGGGTATTAATGGGTTTACAAAAGCAACGATGAGCTATTCTGTGACAAGAGCCTGTAGCATGCACCAAGAAGCTCCTGTCACACCGTACACCAGCAAGGATGCCGGGAGAATCAGCAGAAAAAAGTCATTTTTAATTTTTTTGTCTGCTTTCTTTCCAATTTCTGCCTCTAATTCAAACCTACAGCAAGAATACCAGATGCTACTTAGGGCCAAAGAGTTTCCATACCAAAAGCAGTTTTTCTTATCTTGCTACCTAACTCTGCAGACCTCAAGAGCAAAAATTGCTTTGCTCCTTATTGTCTTTATGGGTTGTACTTTTTCCTTGTGCAACATATTATTCTCTGTGCCTCACAACATCCTGCTCTCGAGTCGTGGCAGTGAGTGATCTTAATAGAGAGATTTTAAATTAATGTTGCCATAAACCTTTCATGGAGAAGGCAGCGTGTGGGGAAAACAACAAAACCATCTAATGCAGTGACTCACTTCCATGTTTGTCTCAGTGCTCGCAAACCAAAGAACCAATATTTGTAAATAATATCTGCAGCAGACCAGTGTCTCTGCTGAGGTGCGCTGGCACCGCGCTGGGGTCGCGAGAGTAAGGTATTTTTGCAATAGAATCATTGGATGGTTTGGGTCGGAAGGGACCTCAAAGCCCACCCAGTCCCACCCCTGCCATGGGCAGGGACACCTCCCACTGGATCAGGGGCTCCGAGCCCCATCCAACCTGGCCTGGAACCCCTCCAGGGATGGGGCAGCCACCACTGCTCTGGGCACCCTGGGCCAGGGCCTCCCCACCCTCACAGCAAAACATTTCATCTTAAGATCTCATCTCAATCTCCCCTCTTTCAGCTGAAAACCATCCCCCCTCATTCTCTCCCTGCACTCCCTGATCCAGAGCCCCTCTCCAGCTTTCCTGGAGCCCCTTTCAGCACTGGGAGCTGCTCTAAGGTCTCCTCTGAGCCTTCTCTTCTCCAGGCTGAACAACCCCAACTCTCTCAGCCTGTCCTCACACGGGAGATGCTGCAGCCCTCAGATCATCTTTGTGGCCTCCTCTGGACTCGCTCCAACAGATCCATCTCCTTCCTGTGCTTTTTTTATTCTCTTGGATCTATTCATCACAGGGAATCCAGAAGATTAGATGTTATGCTGGCATCTTCCAAACTCACCAGGAGTCTGCTCTTTACAGACTTGCCAAGACATTGTCAGGCAATTTGATAGTGAAAATGAGTGCCTTCAGTGCTGTGGACTGAGCTCTTAAACTCTTAAGAGCTTAGTTTTTCGGGGTGGTGAGTGGCATTTGTATTCCATCAGGACGAACATGGGAAGCTGGATACCTACAGGTGACTAACCTCAAGATGCTCAGTTTTCCTCTTTGTAGAATGGAGCCATAAATTTTCTACTGTGTTTGAAAATCCTAGGATGAAATAGGGAAGCACAAATCAATGGTTATGGTGAAGGATATAGAGCAGTGTAATTGATATTCTCATCTCTCAGGCAAAATGATTTAGTGTTTTGTTTTTTAAAGAGCATTGAGATTTATAAACTTGCAAAGCCAGGCTCTCTTCTGATGTGAAATGACATCGCTATTTCGGTTTACATCAGCTGCGATTCTGGACCGTGGCTGGATTTCTGTAGCTTATTAATAGGCTTCTGTTGACTGTTATCATTTGCATTAAACAAGAATTTCTATCTAGTAGCCCACATATCTTGAAAGCCATTCCTCACCTGCGGCTGTGATGATAAAACTGATTAGCAAAAGGAAGGCAGGCAGGAAGAAATGTGTTCACCGTGAAAAGGGCAGTACATCAAGCTGAAATCCAGGAAAAATGCTGAGTTCACAGAACGTATCGGAAGTTATTAACCTTTGCATGAAAACTGTGCTGCGCAGTGGTGGGAGATTTGCCTAAGTTGAACTTCAGCATCTCTGATGCTGTTTGGCATATGGGGAAAACACTGCGGCAGCAGTGACAGAGTTTGGGTTTTAGTCTTACCTGACAGTTTCGTCAAACTAGTTTGAAGCACCTTTGCCTTAATGAGTTTATCCATGCAACAACGCTTGGCTCTGGGCGGGTCTTTACCAGGTGATGTGTTGTGGATGAATTTCTCTGTGCAGGAAAGGCTGCAGTAGATGTTTCCTGTATGTAAATAGATACTGCATCAGAGTCTGTAGAATCGTAGAATGGTTTGGGTCAGAAGGGACCTTAAAGCCCATCCAGTTCCAATGCGATGCGATGGGCAGGGCCACCTCCCAGTAGAGCAGGCTGCTCAGGGACTATCTGAAGGCACTAAAATGGCATATTCCTGCTGCCTTCCCATCAGCATCGGGCAGTGCAGCGAGAATTCCTGCCTCTCCTGTCACAGTCCCCAAACTAGACGTGCTAATACAGGCAGATGAGGGAGTATCTGCACCCA